>NC_053158.1:43250926-43584988 GCF_016835505.1 Polypterus senegalus
TTGAGTATCTGTAAAAAGAACCTACAATGTGTGCTTGATTTACCTATAATGATTTTGAGACTTTATTGCTCTTACTGTTTCTCCAATTGTCGGACACATTTTTCAAAATGTTCTGTCAGGTTTCACAACCCCAAATTCCCATTAATGTTTGTTTATGACCAAAAACTATCAGAAAATCAGACTGTTTTCAAGGAAAGGAAAAACTCTTACTCTTGCTAAATACTGTATATAACAGTGTATTTAAGAGGGACACAAAGTGCTACATATACCATACATGAAATGTGTAAACTTGAGTAAATCTTAAATTTAGCAGGATTACCGATGAAGAAATTATTAAACATTACACATGGTAAATTCTCCTTTGTAATAATACATAACACAAGCCATGAGTAAATGCAGAAACACAATGGTTACATAAACTGCTTATGCAGAGCAGTGTAATGGTATAGATGTTTTTATCAGTGGTATAATTGTATTACTGTGTTAAGAGGGACAACTTCAAATCAAAATCTTCTATGATTGGTGTTATAGTCTTTACTAACAGCATCACAAGTTATTTTAATGAACAGACTTAAATTTACCTAAAAATCACAAACCATACCTTGGAAAAAATTAAAATAACCAACTGGATGATTGATTTCATAATTCAAATCATATTCTGATATCATCAAAACAACATCAGTTAAAGAAATTCTGACAGGTAAAATATTGCTACTCTCAAGATGCCTGATGGATGTGTGAGTAAATTACAATTCTATGACCAGAACTGACCCGTAGCACATGTAGCACTTCTTGTATCTGAAAAAACTACAACATCAGAGTATGTCATAAGTTGTCTAAGAACATGTCTATCTGCATTTATCACACATTTGCATCCATGGCAAATACTATCAATAAACCAACAAGCAAATAAACACAGCTTTAGGTTTTATTTTTGAGAAAGCTTTATACGGATTAAAAGCTATGTTTTCATTGTAACATTCTTTGACTGTTATCTGGTTCAAAAGAGAAAATAAATCTAAAGCAGGTAAAAACATATGGATGATGCAATGTGTAAAATCAGACAAAGCATGAATATTCTTTAATTGTATGAGTAAACTTACAAAGTGTACACATACGTAGTTGGTATTTTGTGTTTCATCCTCTAAGCAATGCTGATTCTGTTTTGGAACTTACAGTATACAATACAATACTTATACAAATAAAAAGAGAACATTTTGGTTTGTGAGAAATGCTCATAATGTTGATAAAATTAAACTGAATCATCCAAAGCCAAAAAATACAACTAGTGCTATATGTTCTTAAAGGCTACCACTACAGCCTCTTGCCATAAGATGTTGGATATCCTGGGAAAGAAGAAATGATCAGGTACATTTACCACTGTAAAAATATTTTCTTCTGTTCCAATGTTTATCAATCAGCTGTGGATGGATTTACTTTCATAAATGGTGAGACCATATGTGCATGTCTTGCAAAAGATAAATTAAACATTTCCCGAATTAACCTAAGACTGGGATGAATATCTTAGAAATCTGCATTTTGTTTGCTTTCATGGGTGGTTTGGACTTGTAAGTAGATACAGTAGATACACAGTCATACAATAAAATTTAAATATTACATAAAAGAAAAAATGAAATTATGCTGCATGAAGTTACCAGTAATGCGACAGGTTCATCTACTTCTTTAATAGACTGTGTAGTGTACATAACATATGCTGATACATATAAGATAATAAAGGATCAACATTTTAGTACTGTCTTCTTCATATTTAAAAAAACTCTGATGAGTTTTTTTCTTTTTCAGTTTAAAATTTAAAGAAATAAACATAAACTGAAGAGGCAAATTGCAGTAGCCTGATCTAAAGGGTATTCTGCTTGCAAGAATCATAAGATAAAACAGTCTGGGAGGCCCCTATTTCAAGAAATCTTGACATGAAGCAGGCTTTAAAATAACTGAAAATTGAGAATCTGCAATAATTTCCTGAAAAACGATGCACACATTTGCCTATAGTTTTAAATCCCTTCCACTGCTCATTTATTGCAACCTTCTGTTCCACTAAACAAACCACTTTGGTAAACACGATAATTATCTCAGGGACACTCATGATACTTCAGTATGTTGATGAAACAGTGTCTCTAGATATATAGTGATTGACAAAGGACCAAGAGATAATAACATGTACCAGAATCAAAGTCAGTGCCAGGCAAAAGGTGAAAAACAGGACATCAAATAAAGACTTTTGATCCAGCAGGCATCAAGACGATTAGTGTATCTTATGATTTTTGTCTTTGCCTGAAGAAGGGGCCTGAGTTGCCTCGAAAGCTTGCATATTGTAATCTTTTTAGTTAGCCAATAAAAGGTGTCATTTTGCTTGGCTTTTCTCTACATTCATAATGGCTAACACGGTACAACAACCTAGTACTTAGGTTTTGTGGTAAATTTTGTATTTTTTCCTCATTTTCTGTTGTAAAGAATGTAATTCTACACCAGTCTCTTTTCCTACTATCAATGTAATATTGGTTTCCCATGCGATATAAGAAAGGCCTAAATACAAACCAACTTTTGGACTCAAGGTGGCAGCAAAGATATTCAAACACAAACTTGTGATGTTCAGCTCACATTTCTTTTTTTCATTTGTTTAAATTCTTGCTTTTGATTTTCTGGATTTTGGAATCTTTGTTCTTGATTTAAGGTTTTGCTCTTAGGATTTTGTTTTTGGATTTTCTTTACATTGGATTGCTTTTAGAATGCAAAAACCTATAAATCTCATTTCTTTGGATTTAATCTCCTGTTTTTGTTAATATTCTTTCTGAATAAACTTTATTAAGGACTTTTGTTAGTTCTGCAAGAAATGTTATGGTCCCCCCTCCCTTGTCTGTTTTATAAGCTTTGTCTCCTTTTAGTACTGCCCAGCCTGCATTTTGAATTTGAGATCAGGTCTAACTTGAGCTTGTGAGGCGTAGAGATATTTTCCAGACCTAATTTTAAGAATTTACGGCTCTTTTCAAATTTTGTACATAACAACAGCTTATAAACGTACATATTTTATATTGCAATAGATCCCTCTTTTTGATTGTTCTTACAAGTTTAAAGTGACAAATACAGTACTTACCACAGACAAAGAGTTAGAAAGGAGAGTTCCATCTTGATTTAGCATATTGGAGACAGTTATTGCTGGAAGGTCCATGCTTTGAGGATGGAATGGTAGTAATCCATTTTGGGACAATGGTGGACATAGAGAATGGTAGCCTCCAGACTCTGTGTCAGGCATATGAACAAGTGCATGCTCAGGGAGAGTAGGCGGTGTAATTGGAGGAATATTGAAGTCTTCATCTCCAAGACTGGGCACAGGATAAGACTGTTTCAAATGAAGGAAATGAAAGCGTTAGTTGCATGTATCAGTCTCCAATTTTTAAAGTTCATTCTTGAATTATGTGTTTTTGTAAAATTCTTAAGTTATTCACAAAGCCAAATGATAATAGTGCAGAACACTTTCTCTTTATTATGACTGCTAATCCCAATATTATGAATTACCAAATGTGAGAAAATAATATTTAATGGAATACCATCCATAAAACTCAAATGAAAAAGTATACACTTTTCTTACTATATTTAATTTTTCATATTTAAATTATGCACATGGATTATTTTAAAATAATCATATATCTCCATATTAAAAAATGCTTGCTCCAAATGTCATCAAGAAATTCCAGAAACTTTGTTGTATACAGTACTCACTAAAAATTAAACAAGGTTGGCAGTATAATTATTAAACCATAAAATACACTGGACTGCACAAGAAATGACAGAGTGAAGACTATCTTCGAACTACAAAAATATTTATGCTTAACAACATATATGTATAATGTAGATTTTAATCTGTGATATATAAGAAATTACACTATACAAATCTATTAATATGATTCTATCATTTTACTGTACTAATAACTGCCATGTTTAGTTCGAACTGAGGAATTTGTTTTTGCATTTTGTGTCCACCAGCTGATATTGTGACATACTTTACAGACACACACAAAAACCTTACTCCAAAGTTGGTCAAATTGTTTCAATGGGTAAATCAATTAAAAATTTGAAGAACACTATATTTTGTATATTGTATATATGTATGAACATATACCTATGTATAACATGAGTGAGCAGGTAAAATGAATACAGCAGTTACTAACATTTCGGTTTTAAAATTATTTAACACTTTACTAAAAATTAGAAAAGGTTCACAAATAAAAACCTAACTTTTTAACATTTGGCTAAAAGACTAGAAAAAGGTGGATACAGGAGCTGGTTAAAATGCAAAATATTAATACGACAACTATCATTACAAATTCAAAGATAAACCAGAAAACAATCTATGTACATGAAGTCTATAAAACATATGTACATATAAATAATGTGTCAGGCACCAGCTTAGAAAGGTTATTTGAGGAAAAACAGAGGTAAAATAATGCATTCAATATGCCTATGTTATTGGTAATAACATGAACCAGTCACTGGAAGATGGAGGCTTCCTTTTCAAACTGTCTAGGCCTTCATTAAAGAAGGCTGTTCTGAAGAGCCCTAGAAGTAATTAAACTTGAGTGCAAATACATGAGAGGTGACACAAGGAGGACCACTGCTGAGTCCACCGCTGAAATATCGGGGACTGGCCTTTTATTACACTTGTGGTCAAAGGACTTTCTGCGGAGCACAACTGGCCTTATAAGTGATTCTGGAGAATGGCCAAGAAGTAGCTCCAAAATGGCAACCCTGTAGCCATGTTGGGGCTTGGAGTTAGGAGAGTAAGGAGAAGCAAGGCCACTATGGCAAGGAACTATTGAAGAGTGAGTGATGACTAACAAGAGTTTGGGGTGTCCTCTTAATCATCAATTTTCTTGTGTTTTTAATCCTTTATTGTGACAAAGAACTTTGACTAAACTATATATATATATATATATATATATATATATATATATATATCAGTAACAATACATTTTACAAGGCAAATACATATCTTCCATTACAAAATACCCATACTAAGGATTTTTCTGAAGAGAAATAGAAAAACATACTAGCATTTCACTTGATTGCACTATCATTTGTTCCATTGTGTTACTTGTCAAAAGAAATGGTATAATTAAATCTACCATAGGGATGAACTCTAAAGATAGCAATGTGAAAAGAATACATCTTAGGCAAGCCTCAATGATTTGCCAAACAAGAACCTTAATTGTAAGATTATTTCTTTTATGTTAATGATTATTTGACCTTACTATATTTTAAAAATAATATAAAACATTTCTTCTAGCTTGAGTATCAATATAAACTTTCACTTGTACAATTATCTTTTTGAGTACATGCAGTAAATGTTCAGTTATTCATATAAATTGCTTAATCATTTTACATAAACATGAAGCAATGTTTCCGGTTTTTCATGAACAATCAAAGGTAATGACCAAATCTATGACTTACTATCATACTTTAATCTTTAAAAAAGACAGTTCTATTGTGAGTCATTTCACATTTTTTAAAAAGTTCAAGACTTCAAGCAATAGTGATTGACATGAAAAAAATGTAACACTTAAAAAATTGTTAACTTATTTGCAAGTACCAACACGCCATTAAATTCAGAACTCACTCTATGTGCAGGGTTTTCAACTTACTACCCAGAATTTGCACTTTTTTCTGTTTTCCTGAAAGCACATTAAAAATAGATAAGCATGGACCAGACTAATACTGTAAGTGTTAAAGTTTATATATTTGGTAGTATGGTTTTGGAGGAATTACAGGAGAGCCTCATAAAATGTGAATTTCCCCTTGGGATTAATAAAGTATCTATCTATCTATCTATCTATCTATCTAAAATTAGCGAACACAGTTTGATTCAGTTTTTTTTTTTTCGATTTCATTTTTCCTCCCATATTCTACACTAAGGATACCTGGAACATCTATATGAGTGTATAAGGTGTGTGAATATGACGGACATGTGACGGACTGCTATCTCATCCAGAGTTCATTAATGACCTGCAAAAGATGCTGCCAAGACAAGCTCTACCTCTGAGCCTGTGGCTACATAGATTTAGTGATTAACTTGCGTATGCAGTTCTTATAAGCTGCATCAGGAAAACAAAGAGTTAAATATCCTAAGGTAAAAAGAAACAAAAATAAGACAAATTTTGGAAGACTAAGCAAGACTAACCTTATTTTAAACTGCAGGGATCAGATAAGAGATTATCAGGTATTCTGGCAATGCTCTGTTTATCTAATTCACCAATAAAAGTACTTTTATAAGCAATTTTAGGATATCCTTTTATTGTTCCAACATAGTAAAGTTTACTTTGATGTCCAATTTGCACAGACTTAATTTGTTTCATTGTCAAAATTCATATTTTTTGCAGTATGATTTTAGGTTATTTATTTTATGAGAAATGATCTGCTTTCAGTTACTTTAGTACAGGATGGAATTTTGAAAAGGTCAAGTTGAAACAGTTTTTGCTTGAGCACTAAAATTCCACACTTTATATATAATTTTATGTTTGCAAGTTGGAAGCAATATAATAATGTCAACATAAGGAGGAAAATATAAATCTTTATTTTACAATTAAATACAGAATATAAAGAAATACACAAACTATATTGGCTTTGTCTATAACTAAAGATGCTTTTGTGACGGTCTGTCATCTAATACATATGTCTACAATTTTCTCTTTATACTTTGCACAATGACAACCCTTTTACCTTTCAAAGCTGCACAACAGCGTAGCTAAAGTTGAATTCCTTCATATTAAACTAAACATTTCTAAACACTGCATTTTTTTAATCTCTGACTGCGATCTCCTCAATTCTATTCTTGATATATAAAACAATTCTTTGGCACACGCATATACTGCTCTACAGCTGTTTTTAAGCTTGGAGTATTTTACTGTTATAAATATAAGAAAAATACTTCTGTAGCACATTTTATTATACAAACATCACCCAAAAATACATTTAATAATCAAATCTTTGCTCTATTAATATTTTGGAGAAGGTTAGGAACCAAGCTTGTCTCAGTGTTTTATATGGATGATTTTATATTACACGCTATTTTATAAAATGCATACATAATTAGATTGGATATTATTGTTTCGGATGCCCTTCACTGAAAGTTTAAAAAGAGTACAATTTTCACAGGAGCCACAGGGAGGCAGTGTTCAATGATGGATCCACTTTATTAGAAGAATTATGAGGAAAAAATGCCATTTAGCCTAACATAGCTCATCAATCTTTATTCGCTTGATTTGAAGGTCCCTGATGTCATAATTACTATCAAACTACTGGAGAATTTATTTCATGTACAGTGGCTATGATTCTCTGTGTTATGATAAAAGTTTCTAACGTTTATGCAAAATTCACCCTAAACAAGTTCACATATTTGTGCCTGGGTTCTTGTTGATGAATAAATTTTAAAATAAATAACTCATTTAAGAGTTCTGAACACCTCAATCATCTCTCCATTTACTTAAACTACAAAGGATAAATTTCTTCAGAGGAGTTTGAAAGTGACCGCATGATGGGACGCAACTGTCTGCCAAATAAAAGACAAATAAACAGAATGTGGGAGCTAACTGGAACAATTTCCTAGTGGGATGAAAAGTTGCCATAGCAAATTTGGACATAAGGTTGTAGACAAGCTTCTGCCAAACAGCATCTACACAATAACCCACATATTGTGTCCTGAGTGGAACAGAGATTTGCGGTTTTAAGTTTGGTTTTAAACTGTTAACCTTTAGCTTTTGAATTGATGGCACTGGAGTTCACTATTCCAGTCAGTGCCTATAGGTGGTGCCTAAGCATTACAAATATTAGCCTCACAAAAATGTGGCATAGCTTAGTCTGTCTTCCAGTATAAGTCAAAATTCAACAGCATTCTGTTTCGCAGCACCCAAAAGAAACAAAGTTGTAGCTTAAAATGTGCAGAGTTTTGGACCAAGGTATAAATGTGTTAACAGTAATAGCTAGTTTATCTTACAAACTCTACATGTCATGCATAAAGTAAAGATTTCACTTCACAACAAATGAATTTATAAACCGTGTGTTGCCCATTTACTAATCTTCCTTTCTATCTATTGATCAATTTTCATTAGTTTTATCCCATCAAAAGTAACAGAGTAAATGGTGCCGATATCTCAGCCTTTAATAGCATACCAGTAAAGATTTATATAAAGTTCATAAATATTTCATGGATATAATATACTGAATATACAGACTCCATGTTGTATACAAGGCATTTCTTCACATATTCATGTTCCATTCCAACATGAGGATGATCTGAAATCATTAACCAGGCACAATACCATAACAAGTTAAAAAAATGCTTATTTCAGTACATTGGAAAATGTCAAATGATTCTGAGTGGTCATACTTACAGCAATAGCCAGTTCTTTATGGAAACATTTCTACTTTATTTATCACTTAGTTTAATATGGATTACCATGCTCATTATATTCACCACTCAAAACTGAATTAAGATCTTTTGTAAACAGTTGCTGGATTGTTACTCGATATATATTCCAAACGATGACTTAAAAGTAATGTAATTAGACACTTTTACAATGAGAAAGATCATTCTTAGCTTATATAACTGTTTTTTTCCCCCATTTATATAACACATTCTGTTAATGCGATTCCAAAAAACATGAGAGAAAATGCAAGCCCAGTTATTTTAATATAATTTAAGCTTCAAACAATGAATGTATTCAGAAACTGAAAGCTGACTGAAGTGTTATTTTTACACTTTTGATTGTATTCTTTTTGAAAGAGTTTTGTATCAGTTCATAACTATGAGCTGGCAGCACGCCTGTTCATTTTTTGTTTGAGGTTTATTATCTCACTACCAAAGCATGTAAAGCACAGTTCATTTACTTTGCGTTAAATTGAACTGAGATTGCATTTAACACAATTTTACATCTACAAAATGTAAACTTATGACCTGCAATCTGTGAAATGAAAAGCAAGGATAGTATCGCAGCTCTCAGCTTTTTCTATATTGTTATTACCCAGAGGAGCAATGGGCTCACTAAAAGATAATACTTTTCTGATATTTGGCTGAGTGGCACAGATTTCAGCTATCGAAAGTTCTAAGCCTATTCAAGCACTATCAAACAGTACATTACACCTCATAGCACCCGTGACAACCAGTAAAGGCTTTCATTTAATGAATCATTGAAAGCCCTTTTGCTCAACAATAGCACATCAACAGTGCATAACATTTGCCTTGTGTCAAAAAATAACACATCAACACAACTCTATGTACATACTGCTTCACTTGCAAAATACAACTGCATCATAACATATAAGCAAATTACATTTTTGAGAAAGGAAAACACCTTTGTCTTCAACCACAAACCACAGATGTCGACTTGTATTTATGAGACAGAAAGAACAATAGCAATAATCAAATGCTAGCTTACACCAAACATTTATTATTTAAATACTTTATGTTTTGTGACTACAAATATATTTGTGGATGGGCTACCATGAAGAAACAGTGGCACAGAAAAGAGATATGGCTTTGTAATGCCCCAAAGAGAAAGGTATGTCTGCACTGGTATTGCAGATGGGAGTAAAAATGTGAGAAGAAGAACACCGCCAGAGGGTGGTAAGCACTGCATACTGTATATACTGGGTACCATGGAAGGGCAACAGCCTGAGGTAAGAATGTAGTGGGGAAGAAAGAGAGAGAGAGAGAGAGAAGGTGGGTTGAGGGGGGGGGAGAGAGAGAGAGAGAGAGAGAGAGAGAGAGAGAGAGAGAGAGAGAGAGAGAGAGAGACAGTTGAGACTGGGAGGTGCAGGGATGCCTAACCTTCTATGCTTAATGAAAGAGAGAGGCTACAGTACTACAGACTACATCTTAGCGGATAAGGGACAGCACATGGTCCCAGATATGAAGAAATGAAACAATGTTAAGAGAAACGACAACAGGCCAGTCATACACCCCAGGCTATTGGGTGGCAGCAACACCCAACTAGAGGAAACACAACCAGGAGAAAGTTGCCCTTTTCAGGCAGCTACTTGTAAGACTTGACCATTTTAAGAGCTACTGAGGGCTGAAAAGATGAGGGTGCAGACAAACCATCACTATTATGAAGTTGTTCTAGCCTGGCATGACTGTGGCTTTAGAAAGAAAGGCCATCTCTCACTTCAGAATTGTAGCTCATCATGGTCATGCTAAGAGATGCTCTTGCCAGAGGGCACAAATAAAATGGAAGGTGAAGTGGGGCAACAATTCACTACAAGGAAAATGAATGCCAGATAGCAACAGTGATATGTGAAAGGGAGTGATTTTGTGGAAGCTGGAAGGTGAGCAAGTAGGCAAGAAACTCTACCTGGCACACAGGAGTTCAATCCTATTGAGAAAGTCCCAGAAAAGTAGTAGGTTTTTCTTGGCATAATTTTGGTTGTGGAGGACTACCATTATAGCCCCCACTCCTGTCACTATATAAATATATAAATATATTTTAAATCAGAGTATAGCATCAAGTCAATGACACTTCTGGGCCATTGATCTGATCAGTTAAGTAGCAGAGGAGGTTGTTAATCAGTTTCAGCTGCTTTGGTGTTAATGAAATCGCACTAGAGGAGCAACAATGAGACAACCCCCAAAACAGTAATGGTTTAACAGGTGGTGGCCACTGACATTTTTCCCTCCTCATCTTTTCTGACTGTTTTTCACTAGTTTTTGCATTTGGTTACTACTGGAAGCATGAAGTAGTACCTGTACCCTACAGAGGTTGCACAGGTAGTCCAACTTCTTCAGTATGGCACATCAGCACCTGTCATTGCCGGAAGGTTTGCCGTGTCACTCAGCACAGTCTCAAGAGCATTGAGGAGAGTCCAGGAGACAGGCAGTTACTCTAGGAGAGCTGGACAAGGTCATCAGTAAGACCGGGATCTGTACCTTTGGGCAAGGAGGAACAGGATGAGCACTGCCAGAGCCCTACAAAATGACCTCCAGCAGGCCACTGGTGTGAATGTCTCTGACCAAACAATCAGAAACAGATTTCATGAGGGTGGTCTGAGGGCCTGATTTCCTCTAGTGGGCGCTGTGCTCACTGCCTGGCACTGTGAAGCTAGACTGGCATTTGCCACAGAATACCAGAATTGGCAGGTCCACCACTGTTGCCCTGTGCATTTCATAGATGAGAGCAGGTTCACTCTGAGCACATGTGACAGACGTGAAAGGGTCTGGAGAAGCTGTGGAGAATGTTATGCTGCCTGTAACATCGTTCAGCATGACTGGTTTGGTGGTGGGTCAGTGATGGTCTGGGGAGGCATATCCATGGAGGGACACACAGACCTCTACAGGCTAGACAACAGCACATTAACTGCCATTAGGTATTGGGATGAAATCTTTGGACCCATTGTCAGACCATATGATGCTGCAGTGGGTCCTGGTTTCCTCCTGGTGGATGACAATGTCCAGTCTCATGTGGCGAGAGCATGCAGGCAGTTCCTGAAGGATGAAGGAATTAATACCATTGACTGGCCCCCACGCTCGCCTGACCTAAATTCAATGGAACACCTCTGGGACATTATGCTTCGGTCCATCCGCCGCCGCCAGGTTGCACCTTAAACAGTCTAGGAGCTCATTGATGCCCTGGTCCAGATCTGTACGGAGATCCCGCAGGACACCATCTGTCATCTCATTAGGAACATGCCCCGATGTTGTCAGGAATGCATACAAGTATGTGGGGGCCATACAAACTACTGAGTACGTTTTTGAGTTGCTGCAATGAAATTTCGGCAAAATGGACTAGCCTGCCACATTATTTTTTAATTTTGATTTTCAGGGTGTCTTTGAATTCAGCCCTCTGTAGGTTGTTAATTTTCATTTCCATCAAACAATGTGGTATCCTTTCGTTCCTAACACACTATTGAGTCCATAGCAGTATAGATATGCAGCAAGATTTTTATTTCCCCATTGAGATGTGATGTGTTTTCAAAGTGTTCCTTTAATGATTTGGAGCAGTTTTCTTTATTATGGGCGGCACGGTGGCGCAGTGGTAGCGCTGCTGCCTCGCAGTTAGGAGACCCGGGTTCGCTTCCCGGGTCCTCCCTGCGTGGAGTTTGCATGTTCTCCCTGTGTCTGCGTGGGTTTCCTCCTGGCGCTCCGGTTTCCTCCCACAATCCAAAGACATGCAGGTTAGGTGGATTGGCGATTCTAAATTGGCCCTAGTTTGTGTGTGTCCTGCGGTGGGTTGGCACCCTGCCCTGGATTGGTTCCTGCCCTGTGTTGGCTGGGATTGGCTCCAGCAGACCCCCGTGGAAATGGATGGATGGATTTTCTTTATTAGGACACAACAGTGCACAAAGCACACTCCTCTCCACTCATAAATCAATACAATTATTAATCAATAACAAATCCTCCACTCCCAGACGCGTTGCCACCCTGCCACCCAGTTCAGCTCACTCGTCTGGGATCTCTCACAGTCTTTTATAGTTAATGACCCGGAAGTGCTTCTGGGCCCTCAGTCCACGTGATTATCAGCACTTCCAGGTCAGGTAAAAAATCCTCTTCTTAATCTCGGAAGTACGTCATTTCCCCTGTCGCTGTGACTAAGATGTACTTCCGGGCTATAGGGCAAATACACATCTCTGTGCTTCCCTGCAGCGTCTCCTGGTGGCCCCGACGTTATCCAGCAGGGTTGTGTATTAAAACTACATAGTCCATGATGCCCTGCATGGCATCTCCATGTCGCAGGGAGGGCTCCCTCTTACGGCCTGGGGGCATTGGCCGGGCTGACTGTCCAGCCATAGTCCACTATATATATATATATATATATATATATATATATATATATACATACACACACACATACATACATATTTTCTTATTCCTGAGTTTAATGTTCCAAATCCCACAGATTCATATTTGGATAGCTTATTCAGTTATTGAACTGTACAGAGTAAGAATGGAAAGCACAAACACTTGAAAATCATGCATTTACTGTGCCTTAATTTTTTGCTTTGCATATAGAAAATGGGGATTTTTCTTAACATAACATTTTGCTCACAGTAACAGGCTTCAGTGAATGGTAAAGAGAAACAGAAACTTAACACTGACGACAGCTGCAAGAAAACATGTAATAAAGTTATATATTCAATAAAGTTCAACACAACATGTAACCAATTATTTATTCAATAAAGAGGAATCTGAGAATACAAAATTTAAAACAAGCAACTTTTTTAGCAACAGGAACACCTCAAAGATGGCAAGGTACAGAAAGTCTTCATTAAACACATCAAAGAGTTTGGTGGGTATAGGCTACCCTTGAAAAGGCCAAGAGGTTAAAAGATAATTTGCTTCAAAACAAGTAAAATCAACTAAATGCAAGCTGCAAAAAATGGATTCTATAGATGTCATGGATATACCCTTGGAGCTGGGCTGTGCTTTGATGAGAAACAGCATAGAGAAGAACTGTAGGAATGGAATAATTGGGTGATCAATTAGGAATCACTACATTAAGAGGAATAGTTGGGAGAAGTATGGCAAAAGTAAATGTGTATTACAAAACCTGAAATGTTCTCCATGAGTTGAGTTATAGCAAGAATAGATAGTGAGTATCAATTAAATATTTAACTCAACAGACGCAACTTTCATTAATAATGTAAATGAAAGTAAAAAATGCAGTTAACTTCATAACCTTAATAGTCTTCCCTGTACTACACTGTGCTCTTATACCACTCATTCTCATTTCTCTCATGGTACTCCCTTCTCTTCACCTCTGCTTTCTTTTATATGGAGACGTGCACACTTATACTTACTAATGAGGACTAATTTAATTTGCCATCCAGTAACCAAAGGTTTTTTTATATTAATTGCAAATCTGACTAACACACTCTATAACAAGGTCAGTGGTAGATATCAGGACACAAGTATACTCTGGTACCACTAATCGATACATCTGTATAGAAAGTCAGCTGTATTAAAGTATAAAAATCCTTTATCAAAAAAGTAGATGCAAAAAAACCTGTAAATTACAGTTTATCTCTTAATAAAAATATGTTTCTTTACCATAAACCTCTGATATTAGTGTCACTAAGTACAGAAAAAAATCCATACAGCAATCTGTGCAAAGCAAGAACCAAATACACACATCAAGGCAAACAATAAATATCCTTCAACCTGACTATAAGTGTTTGGGCTGCAAAAAGCATTATCTTATTTTGTTTTGTTTTTTCCAGTTAATAGTGCTTTAGAGCAAAGAAATATCAGTATCTCTTAAAGGTGAATGCATTTATATATCAATATTAGAATTTGCTTAGTACTATTGAGCTTAACTTACTCAATTCATCAATGTGAGCTGTAAATTACGGAAACTGAGAGAGGATGTGCAATACTATTATTTTTTTTTACTGTTTTCTTGAGATAATGGAATAATTTCTTGAGGAAGTGCAATATCATTACGTTTTTATGTTTGTTTGTTTTTTTTTGTTTTTTTTTTGCTTTCACAAGTTAACAGAATAATTTTCTGTGCTCCTGGCAAGCTTGCTAACATATAACAACAACTGATTACAACTGACAGCAATGATAACAAATAACGAAAGCTTGTGTGATACGTACACAAATGTAAGCCTGTTTGCATCATGCATTGCTGCTAGTCGTATTGGAATGACTGTTTTCCATTGCTTTCTGTCGAACTGCAATGAATTACATAAGCACGATTTTAGTACTAAGATCCATTGTGAGTTTATCATAGCTTCATGTACTGCCTTCAGTAAGTAACACAGATGGTGAAGATACCAATTACGACATGTATCAGAATAGTTTGTCTCTTTATTCCAATAATATAATGAAAAACTACAAATGGGAAGATGGAATCTTCATTTAAATAGTGGAACTGCAATCTGACTAGCCTAGCCAACATGACTAGGAATATATAACCTACAAATTACTGCTTTAAGTAAACATTTTTGTTATTTTAAGGGTTTCTTTTGTAAAACAGTCTGTGTTATATGCAATAAAGTCATTATCTGCTGTGTATATAATTTCATGCTTTACGAATCAAGAATATGCGTGAAAATATTCTGGAATAGTCTGTTGCCAATATGTATGGTATGAATTTTGTTTTCTGGCTTTGATTAGTAAAATATTTTGTCTGTAAATATTTCTGGATACCAGTGCCGCCCAAAATGTGGCAACTGATAAACCAGTTTAAATAAGCAAATTTCCAATTGTTATTTTAAACCTAGAGTGACCCATACATTCCATGTAAAATAATTTAATAAAAAAACTGTGGTACTTTCCTTATATTTCAAATAGTTTTGAAGTTATTTTTAAAATTTGCTTTTTGTTTATTGAATTGTACTGATTGAGCCATCACTAGTGAAGTAGTAAATAACTATAATGTGAAGGAGTGTTCCTGCCATGCAGTTATTAATCTAGGGTAAGAGCTAAACGTCATGATTTAGTACAGTGAACTTCTCTTTCAATAACAATTTTGTAAACATTAAAACTGAATATTTAAATTTTATTGTCATGGTTCAGTCTCCCAAAAATAGTTTTACAAGATCACGCTCAAAGTATGCTCTCTTCACAGTGCATTCCCACTGGACTCCCTCGGATGTACCTTTCACAGAGTGCAGAAAACAACCATCTTTGCCACACAGGCTAAGGAGAATCTCCTCTGACTTAATGACCAACTGGTCCTATTTCTTCTTTGCAACAGGCTTGTTCCATTTGAATCAGGTTACATAATACTGATGAAACTTTAGTGTTATTCTGATTGATGTTGACATAATTAGTCATATGGAAAATATAGTAGTTGGCAGTTGTGTGTTGAGCCTAAGAGAGATCTGCAAACTTTTTCTTCATATTTCTACATACAGACGAGTAAGTGAATAACTTATGCAAGTAGGATAAACTATGCATTTTTTTGCATGCACTATGCATTTCTTTTCTTTCAGAGTTTAATGGAATAAACAAATGAAGGATGCAATTGTTCATGGAACTGGATTTAAGGGGCATGTGCTTAGCTTTTTTTTTTTAGAAATGAATCATACTTTTTCTTGCTTTGTTAATAAGGTAATAACGTTTATTCTGCAACACCTATTACTTCTAAAGTCTTCAGACAAAAGTTACTTTGTAAATTTAGTCTTGTTTTAAGCACTTCCAATTTTCTAATAAATTACTATTTGGCTTTTACCCAGCATCAGCACAAAAACATGTTAGAATAACATTTCTGCATCACAAGATAGTAGAAATTTCACAATGATTATTGTTTTATTTAAGGTCAGCTTAACACTATGGCCACTATGAACTTAAAGCCAATGACACATTATGTAACTTCTTGTTGGAGTGAATGTGACACTTCTTGACTGCTGTTGTTGCTCTGTTGGGCCATGTAAAATTACTTAACTGATAATTACTGTGCATATCTTCCATTACAGTATTGCTTAACCCCTTTTATGACAGCCATTTAGCCTGACAGAGTCGGGTTAACCAGTACGGTGAGTTCTCTCTGCCCTTTTTTTCCTTTTTTCCATTCAGTTGTGATATGTAAAACATAATACATTATACCTCTACAAGGTCCAAAACACCCACATTACTTATTTCTCATTCCTTGTCAATGGATTTATGCATTGTACTACAGGATGAGCTTTTGTTGGTTGTCAGTTCTCAAGCATACAGGGCCTACCCTTTCAACTAAAGACAAAATCATACCTGTTTAATTTTGTCAGAGTGACTTGTGGAATAGTAGGAGTCAGTTGCTGGGTATGAAAGACTATGTGACAGGCTTTCATGTAAGTCTACCGGGACTGCCCCCAGCTCTTTAAGATTATGTTACTAAAGGCTACAACTGAAAACTGCTGGAAAGGTCATCAGATGTGACATGGCCTTACAGATTTGACAAAATAGTATGCAGGACACTGATTTTAAGTGTTTAAAACATAGTTAGATTGCTTTTTTTGAATTCTGATGACAATATTATCAGAGGTTAGATATGTCCAGAACTGGAACTGATACTGCCTTCACTTGGTATGCTATCACTAACAGATGTCTGAAGATATGCGGATTACACTAAAGTGTACTCAACCGTTAGGCTTTGGCCAAGATTCCTTCCCTGGCTTATGTTTATGTTCCTTTTCTTTGCCTTTGCTTTCATTTTTCAGCTTGCTTATTTCTGTTAATACTGTTCTACTCATTTATCACTTAGTTGATATATTTAATGTATTATTCTTTTTGTCATGAGTAAAAACATTTATGTAATATTTCTTCAAATATCTTTATGTTCCCTTTGTTTTGTGGGTGGTTCCCCAAGAGGCTGTCACCTGTTAAAGGACTGCTATAAAGGTTCATGGGATATGCAGTCCTTTGCTCTTCATTAAATAAGCTTTGTGGATAAGTTTTGTTAGCAGTGTTGTTTTGTTAGTCTTTGCTGATTATTGTGGTCTTTCTGCTTAAGTTTATTGGGTTACTTTGTTGGATTACAATTTGGGACTTGCTTGCTGTGAATTGCCTTTTAGGAAAATCCTTTGTCGATAGTCTTTAGAGTATTTTGCTTTTTTTGCATTTTTGTGTTAAAACATCCAGTTGTATAAAGATTCTGGTGGGACTTCTCACCACTTGAGATACAAATTTTGGGATATTTGAGATTGCCTTTTGCATTTTGAACTTTAATTGCCTGGTCACCATTTTGAGGCCTAGACAGGCCTAAACCCTCCCAATTTCCAATGTTCAGGCCAGGCTTCACCTTTTTGACATCATTGTGCTGCTGCAATCATAACATCATTACTGGTCTACTTAATGTGTTAAAATATTAAATAAGAGACTACTTAAGCACTTATACTAAGATAAAAGAAGTTCAAATAGTAGGCATTTCTGCAAATAGTAACAAAATATCTTCAGCTCTGACCTTAGTGGACCTGAATATTAGTTTTGCTGAATCTTGTTATCTTTGACACTGATATATCCATTGGTACTTACATTACTGCGCTAAGGCCAGCTTTTTCTATTACAAAATAGGAAAGTTACAGCACTTTCTCATAGTACAAGTCATACAAAAGTTAGTTTATTGATTTATTTCATGCTAAATAGAACTGGCCACTGAAATGCCCAAGCTATTCTAATTGTTTTATTTCCACGCTGTACTTAGCTTGTAATGAAACTGAACTATTAAGTGTCTTTACTGTAAGTCTCAGTTCAGTCTTCATCTTTAGCTTGGGGCCATCTGTAAAATCCTAGAAGAATTTATTAATGTCTGCACTTCAGACCATTCTTTGTCACAAGAGGTAGGCATTCATAGTTTATATTTCTGATGAATCACCTAAGACTATGTGAGCAAACATCTACCAAAAACAGGCAATTGTTAATTCCATACTGAAAAACGAAAAAATTAAAAATAGAATAGACATTTAGGCTAGTAAACCATCATCAATGATTCGTCAAGTGGCCTAACTAAGCTTAAATATATATTTTTGCAAGTACAGATCACTGTTTATAAAGGAACTAGCTGTGTGTGGTCTTTGGATCAAAAAACAACCCAAAGACTCCCTATCAGTTTTACTAAATTCATGAGCTTGGAGAGGCGTCAGCTAACTCTTAAGAATTACCCAGGGTAGAGGCTGTGGACCTGCTAGTGCTTGCTGCTCCACTGGCGATTCCATATATTTTAGCCGTATTGCTGGCTTATAAGTTCTATTCTCCAGATAGACAATGTTTTTAGTGAAAACTGTAAGCCTTGCCTTTCATTGCTGAAATGTTTTACTTGCACGTTGTTTAGCCGCGGCGTTTGCTTCATTTCAACATTGTGCCTCTTCATCTGTGTCATCAGCACGACGTCGTTATGTTGTGGCGTTTGCTGCACACAGGTATTTTGTAGTGAGAAGTGAGGTGCATACAAGCACCAAAATAATTTAAAAGTGCATGCATGTGCCATCTAGTGGCTGTGGTTAAGCATGGGCAGAGCAGACTGCTCCATACACACACACACACACACACACACACACACACACAGGTTTTTATTTATATATGTCTAATGTTAGTTAACAGTTTCCATCACTGTTCCTAAAATTTGCCCAAAATCAAGTTCAGGTAGAATCCCAAAAAAGGAAGGTCTTGGGTAGTTTTTGCCAGTTTGCAATACACCTGATATAGATCAGTGATAATATTTGAAATTGCCCCTCAGAGACATGTTTGAGCCTCAGACATATTTCACCTCTTTGTCTTAACTAAAATCATGCCTCACTTGTAGTAGACAAATGGATGGTAATATGGTAAAAGAAGTGCTTACTTTTGGGCATTCTGTCTCAGGCTTGATCAAGCTTGTTCCAAGAGATTCTTTATGAAATTAATTTTAAATACAAAACCATTACAAAATAATATTAAAAGGAAAAATAAATTACTATTTTAAATACAGTGTACAATATGTACACAGGTATGTACAAAGACACATATTAGCTAAGGTCCAGCACATATTTCAAAAGACATCTGACATTCTATATACAGTACAAGCTGCAAACTTATCCAGAAACTACTACTAGGAATCACCCGTATGTTTTCTCACTAACCCCAGTATCCATCCTAATCTCACTGAATCATCCAAGAGAAAATATTGCTTAATTAGAATACCACAGCTGCAAGATAATTGTGGCCTTTAAAAAAAGTAACCAAATTAAAATGACATAGCTTGACCAAATGTAAGTGTTAAGATTAGAAAAGAAGAACATAAAGAGACACTATCTGGAATATTTCATGTAATTTTTTGGCTGTCCCAGATTTATTTGAATTTTTACACAGTAAATCTTTGCATTTGATAAGTTTGTTTTCCTTTAATGTTGCTTTTTTAAGTACCACATTTGCTAATATTAATATGAAAATAAGCAAAACCAAATAACAAGTATTACACCTACTTTCATTATTCAAATTTTTAACTTTCAAATGTCATTATGCAACCACCTGGATTCCAAAGGAACGGTCTCCTTAAAAATTCAAAAGGTTTAATAATCACTGCAATACTTAAGCTCTGTTTTAAAAAAGCAATATTTTATGTATGAATGGTTCATCTTGAGTTGCAAGTGAAATTGTGCTACAATGCATCAGGCTCACTGTGGAAAGCATTGACCCAAGCGGAATTTCACTTTGTTTTCTTGCAGTGAAAGAACTGCTGAAATCAGCATTTAGTTGATTAACACATTATACACCAAATCATAGTCACTAACAACACCCTCCTGTGATTCTTATCGGAAGCCACAGACCATTTCCAAGTTTACTAGCTTTGCACATTTAGATAATATGGACTGCTACTTTCTGAGAATTGTGGTTTAATACATCTTTCCATGCTATAATATCAACAATAATACCTTCCCGGCAATTAAACTGTTAGCTCTGTTTATGTAGAGTGCACTCAAAAGTCAGTTTAGTAATGTGTCCAGGCTAAAGCTTACAAAAAACTTCACCATGCTGAGGTCAAACACATGTATTCCCTCTTGCTTTAAACAATATTAATAAATCATTAGGGAGAATAAAAATGCATGAATAATACTGAGTTAATATATTTTCTTGCTCATATCAAAAATCCATTAACATGGAACTGAGCAGGATTTATATATACTCAGCAGTTTCCTAATCTAGTTATTATTTTTCAATTTGTGTTTATTCTGTTGTCTCATTGCCTAGCTGATTAATGAGTTTAATTTCAAAATCGTTGTGTTACTGCTAACATTTTAAAAGTAAATCTTGGCTTGAAAAGGGAAAGTTGATGTCAAAAGTACATAAACACATGATTAAAAAATCCCGTTTCTTCTATTATTAATAATAAATAATTCATTTTATGCTATGACTTGTGACTTTTGTGGAGGAGAATCCTATCATAACCAGGATTGCAAGCAGTTTTAATTTGCTCACTACAAGAGTTGGCACCATAAGATATCCTGGCAGAGTTTATATAGGCAACGGCCACCATTTTGGCCATGCCCGTGGCACTAGCACAGTACTTTAGTCTTTTACTGTATGTGTCATAAATTAGGCAGAAAGACCCAGAGTCAAATATTCCTCTAGAAATTTTTTATTAGCAGAGGGCATTGGATGTTGATTGTGGATGGTGAGTGGTCCACTCTAAGAGAGGTAGCAACCATATAATACTTGTAGCAATAAAGCAATTAATAATGCAAAGATCACCATATTACAACAAAAAAGGAATACATACAGAATTTAAATTAAATCTTAATAAATGCATGTCCACAAAATAAGGCATTTTTTTGTAATTTAGTCACATTTTTTAATTTGTTATAAGTAGAAGGTCAGAACTCTGTTACTTGCATAGCACAATATTGTATGTTAAATCATTAAAAGAGGGTAAGGATTATAAGAATGCATTTGCTCTGGGGGTGAGGAAGGATCACAGTATTATATAAAGACATTGCCAGATTTGCATCTCAAAACAGCTTGCAAGATGTTTTACATGGGAGGCACACTACAGTTAAGGAATGCAGTTACCCAGATATCACCACTCATCAGTAGCTAGGGCTGTCATTGCAAGTGAATTGTGGCAAATGACTAATTCAAGATTGTTCCTGTGTTTTCAAACTAATTTCAAGGCATGCATTGCAAAACATTTATATCGCTAACTGATGGTGGTTTTGGTGTTTTTTTGATGAAATGAATGCCAAATATGAACAGGAACACCACATGAAAATTAAACAAATTAACACCCATAGACAACTCAGTCACACTACTGCCACCTTCAAAAACACAAAGCAACTTGATAAATTAAGAAAATTTACTTAAGGATTGGATGTCATGATACATCCAGGCAAACAAGGTATTATCAGCCCCTTTAAGTAGGAGCAGGAGTTAAGATTTCTAGGATGCATGCAGCTGAAAAATGTAACAAAGACAGGCCTAAGAGTTTCAAAAATAGACCCCTGAAGTTATTCCCAGAATGCCCCTGGAAGAGGTTCTTGATTAAGGCCTAAAAGTTCCTTTTGGTTAAATATTCAGTTGTAGGTAAGCATTTGGACCAAAAAACCTTCCTGACACTTAAGGAATGGAGAACACAGTTACATTTAATATAGTGTACTTCCAATACTGTATACTTGTCTGTTATATTTATTTTTCTATAATACAACTTTCTTACTTTACCTGTTTTTACAGAATTGGCAATATATGGATTCACAGGATTTCTCAATTATGCTCCTAGTGATGACATAGTATTTTTGATAAAAGGATAAAACCTTTTTTTTGGTTAAACCTAGTTTATCGTGGGAACCCATGTTTGGACAGAGTGGATCAGACTGGAGAGATGTAAAGCAGCACCAGACACCTATAAGAAAGAGCTTAAGAGGAAGTGGATGTAAGCACCAGAAAAAAAAAATGCCCATGATTGGGCAAAGCTGCAGCATGATCACTTAAAAAATAGGCACAAATACATATTAGTTATATTGAATTTTGTACTACAAAATACTGCCAACATGATACAATGTGGCATTGTATCATGTGATGTATAATATTACCACAGTGAAATGAAACACAAAGATAACTGAAACGTCTTTTGTCGAAAGCCGAGAATTTTAAAATCTGATTGAAAATCCCCAATTAAGTTATAACACACCAAACTGACCACATTTTGTTACTGCTGTCTGTGTAATGATACAAAGGTGAAAGTTGTTGGCATACAACCTATACATCACTGTACGTGAATATGGGCTGGGACCACAGGTTAAGTGGTTTGCACACACTCTAATTTAGTGGATTGCACCCTCGGATAACTACAGCAAATTACAACATTGTTTCCTTAATGAACTGCTGCATCCACAAGCTTATTTTCAAATTGAACTTTATTGGGACTTTCAAAGCACAAACTTACCAACATATTGGAACAGTTCTCATGATATACTTAAATGCTGCTGGATGAAGCAAGATATAATTACTACAGCTCTCATGAGGCGAATGTGAAAACGAGTGCTCAAGACACTGATACCTCTATGATGATACTGATTCAGAAATAGGGGTAGATTACAGAAAGGTGGAATTATACAGCAGTGGATCTTGCATTTCTCTACAGTACTTCTGTAGGATAGTGGAGAGAGAAAGCAGCCAAATTCATACGTTTTTCCCTGCTATGTCTGTATCCAGTGAGTGAAGGGGATATTGTCACATCAGAGAGATTTCAGTTTCATGCAGAGTGTTGAGACTCTTACTTTTCTTAAAATGGAATATAATGTTATTCTGCATAGATCCAGTCAGTACCCAGAGCTAGCAGGTCTGTAAGGCTTTCAAGATAACAAAAAAAAAAATCCACAGTCATTCTTGGAGTAACATTTGATGTTAACTTAGGAAAGAAAATTATAAATTTACATGTGGATAGTTTTGCGGATTGTTATATTATTGGTTTATAAAATAATTATTGGAACATGTACAGAGTTCAGTGACATTCTTACATGTGCTAATTAACATGGAACATGTCTTATGCTACTGCAGTTCAAATATTTTATTTTAATATTTAAGATTATTTTATTTTTATATAAAAGAGCTAATAAAGCTATACATTAAAACATGTATTTGCACACTGACTTAAAGATATTTTCCAGTGTTTCTTTCACCTTATGAATGTCTAATAATAAGTAACACTAAACATGCAGTACATTTCTTTTATGAACATTTGATATCATGGGAAAATTGTATTTTGAAGCAATAAAATTGCAATATGAATTGTACCATGGAAAAGGTGTATTGTCTTAAGCCAGTTGAAGACAACTGTGAGTTTCAGGGCACTATGTAAATAATAGTCTTTGATGGCTCTACCAGTTATTGTCTTCACTTTTGAAGAGGCAGAATTACTTCTCAGCATCAGGTGATTCTACATACAACTGACCCAACAAAGATATATGGAGATTATAAGTGAAGGGATAACCATTTAAAAGCAAGTTAGTTTCTGGTAACAGTCTGCTTCTGGGGAATATGCAATCCACATCCCCTCCAACCCCACCACGGGAATTACAGACTCAAAGGCTGCAGTCCGTGCCGCACCCTCAAGCAGCATGTGTGCCGCCCGCCTTACCCCAGACAGGAGAGGAAGGACGCGCTCCCATTGGGCTGCTGGGCAGAGGCGGGTGATGTGAGAAAAGTCCTCCGGCGCGCGTGAAGAGGGGGAGCAGCCCGGCCCCGCATTCCTCTGGCTTTATAGTAACGAACTCTGTGCTCGGGCAACGGCGCGCGTGCCCACTGAGAGGGCTCTGAGTGCCCCCTTTGGCACGCGTGCCATAGGTTCGCCACCACTGGCCTAGATGATGTCTTTTCTACAGCAAGTTGGTTAGGCATTTGTGCCTTGTCATGGCTGGGCACCAATTGGAAATACTGATTACTTAGTAAGTGTACATCAGAGAGTGAAATAAAACAACCAGGACTCTGTACCTTAGTCAAGTAAAAAACATTAATCACATAATAAAGACACTACGGAGAAGGACTGAGCCACTGAAGGAGTAACTAAAGTATTATATAATATAATATAATACTTCAAGCAAGTAATCTAGTTGCTTCCATCATAAATGAGTATCCAATTGTACAAAATAACTGCGCAGGTTCATAATAAGACCTTCATGTCTTATGTATGGTTGGCCCCTCACTTCTATCCAAAGCCACCTCCCCATGATACTGTATATGGTTATGGCAAATGGACTCAGAACAAAAACAGTTAATTTGTATTATGAACATTTGTATTATTTTTATATATGTTAGCATTTATATCCTTCGTAACTCAAATCAATAAATAACAGATGTCTTGATCTGCACTTTAGCATTCCTATTCTTTCCACTGGCACTCACCAATGACAGTCATTATGCAGCAATACAAGAAATCCCACTAACACAGCTGTGCCATGCAGTTACTATAAATTTGAAATAATGTATTAATGCCAATGAAAAATGTATTTTAATGCACATAATAGCAGAATTATAGCAGATATAGAATGAAATTAAAAACAAAGCAGCAATTTTCTGGAAGAATTATATTGATTCAGATATAATAAAATAAAAATCCTAGCATATTTTTTAAGGTTGCATATATGGCAAGTTACATCCAATGTGATCTCAGATTACATTACTAAACTTTCTTGAATGACTAACACTTTCAACTGGTAGCCTTCATTGATCCAGGAGTATGTGGGACAGTGTGTGCATTACTTGACATTAAGAAAAAAGAATTCTCCAAAATCATCTTCTTCAATAATGTACCAAAGTCACCAAAAGCAACATGTAAGACTGATCTCAGTAAAGGTTCTCCACTGTGTATGACATAATAATGACTTGCTTCCCAATCCTGTTGTCTTTTCTGTTGCTTGCTTGCTTAGGATATATCACATTCACTGAAACAATTATACCTAGAGAGTATTTTATTCAAGAAACCTTATTTAGCACGGAATCTTTTTTGCATTCTGATAATAAAATTATTAAGAAGAATCAGGTGAGAATACAAAGCCGGAACTTCATTGCTTTTAACAGTTGCTCCAACTGTGGCACACCACATTGGGTAGATCATGTCAAGTTAGTTCCAACCACATTTCATGGGCCAAAAATAGTAATAAAAGTATATGAATTTCAAGAACTAGGAACTGTGATCAAAAAACGACTGCAGCATGTTTATTATGTAAGACAATAATTAAGCCACCATTCATTAACATAACAGCCAACTGAAGCTGCAGTGAAATATTGCAAGAAATAAGGAACAACTATAATTGTTGGTCCATGGTAGTGTTTATATTCATATTACTCAGTCATGCTACTTATATTTAATTGTTACTTTCTATATTTAAGAGCTTTACCTATTTTTGCCAAGTCAACTTTGCTCTGAGTTCAGTTAGTATTACATTTGCCACTTTTCATTAATTATCTGTTATTGTTAAATATTTAAAATTACTGCTGCAGCAAAAATAAACATCATAATTAGACATAAACACTTATGCATAATTATTCAGCAAAGAAATATTTATAAGAACAGAGGGAGACAACAAAATAATATAATCATATTCTGTATCTAGTCATGCTAGTCAGATAAGAATAGGTTTTAAAGTTTCTGTTTGAAAGATTCAGTTGCATCTATGAAATGAAAGTGCTGTTTTTCTTCACTAATTTACTGTATATCTTCAATAAGAATGTACAATACACTGTTTTATTTCTATTGAACGAACTGTCAAATCAATTTAGCTGTACATTCAGTAACAGCAAGTAGAGTCTGAGACTCCATTTAATCATTTTATATACATCGCAGAATTAAAAAAACAAAACAGTACACTGATTATAAAGAGAGAAATGAGTTTAAAAATACCCAAGTGAAAGCTGATATTGAAATATAAAATACTGATATAAACCAATCAATGAAACCATGCTATGTACTCACTTTTTCCTAATCACACAATCAATTGTCATTGTATATTTTGGTCTACATTTTACATAACATGAAGAGCTGCTAAGCTGGCAATTCATTGACATGTGGAAGGAGGACACTGTGATGGCAAGGATTGGGGATGCAGAGAGTAGCAGTGAAAGATAAAGAGACCTACACTGGCAATCGAAAGGTACCTCTACATCACTGGAAAATCAAGAGCAGCTGAAAAAATGCAAGCTTGTCTAACTGCACATATAACAATGATGGTGTTCTATCTGGGAAGAGGAAGGCTGAAGCTTAATACAGAAAGCACAACAGTGGGAGCTCTTGCAGCCTTGAGATCCTAAGGCTTTACAGATCCTCTTGTAACATTAATGCTGCATTTAAATGCTATACTTTTGAAGCTCCAATATGTAACTTTTCCCCTTCCCGTTTAGTCCATTCATGTGAATTTCTGTTTGGACAGTTTTGAGATACACAAGGTTGCTGTTGATTTGCTACTAGTACTGCAAAAAAAAAAAGAAATTCAAGATAGATTGCACTTTTTTATGAAAATATAGAGCAAAGCAAATGTATTAAAACATTTTAATGTATCACTCCGCTTCAAATGCAATTCGATTACAGAAATGCATTTCTTTCTGAGCATGTTATAATTTTAATTTTATATAATCGACTGAAGTAAAAGGTCTAAATTGCACTATAACTTGGAGAATTCAAGTAGCTTTTTTGTCTCTGAATTGTCCAAAACAGTGCCCTGAATTCGTAAGGTGTTGGAAACTCATATTTACCGTCTGTTCGGTAGCATGTGAATGTAGTATAAATGTGACACCTGAGACTATCATAAAACCCACATGTGGTTTAAAGGTTGTTCCCTGTGAAGGGATATCTGAGTATGGAGTTGGAAGGTAAGGTAGAACAAGAAAAATGGGCAGAGACTTAAAAGTGAGGGAAAGGTGATCTTTCCACTCGGGACTCAGAAGAGGAACAACCAAGAAACCACTATCATGTAGCATTAAGGCCAGCCAATCTGTATAATTTAGCTTTTATAAGCTTTTGTGTGAGCTTTTAAAACACAGAGAGAGGGGCATGTGTCATTCTTCAGCATGTTTATAGCTTTTAAAGCTTATAGGATACAACACTTTGGTGTGATTGAGTTGAGAAAAAAAAAACTGTAGCATAATTGAACATGATCAGACATTTTCATAACTCATTAGATAACACAAACGATTATCAGTTTGAATTTTACTGTTGAGTCAAAGAAAGTTTAATATCTTCTTAAAGTTTTTGTCTTGACACTGAAGCTACATTTCCAAAGAAAGCAAAACCAACAGTCTAACATTTCTTAGGGTGTATTGCTGTATTTTACAACATACATACTACAGGTTTCATAATTATTTATCCATCCAGTTTGTCATATTTAAGGGCTGGGTAAAGTCAGGGTCTATTTTGGCCAGATGCATGGCGATCAAAATGGGAATCAATAGTGGACCTGTCCATCACCTGTAAACCCTCATAAACATATTTATTATCAAACCTAAGATGCTTCTCTTTTGGAGATGAGATAAAACAATCACAAGAGGACAAAGGGAAAACATGCAATCTACATTTAGACAAACTTTAACCTGGGAGTAAAACCAACCCCTGGAGCTATGATGGAGCAGTCTTAATCAGTATTCTACAGTGCCATCCACTTAACAATTATTTTGAATGAAACAGTATAGCTGTGAAATAACTGCAGGCACATAATGAGGTATAAATTTTGATATGTAAATAGGAAACAAACGCCAAAAATGCCTAGCTTTAAACAGTTATTCAATAGCTGACAAAATATAAGACATGTTCAATATATCTTTTTATTATTTCTTTTTCAAGCAAAAGTTTTATGTTTATAAAGTGCCTCTCATACTCAGTATAACCATTAGGCTTTGTATATAGAAATGAAGATAAATGTTATAAAAAGAATCCTAAACAGCATGCTGTAAATAACAAAAAATCAGCAAAAAATAGTAAACTATACTGAATATGCAGACCCAGTATACTGGATCGGGGAAATATTCAGTTCAAATAAAAAAAGGTAGAAACAAAACATTTAGCAACATTTCTTAGAACTGGTGGATGTCTGCTTAAAAAATGTCAGAAGTGGTAGAACACAAATTAAATACTTTGGTTGAATATCTAGTAAGACATTTTTTACTTCTTCAAAGCTGTAAATTTAATATACAGTATATCCAAGGCATGTGACCTACTATAACATCTGGATTTTTTTAAGTTGATCTCATGGGGTGGAGCCTTTTCAGGTGATTTTCAGTATATTATTAGAACAAAACAAAAGTATACAAGATACACCTATATATTCTCACCTAGTATTGAGCTAGTTCTCTGATAAAACAATAAAACTGAAGAAACAAGAAGCAATAGCAGGAGATAAAAACAATCTCCAGCAGTTCAAGACAAACAGATAACTTCTTTTTTGAACGAGACAAGAGGCCCCAAGTTATCCTCTTCTTAAAAAGGTCCAGCTATTCAGCTATTATGGCTAAATGTTCACTGAGACAAATTAAGTTCTGCCTTTATGCCAACATAAACAATTCTGATTAACAAAACAGCATTTTAAATAATGCCTAGGTGGCACATTTTCATTTTTTACTATGTGTTTCAAATATATATTTAAATATTTAGCAGATGAAGAAAATTTTGTTCGTTTCATGCATTGAGAAATGCCTTATAGTCAGTGTTCCTTTACTATTTTTACTATTCTTTCCTAACTTATTATATTTTGCTATTCCTCTAAAATATAGAATAAACTGAAAAAGCACTGGGCTCTTCTACAAAACTTAAATTACTGGTGTTGTTACCACTGCTACATTTATGGTTTTACAAGCCTGCAACTGGTTGTTGACACTAACTATAAGTGTGACAAAAATAATGGGTAACACCTTCTGCTAGCTACAGCATCTTTAAAATAATTTCTGGTTTCCAATATTCTTCTTTAAACATACCAGATACACCAACACAAGTCTTCTTGGCAACACAAAACCTCCAACAGGCTTGTCGAATTTTAACAAAACACAAATGAACATGCAAATTTAAACTGACGAATGCTGAATTGAGGGCAGTATGGTGACTCAGCATTTACCACTGCTGTAATGAAATTCAAGGAGACTGTCCATGAATCCTTTAGTCAGTCAGTCACTGTCTGTTTGGTTTTTTAAAATGTTCACAGTGTGTTCTATTTTTCTCCATTATTTTCACATATTCTAAAACAATGCATGGTAGTTACCTGGTGACTATAAATTCTCACTACATGAGCGAGTGTGTATGTGTATGCATGATTGGGTGGCAGATTCTACCACTATAGTCTATGACTATATTAGAAAGGTGGCTTCAGAAAGGAGTGACTTTCATAAACAGAGGCAGAAAACTGACCCAGGGAGTAAAACCAGAGCAAATGGTGGGATAAAACAGCACATGTATATACTTGAAGCAGTAACACCTTTCCACACTTTGTATTAAGAATATCTGGAATAAATATAATATTAAGCTGTTAGTAAAACACCCGTTAACAAGTGATGGGCCAAAAGAAAAAGTACATTTCTTGAGTTTTTAATAGGAGTAACTTTTGTAAAGTAGACACAGACAGTTTCATGGTTTCTACCATCTGAGCATTTTGAACTGTAACCTCTGCCACTTTTTATCTGCTTCATTTGTTCATTTTAAGCCGATTTCACATTATACAACTTCTAGTCGTTGAGTATGTCAGACTTGCCAACTGCACTGCTGATGTTGTTGCCACATCATGTCAATTTACACAAATGAAAAATCACAGGTCATGTCAAATTTAGCAACTGTGTGCTGACCTTTGTGCTCACCCCTTATAGTGACAGCCAATAATATGCTCCCTGATAGAGCCAGTGCTGTGTAAAGGGTTAACAGGCATAGTGAGTTCAGCTGAAATCTCACCTCCTTATTTTTTTCCATTCTGTTGTGGTACATAAAACAAGAGACATCAGACAGAAGAGCTTCTCTTCTGTTTATAACATCCAAAACACCTGTGATTCCTATTGCAGTTCTGGATTAGCATTCACAGTTGTCAACTTTCACACACACAAGCCCATCCTGACAACAAATGACTAAACCAAACCTGTTTGATTTTGTCCAAGCAAGCTGTGGACTAGTTGGACTGCTTCTGTTTACAAGACTGCTTGCACAGAAGTGAGCAATTTATTGCCTCCAACATGTTAAGATTATGTAAATGAAGGCTATGCCTGAAAATAGCTGGAAAAGCTGTCAAATTTGACATGGCCTTTGGCTGGTACATTGCTCTTATTATGTGAGCTTTGTACTTCTTCAGTGATTGAATCTAATTCTTAGGTACAATAAGGAATTCCTTAAGTGTAAACCTTTGAATGTATACTGTTATAATGAAAATCCCTTTATTTTTTCCCTTTACCATCACCATTTGTCTGAAATATCAACACACATACCTAACTGTAACTACACAGACATAGCAAAGTATATTATATGTGTCGAATACAATATTTAGCTTCAGCCTTTACTATTCTGTTATTAATTAATTTACAACTATGAAATATGAATTAGAATTGAAAAAATGTTTCACTATAGTACTGTATTTTTATTGCTTCATCATGATTTCATACATGAAAGATCATGCTGTTTTAAGGTGCTACCTGCACTATATATATTGAACAGTTAAAACCTTATCTTCTGTTATGTAGAACTGAGTGTCATGAATTTCTTAAAAGTTTTTCTTAATTTAGTTGTCATTATAATGTGAGGAATGTGTGTGCTACATATTGTTATAATTTGGTTTCATTTCTGATTTTTTGTGGGATTCTTGCAGTACTTGGGTGGACCTTTTAGTTATTTTAGGTTTTGGAACATGCAGAATCCAATTCTTATAATGGTTTCCCTTAACTAAATGTTGTATTATCATTTAATCATTTTGGTGACTTTCTGTTTTTCACAGGTCAAGTCATTTTGTGGAGTAGTTGCTACAGTGTTGCTAGGTAGATGACCTGGAAGTGAATGGCTGTGACATCATGGGATCATAAGTTAAAAAGGTCATGACAAACACTTTCTATTCATCCAAGTTTACAGAGTCAAAACTAAGAAACTGCATATTTTACTTTTAATTTTGTTCTTGGCAAATGAATCCTTGCAAATGAAAATTTGACCTTGACTTTTGATTTTTGGCTTGACAACCGTGTGTTTAACGTCTTGGTTATAAATCTTTGCCTGTTTTCCTGTCTACATCTTATCTTCTGGCCCTTTTCCAAATTATTTTCTGCCTCCCTCTTTCTAAGAGAACACATATGAGTTTATGAATTGCAAGACTGTTTGGCTAAGCTCCGCTTTGAAGTCCATGTACATTGCAAAATGGTAAATAAGTGTAGATGTGTGCATCTGAACAATTTCATCCAGGATGCAAGTGAAGGTCTAATAAACACCATAAGCCTTTCTTCTGTTACAAGCCATTGTTTTCTTGTATAGCAGGTCTGTGTGCCATTAGGAAAATGTGTATATCATTGCAGACATTTCAGCATATAGGTAATAGTTACAAAGCATAAAACACAAACCAAATAAAGTGAAATTAAACTAAAGCGATAGCTAGATTAATTCAATTGTAGTCATACAGGTACTTGGAACCCATATAGTGGTTTCTGCTATAAGAGCAATGCTACAGGAGTATGTTTGTTGTATTGGACTAATTGGGCTACCAAAACACACAGATGGATTTATTTTTCTGTTGATTAACTGTTTTACTTTTATCTGGAAAACAGTAAATGTAAACCAATAATCTACACACTTATGACTCACGGAAGACTGCTTTTCTAACATGTTCAGCAGCAAAACCTAAGCTTCAACACTTCTGGGTCATAATTTTATAGGGGGTCAACAAGTAACAAAGTGGGGTAGGTTAGGAAAGCAAATCTGTTTTTGCATAGTTTCAGCTTCAAATAATACCACTTCTGTCAGATTAGTGTTCATGTTTTTTTTATGTCCTACAAATCTGGCCTCAATCTCTGTTTGAAATAAGTTTAACATAAGCTTAATGTTAAAGGAGACCATCTGGATAAAGCAGAGTGGTTAGACAGGTCTGTGTGACCTAATGAAAAAATGTACTGTATGTAAAATGTAGACATGCATTCTAATAGTATCCACTTTTGACATAAAAAAGCTGCTTTCATTTTATTGAATGGCTGCGGCAAATTTAATTACATTTATTAAAATTGGTATTTCCCTGACTTCCTAAAATTGGTTTATTAAGCTATGGTTGATAATGCAAACTCTGACATGCCACACTGTAAGAAATTATTTTTATTATAGATGTTGTATTTTGTTATATGTATTTTGCTTGTTGTGCAAAACTATATTTATATTGAAGAAGTTTGATTACCTGCTACTAACTGTACTTGACTTTGTGGCAAGACAATGGCATGAAAGGCAAATGAAGGGCAACAGCCATTCCTGTGCCATGTAAGATATATTAAAGGAGTGAAACTTAACTATCATGAGCAGATCATTTTGCCAAGTATAAAATACACATCTCAAAAAAATAAGTAAGAATTAAAAAAGCAGAAAGATGGTTTAGGTTAAATAATATACAAAAAGCACAAAATCAGTGGGATGACACTGAAAAGATGTGCCTTTCCATGTAAACCAAAGTGATAAAATATCTATTGCCAATCCTACAAACCATCCATCCATTATCCAACCTGCTATATCCTAACTACAGGGTCATGGGGGTCTGCTGGAGCCAATCCCAGCCAAAACAGGGCGCAAGGCAGGAAATAAACCCAGGGCAGGGTGCCAGCCCACCGCAGATCCTACAAACCTTTGACTTTAAATGACAAAAAAAAACCACCCAAGTTTTTCCCATCAAAAGCAGAGCTGTAACTTATACATTGAACTTATAAGTATACTAATTAAGTTTAAATTTCCTTCTTATTAATGTCAAATTCGTATTTGCATTGTTTTTTCATACAATATACACATTTCTGTCGCTGACTTGCAGTTTTTAATTAAAGCTATGATACAATGTTTCAATTAAAGCTTGTATAAAACAAGAAATATTTTATGAAATACATTTGTTTTATATCCTTTAACTAGTTTCTTATAACACTTAATGAAAAGCGGCTGTTACTTTTTTTTTTTAACTTAATGCACTGCTGGCAAACTTTGTGAGAATGTGGCATTCTGAATTATTAATTTAATAAACCATCTGCAACTTCAAAACACTTAAGCCATAAAATCTGTTCAAAGCGGAATTCAACACAAGGCATATTTATTCATGCCACTTTTTAAAATACCATATTTTATTTACATGCTTCAAGTAATATTTTTTAATGGCCTAGACATTTTCTTACTACCACAAATGCAGTTACAGCAAATGTTTCAGATGGAGCTGCACCCATTTCAGGCTGCTTGAGTTTGCTAACTAAACGGACCAGTATGCTGCCCATCTCCTCATCACTGTCCAGTTTTCAGTCAGTTCACTGCATGGTGTGCTGTTACAGTGAACTTTGCGGCATGTCAAATCCTACAGAGAGCAGCACCAGGACTTATTTTTTTGTTGTGAGTACACATTCTGTCTGACTAAATGCGGCTCCTTTTGTTGCCGTTTCTATCTTTATGAGCTTCAACAACTCTTCCACTGAGGTCCTCTGAAATTTGTTTTGATTAAGTCATGCTACTCTTCAACCAATCTCAAGTCTCTGTTGAAAGCAGCACAGGAAACCAAAATGATGGGATTTATTTTATCAGGTTAGGGGCTTCAAATGCACAACTTAATGTTATCTTATTGATTGGAGTAATTTCCCTCTGTCCAATTACACTCTATTATAGAGGTTTCCATATCTTTTCTGACCTTGACCTTCAGTATTTAAACAATATGTTAAAAATACAACAATGTACAAAATGTTGTGTGAGCTATTTGTTTAATAATACTGTATTCATTGTTATGAGCCAGAAGACCATTTTACACTTTAATTTTTTCAGGAATCCTGAAGATTTTCTGCGTAAACTGTGATCAGAATACATTTCTGATAGTTTCAAATATATATCAAACTGCTGTTGTAGGTAAAACATTTAGCTTTAGTGCCTCCATACATTTTAATGATAAACAAACCATCACTTTAGCCGAGCATTTGTTTATAATGCCCTTATCAACGCTGATGGTGCAGCTGTCTTTTGTTATCCATAAATTGTGGCCATTATTATGTCACTTTATTGCTGATCTTCCCCCATCTGCATCAGAGGTTCCTTGGCCTTTGTTATTCTGCCCAGTCTACCCATTTCTGTCTATGGAACAAGACATGAAAATGGTTGTGCGTCAATTTTGTCAACTTAAGCAATCCTAGACTATCACAAGGCTCTGCTACATTAATGGACCTTGTTGCTTACTGTCTCTTATTACAGAATGCCTATAAAGAAACAGGAAGGCTGATTATGATTATGCATATTCCAAAAGACCATGGACTACAGTTCCTCAAAATGAAAGATGATGCATTAAATGAATGCTGATTGCCTCTTTGAAGCATGTTGCTGATTTGAAATGTTCCAACATATCAATGACACGAGAATGCAACCTTTTTCAAAAATACATTTATAATTTAGAATTATAATATTCTTTGTAAGAGTATATAATAGTGTAGATTCTGAACCATTGCTTTAGGTAGTTGCTGATGAATAAAACTAAATGTTCCCTTTAATTGTGTAGACATACCACCCTCTTCCCATCATTTTAGTAATCTTGCAGCTATTCCTGATGAAGCTTAAAATGTCTCCTAAACATTTTTAATGTTAGGGCAGTCAAACTGAAGAAAAATCCAAGTACTCTTAAAAAAAATAACTACAATGACTAAAATGTTTATTCTGGATCATTCTATGCCTACAGACCCAGATGTGTACCAGTCTTGTAGTGCACACTTTCTAAAGCAATTTCAGTATTCATTCATTGTACATATTTCTCCTATTTAAACTGATGCATTCAGAGCCCAGTATTGATTGGTGCTGTATCAGACACTGTAGAATATCTCCTTTTCCCTGGAGTCCTGACTTCTTCTTAGAATATACTGTTAAAGGAGATGATTTTAAAGAGATACAGCAGACAGCAGAATTATAACACTAAAAATTTCAACTCAACAAATGAATTAAGAAAATGCAGAAAGAACATTTGCAAGAACCAACAACAAAAACTCATTTTGATTGACAAGATTAATGTGGCAGCTGAAACTAAAGTATACATTTGAAATTCTCCCCAGCTTTATGAAATGAGCCAGACCAGTTCAAGAAATATTTCGCACCTTATTATTATTACCAGCTAGCTGAACCAGGGGACTATACTGCTGAGGGCAGCATGATTAATATTAAATGTCGAGGCTCTCAAGTACAAAATGTGGACAAACAAAAAAAGAATGCACAAACACTAAATTTAAATGCAAATAAACACAGTTGTATGCCATGTACTGTATCAGAATCAGGGCTTAGTGCCCATATAAATAAAGGTAATCACAGAAGAAATGTAACATTTACTTCTATACATTATTAACAATAGGTTCAGACTTTTTCAGTCAAAGTTGAGCAAATGTACTGTAAATCCTTGGATGTTCACCAACTACAGAGAGGTGAGGACCAAACAGAAATAAAAGCAAGAGGAGCAAGCAAATTCTCCTTAATGGGAATGCAAGCGTAGCTTGAACAGGGATGATAATCAATGGATTGTTATTATTTTAGATAACTGTCTAGCAATTAAATTTGGAATTTGTAAATAAAGTTTAAATGGGCAGCTGGTAGTTTTATTCAGTATTGGTTCTAAGGTAACTTACACGTGTTTTAAAAGGAACAAAATTTTTCCAATGAAATTAACTGGAAACCTGTTTGGGATTGATTACTTTGTTGTAGCCAGTGTCTCTAGGAAGGACTATGGCTCTCTCAATTCTGTAATGGGACAAAGTGGATTAGATAATGAACAGGAGTTTTGTGAGTATGCTGTATTAAAGCTGTATACTTTTCCAGACAATTCTGTGGACATAAAAATCATGCAGTAGTAAACATCAGAGAAGAAAAATAATAGAGTAACAATGTAACAAAGTCAAACGAGGTCAGTCTCTGTCTGAGAGTATTGTGGCATCATACTATTTTGAGTTATTATTGTTTATGTTTGGTTCTTAGCCTATTTATGTTGCTTTTTCTTTGTAAGTAGAATCTCTTAAAGCCTGAATGAAAACCTTACTTCTCCAAAAAAGATTTCCAAGTAAAAGGCTTTCTATGGCTTATTCCCATACAAAGGTTTACATGGCAACATTGTCAAAAATTAAAGTGTTTCTGAAATTTACTTAAAAGAAAATAAAAAGTAGACTTTCACAACAAAAAATTCTATCATCACACATCTGCAGGTGATCTGCCTAACATTTCTAAGATCACTAAAGACAGACATTGCATTTGATACAGCACTCAATTCCTCTGCCATTATGTCTTTGTCTGCTTAAATTAATCTTTCATACAGATTCAAGATGGGTGCCACAGATTGGTTACAGACATAGCTGGCAATAACTAGATAGTCTGAGCATACTGAGGCTAAATAGGGGCATTTTATGCTTAAGATATGATACAGTACTGCTTTTCAATGTACAATATACCTAAAACACAACATTTGTTAAGGCTGAGAGAGCCGAAAAAAGCACTGCAAATACAGTGATTAAAATTTAATTCCTGCACTCGTGCAGATGGTTTCCAACAGAAAACTCACTTCCTCTGACCTAAGAAGCTTTGGTTGTCTCGCTGCAACATGTATGGTTTGCATAAGATTTATTTAGAAGAAAACCAATTAAAAGAAAACAAATGTAAACAATGGTAACCTGTGCACTAAAATGAAGCAGCTTTTTAATTTTGAGTAATGAAGATGTCAGGCTAAATGCTAGAGTAGTTTAACTTAATTAGGTGGCCTATTTTTCTAGGCAGCCTTTCATTTCCCTTTGCAGCTCTGCTTGTATGAAAGGCAACAAGAGCAATTTTGTCTGTAATGAATACCTCGGGGACTGTACACAGTAATAATTTGAATGTTACATTGTAGACTGGTTTCAGTAACTAGTTTGGGCTTGTTGAGCTGCCAGAGTCTGTTACAATAACCAGATAAATCAAAATAAATCAAGATCTGCCAGCTGTGACATTTATTGGGTCAAAGATCGTCAGAGTGAAGCAGAATTTACTGTCAAAGTTCTGAAAACATGGGATAAAAGTAGAGATTCTTCTTTTCTCAGTTTTTTATTGGTTCAGTTCCACAAAATCTAAAATCATATTGGGGATACTGCCTTCACATTCATTTACACTTGGAAATAACTTTTAGGTGCAATATTTGCAGTGGATGAATTACAATAATATGACAAGTTCTTTAAAAAGATGTTATGGGGAAATGGTGGACTGATGGTATGAATGCATGCCTATCATCTATGGAAGCTGTTATTCTGATATACAGGTAAAACAATATTTAAATTGTCAGGGGCTCAATAAGAAAGGTTTGACATGTCATTAGATAGCTAAAATTAACATAACATTGTCAAAAATGCTTAATACAATTGTGGTGTGTGGAGGCCCAGAGCCTATCCTGGCAGAATCAAGAGCAAGGTGGGAGCTAGCTCTGAACAGGTTCCTCCTGCCAGTCCATCAGAAGGCCCATTCGCACATGTCAATTTAGATTCACCAATTCAATTAATTCTCACATCTTTAAAGGATGAATTGTTATATACAGTTAAAACTGCCAATACTACCTTTACACAAATATGTGCAGGATATCTACCATTATAGTATAAGAATTTTGATTAGGAAACATTTTCCAAAACACATAAAAAACATGTATACTAATCACAAAATCAATCAAACAGGTTGGAATCACATGTAACGATTCTCTTTGTAAGGAACAAAGAAGCAAGTTCTTTGTATTTTAGAGGTTTTCAAACAGAATTTAAGTTCAGTTATACTGAGTTTCTTAAATAGTTATAATTAAAAACAATTATGTTTCTGGTTCAGTGGTGAGTTAGTTCTTACAGTGAAAGAGCCCAGTTTCATTTTGTAATTCTAAAGTTGGAATTCAAACCACTTAACAGAGCACCCCTGTGTGAGATATACTTGAGATAAGTGGATCCAGACTGGGAAATAATTCAAGTCTTTATTTATATGCACAAAAACATGGACTAAGTCAAAGACAATTTATTGCCAGACATTGACACTACCAGTAATTTATTATTAACCCTTGTGTAGGGGGTATCCAGCTAGCAATAGATTTTTCTTTGTAAGGGCCCCATCAGGGTGGCACATAGCAGAGCTAGGTACCAGGACAGACAGTAAGCCATACAAAAAGCTGGAAAGCTGCTACACATGTGAGTGTAAGAACACACCAGCTGCTAAGTTATGGTACACCTGTACTGTGTGAATTGCAAAGCTATTAAACTTGGGCACCCAGCACAAATGACAGAGAAACGAGAAGAAGTGAACTGCAACCTGGGCAGATGCATGTGATGCTCTCCCAAGATAATAGAATTCAGATGAATATCATGCAAGGAGCATGTAACCTTACATTTGATTTCCATCTCGTGATGCGTGAGAAAACTAATGTCCCCAAAGAACACAATAGAGGCCTTGTCAGATTACACACTTTTTCCAAGAATCTTAAGAACAGACTTCGTTTACATGATTTTACAAATTGGAGGCAGTCGTTGCATGCTCACGTGACTGCTAGTTGAGTAGTCTGAAATACTTAGCAACTCAGCACAACCAGTCTACCACTCGCCCTGGACAGGTTTGATTTTGCATTCAATTGCTAGGATGGGCTCTGTGTGTATGAGAGCTGAGAACCAACGAGAGCTCACCTGGAAGTACAACATACATAATACTGTTACAAGGAATAAGAAACATGGGTGTTTTGGACCTCTGGAAACAGAAGAGAGATTGATCTGTCTAATGTTTTGTGTTTTACTACTAAACTCACCGTACTTGGAAAGCACTTATAAAGCATCAATTTTGTTAGGCAGCACATTTTTGACTGTCAGAAAATGGGATGACCTCATGATACTTTGGAAATGTTATATTGTGCTGGAAATTCATCACCGAGTCATCTTAATTATTACGCTTTTAATATTACTAGTCGTGTAAACAGACATCCTCTGGCAACAAGATCAACAACTGTAGCTGTCAAGTTTGATACTCCATTTGACTAGAAGTCACATAACCTGCTAACGACTTAAGACATCCTATGAATAGTGAAAATTTCCAAATCAAAACTTATATGTCTCTGGAAAATTTTTACCTCACAATTCATCATGATCTGTGAATTTTCATAAGCAGGTGTGCATGTCAAAACTTTTTAAGATGCCACTTTGCCCCTTAGTGAATGGGAGCAGGCTCTGCTATGGTCTGGTGCTCTGTCTGTGCTTGGTTCCAGCTTTGCACTGATGGATAAGGCCTGGCCCCCTACAATTCTTTAATGGATTAAGCAGATTTTACGATATGCTGTAAAACTGAATGTTTCAGCCTATGTAAAATATAGTATCTTAAAAACATAATAGAAATTGGAAATTTTGAAGATTCAACATTTATGCTCAAGATACTAGACATTTACTCTGCAAGTAGCCTATGTCAAAATTTAGCAATTATTGATAATGGTATGCTCTGTATATATTCTTAGGCATATACAAAAGCTTCAGCTACAGGTAATAGCTACAAAGCTATTTTCTTTTACGTTTGGTCTTACGTTGTGAGTTCAATACAGGGTTGCAAAAAGTCAAACATTACAAAGACAGCAATGGGCACAAGGCAGAAATCAACCACTAATGGGATGCCAATTCACTGCTGGGCTCACTCATGCACACCCCCACACTCACTTACACATTGCTAATTCAGAGTCAGCAGTCAGCTTGGCTGCTTGTAGCTATTCAGTACATTTGAATACATACTGTACTTTACAACCAGAAGCACTGTATTTTCTTACAATATTGCTTACCTTAGCAATTATTGGTTATTGCTCTGACCATAACACTACTCAAATATACTGCATCTTGCAATAATAGGAGGGAAAAAAATCAGATGTCCACACCAGTCTTGTTCATCATTCCAATGCAAATACCAAAATAATGGACTGCTTGTGACACTCTAAAATCTGTATTCATTATGCACACATCCTCAGGCTACAGCTACAAAACAGATGTGCCATGGATTCTCAAGAAATGTGTTGGTACATGAAATACATGAAGTTAAAAATGTCACACAAATAGAGCATTACACTTAAATTGTGAGGCAGCTAAGAAGCTAGGGCGGAAAGACTGTGGTACAGTATAATGTGCACAATGCCTAATCAACAGCTTTTGTCTGAGACTGACAGAAGTGAAATGAAAAAAAAAAAACAATTCCCCACTGCACTGAAAAGACCTCTTATTTATGTAAGCAGCTTCTAAAAAGCTACAGGTAATAATAAAGAAAAAGCACTTTAAATTACATATGAAAAAAGTTGGAATAGCTTTACATAACTAACTTGCAATAACTGTCCTGTGTGATTTCACTTTCTTCTGAATTAAGAAAAGCATATTGTGAACCGGAAAACAGTAGATGAAGAGAAGTATCAACATTACTAAATTCTTGAGAATGAATAAATCTATTAGTGTACTCCCTACGCAATTTTCACTCTCTGTCCAAATTGGATTATTCCAATTCAGGTTCAACATAGGCCAAAATCTGCCCTGATAAGATGCAGTCCTTTGGTGAGCACTAGTCTGCTACATGACATATTCACATCCATCCAAAATCATTTGTTGACATGGCCAATATAGTGTTATCAGTCATTTGGCTTTACATGCTTCTGAGGTGTGAAAAGAAAGCACAGTAGCCAAAGAAAATCCATATAATCATTGGAAATATATAGGCCACCACACAGGAAATGCTCAGACTGGGATTAGAAGTCGCCATTCTGAAGGTGTGATGGAGCATGGTCAAACTCTGCGAAATAATCTGCATACCTAGTCTGGTTTCATCCCACATTCCAAAGACCTACAATTCAGGCTGATTAACCACTCTATATCAGTATGAGTACCTTGGTATCCTGGCCAGATTTGATTTCTGTCTTGTGCCTGATGCTGCTGGTATAGGTTCGCCAACCTATAACTCTGTATCAGAAGAGATGGCTTTGACAAATGAAAAATAATTACACAATATACAGTATTTTGCTTACCTTTTTAGTTAGTACATTAAAGGAATACTCCACCCAAAAATGAGTCACCATTGGAGTTTATTATATTTCTCTAATTCTTCATGAAAAACATGAGATTAATTTTTTTTCTCAGCCCACTATAAACTACAAGTATTTAAAAAAATATAATTTTTGGGTGGCATATTCCTTTAAGAAGATAATTGGGAAAACATACAGTAAACGTTTTTTTACTGGTAACACTGCTTTGTTTTTGTAAACATAAATACTAGAAACAGAGTCTAAGAACTCATGGCTTGGAAATCCATAAAATGGAGGCATGTGAAATGATGCTTATTTAAAGACATTATTATTAATATGTTGTGTAATTTTCTAGCGTGCACGGTTGCAGGGAGGACAGGAGTCTATCCCTGCTAGCACAGGGCACAAGGCAGGAACAAACACTAGACATAGTGCCATTTCATTACAGATTATTATTATTATTATTATTGTTGATTAAAAACACTTCTCACAATTTACTTAACACTTCTTACAATTTTTCCATACTCAAATTTGTTTGTATTCAATTTTAAAATACAGAACGTACCGGAAACTTTAAATTGATACAAATGCAGTGCTAAACACAAATATGATCTGGAAAATCAGTACATATTCATAATGCACACACCTTTATGCAATACAGCACATGATGAGTTAATAAAGATTCTTTTACTATCATTATCTTGAAATCCCTTCTTCTTAAAATCTCCTAAATGCCCATCCGTTAGAATTGGGCTAGAGCCTATCTGAACAGCAAGGCGGCAACCAAATCCTGGCCAGGGCACCAGTGCATTGCAGGTTCCACACCTGCACACACTGCCAATGTTAAATCACCAATTAACATGGCATGTCTGTCTTTCATTTGACAAAGCGTGAGAAATACTCAAGCAGAAACTGGGCTGAGATGCAAACTCCACAAACTCAGTCTCACAGCTGGGATCTGAACCCAGGACTCTGGAGTTATGAGTCAAGAGTGCTAACTACTGTACCATTACTTTATTATTAAGCAAAATTTTTCTCATTAATAATGTAAGGAAAAATAAATTATAAGTAATTAATAATGGCCTTGATACTACCCTGAACCTTGAAAATTTGGGGTGAACGTGTTAAAGACAGTATAAAGAAGCATAAAAAGTGAAAAAAATCCAGAATATGCGCTCAGCTTATTGTTTTCAAGGTTCAATTAATTGGAAGAAGTTTTATTGCAGTAGGAATTATTTATTATAATTCAAACATAATAATGGATAAAGAATGCATTAAGGGGAAGAAATATTTCTATTTAAGAAATGGAGATAAACTTTCTTTAATTCACTTGCATAACATGATACCAACTTCTTTCGCTTTCACATGCTGCTGAAATCTTAAAATAATCAATAAACTTTAGGTTTATAATACTAACCGTACTCTATAACTGTATTACTAACTATGGCATTACTCTCCATCCTTAATTTGATTTGTTAACGTTGTTTATTTTCCTGTTTGCTATACTGTACTATAAAGCAATAACTCAAGTAAACCCTGGAAAAGACTGATGATGTTATGTATAAGCTCTCTAGCAATTTGAATAGTTCTAATAGGCTATTCAAGTATTTTTATTTACAAAAGATATTTACTACTAGTTGATTATGATAAAATGTTGAAATATACTATTGGCTTTCATAACATACATTAAGTGTACAGAATCAAGTAATGCATTATATTAATGTATTACTAAGTGTCAAAAGTATAAAATGTTAAGTATTAAGTTTCCATATGTATATTTAGGTTAGTACTCTTGCCTTAAGGATTGGCCGTCTAAAGTTCAAATCTCACTCCTGGTTACTGTCTCTGTGGAGTTTATGCATTCTCACCAGTATCATCATGGGTTTATCTCTGATTTCTCAGGTCCCCCATTACTGCAAAGACCTGTGAGATGGACTGACAGGTTATTAATGTGCATGTGGGCCCAGTGATGGACTGGAACAGTTGATTTGTGCCTGCTGGTATAGTGGGTTTGAAAATGTCATGTATATGTATAATAAATATCTATACATCTGTACATCCATATCTATACAGCTATACATCTATACAGGTTAGTAGTGATCTAAAATTGGAACTGAAACTATTCTTGAATCTGTTCTTTGTTTTGAAAACTGTTATGTCACTTGTGAACTTTCCTTGAGTTTTCAGGCTTGGGACCTTGCACTGTTTTAATCAAAATAATGAAGAAAGACAATAATGTGTGATATTTTTTAAAACTGTAACAACATACCATATCAATATAAATAATATTGTTGAAAACCTGCCAGAACCAAACCAAAAAACATGAGTGGCAAAGTTTTAAGTAAACTATTATTTTCAGTTAAACCACTGGTTTTCATCAGCAGCATTCGGGGAAACCCCTGTGGCTGTGGTGTTTATATCAAATGATATCTTTATCATTTGCCAATGAAAACATTAAATGAAAATCATTTCACTTAGTGATTAAAAAAAAAAATAAAACTGCTTCCAAAAACTGGATGTTTGTATTGATGTTGAACAAACTTGTTCCCTTTTTAATTCATTAAATTATTATCATGTCCTTTGACCTATCACTTTAATAGAGTTACTTCACTTATGTTATTGTTTTGTCTAACTCAAGTTTGAAGACCATCTTTGGTACATGGTACTACATATTTATTTAATATTGGGTTTATTTTGAAAAGACTGGAAAATTTCTTTAAAATGTAGATGTGAAAAAAATAAACTACATCGGAATGTAGAAAAAAGCTGAAACTTACCAGCCTTTTTATAGTCTATGCAAAAGAGAGGAAAGTTCAGTAAGCTTATTATTCAAAACATAACACACATTTTCAAATTATTAAAAGAAATCATTTACAATCTAATTTAACTACTGTCACCGACAACAATACATGTTTAGACTAAGTTTATGCAGATTTTGTTAATTTGCCATTAATAAAAACTTCAACAGTTAATCATAATTCATAGTAAATTGTAATATAACATAATATTCTGCTTCTGCTTAATATAGTTCAGAGTTGTGAGGGGTCAGAGCCAATCCAAGCCATAGAGAGAGCACCGGTTTATCACGAGCCCCACTGTAGTACGCATCCATACTGCCACAGGGGCCAGTTTGGAATTTCCAGTTAATTCAACCTGTACATCTTTGGAAAATTGGGAGGAAAGCTGGTGTACCTCAGTGCAAACCACCAGGGACATGGAGGGAATGTACAAAATCCTCAATAACATCATCCAGGCTCAAAACTCAAATCCAAGACACTATATCTGTGAGGCAGAAGCAAGAACCACTGTGCCACCAAGCAGATTATAGAGTTTGTCAAACATATCATTTTAGCCATGAGCTTAGATGCTCAAGAGTTATAGTTCAGTTAAGAACTTCAAAATAGCTTTTGTTAAATGTATAGACGTAAGCAACTGCTCTGTAAAATAACTGCAACATGACCTACTACAACCCTAGGAGTAACACAGGGTGCTAGGAACCCTGACAACCACTTCCATAGACTGACAAACAGACATACAGCATGTCCTACATAAAAGCTGAATGTGACAGACAACAATTTATTTTGTATATAACACATATATGGCACACCAATTAAGTCTGATGTTTGATTACATTAGATTGTAATTATTCTTTATTGAGGAATAAACAATCACCCCACATTATCACACTATACAATTTAATTTTATGCACATAAATTTCACAGAACAAATTTCATATGGATCCAAACAATCTGATTTAATTTCCATTGGACTTTTGCACAGCGCTCTAGTCAGTTCAAGAATTATAAAAGAATGCTTTTACAAACATTTTCAACCTCTTTAGAAGCTAGGAAAGGCTTTGTGAACTTGTGATTCTAACACCTAAAAATGAATGCGTTAGTAATAAGACTCTCAAAATACAGAATTGCCACCAAATACAAGTCTATTGATGATGCAGCAGGCTGTATTTTGTCCAGCTAAGTTCCTCAACTTTACAAAACCATCTGGAGTCACAATAACGTGTCTGCGAAATCTTTAAATTGCATAATGGAACAAGACTATGTGTAAAAGAACCTTGTGTTAATGTTAGAAAATTTACATTATTATCAGGCTTTGCCGGAAGAGGAGGAGATGTGTTTATTCCATGCACGTCAACATGCCTTTTAATTCAAGCAACTGTAATATTCTCTGTGAATTACATTTACTACAACTATACTCAAGGTTCAAATGCAGTTACTTATAATAGCAGATGTTAACTTAAAAAATCCATCATTTTCATACAGACAGGTAGTGTATGTGTACTTTCTCTAAAATGCTTAAACCAAGAAAAATAGAAAAATATAAATCATTCTCAAACCTAACGGTAAAACCACAAATGTTGTTTATCAAAACCAAGAATGTTGCTTATCAAAAAGCACTGGAATAATCAGCATTTTGCAATATGTAACATTAATGCATGAATGTGCAAGAATGTGATAGATTGCTAAGTTGAACTTGCATGAATTAAAAAATAAAGCATTATGAATAAATTGTAATATCATAGTATGTTTTTTTTAAACTAATATGATCTAATTTTCTATACTATGTTCTTATAAACTTGGTCAATATTGGGTGCACAAAGCCAGTCTTAACAGTACAATCAGGAAAGTGAATGAAATCCACTGCATAAACATCTTCTGAAGCAGAAGCAAACCTTTTTGGTTTTTAATGACAGCAACATTAAATGAAGATAGAGGAAGATAAAATGAGATTAGTCAAGACAGTAGCAAGTTTAATGAAAATGTTATTCCTTGTTCTATAATTCAAAAAATTGTCTGACTAAAAACATGCAACTTCAGTGATAACCTAGGGTAAAAGTGGGATTAGAGAACCAGACCATTACTCTTAGAGACATGTGTAAAGTAATTATTTTGCGTCTTGAATTTCACCAGTATCCTGCTTCAGAGTACATTCATTTGTGCAAAAAAGCAGTTATTTCTGTATTTTCCATTAGTTATTACATTTCTAACAAAGGACAAACAGACATTCAATTCTGTTTTCTTAGCCAAGCTTTTTGCCAAAATTAATATTATTATTGCAAGGACATGATGGAAATTATTTTGTCTTAAAAATCTATCTACATGGATGTTTTTTCTTGTTGTGAAACATTTTTCTACCATGAAGTTTAGAAGAGAGATGTAGTTTAGAAAGGCCCTAGCCTGCTGCTTATGCTCCTGTAACGTGCTTTTGGAGTATGGATGGCACTGTGATGCAGTAGTCCTGTTATCATCATTTATTCTTCATCCTTAATTTGAATCCTGAGCCTGGGTATGTGTGGAATTTGCACATTCTCCATAGGCCTGTCTGTGTCTTCCTATGAGTATTCCATTTTCTCCCAACATTCCCAAACATAGATGTGTTAGGTTAACTGTCAATTCCAAATTGAACCAGTATAAACAACAAAAAATACTTTACATATTTTAATATTTTAGATCCTTTATTTTTGCTGTATTTTTTCTTTTCAATAAGGTGCAAACTCATCTTTATTTATGATTTTGTGCAGCACATTTTCACCTTTGAAAACAAATGTGTCAGTATCTAGAGCAGAAAATATTCAATAGCTGCTCGCAATTTTATTTTGTCCAACCCAGAATTGAACGTTTGGGATACAATGCAAAGAAAGGCTTTTTTTTTTGCTTTACTGAACTCAATAAAACGTTTCAGTTGTGCTAACACATTTACAAAGGTTTCTCTAATAAGAAATTAGCATTTAATCATAATTAATTAAGGATGGGCTATGAGAGTTTACCATTAGGAAACAGGAGTAATGGCTGCTGAAAATGGGGCTTTACAGTCATATGTGAATAATAAATTATAATTCAGTCATTTCAAATAGTAATAGCCCTTTGCAATAAAAGTAATTTCCTGACCATATGTTTAAATCAATCTAATGGTATCTTGACAAAAAGAAGTATCCATTTCTAATGATTTCAAACCTATGAATGCTATTGCATGTATTACTTTATTTTTTATATGACATAGCTGTCAATCTATTTTTAATTCTTGCTTAAATTTATATGAATGACTACATTTTGCAATGATGCTAGTACTGCAATTTTTTAAGTTTCTAGTGATGCTGATGGAAAAATACAAATTAATGAATCTATCTCTTTAAATTAGTTTCCTTTTTCAATTTATGAAAAGAGCAATGGAAAATAGTAAATAAATGTCATTTCAATCCTTTTAATAAGGATAAACTATACTGAAAAAACTTTAAAGGTAAATGTTGCATTAAAAAGAATATGGCATGGTCATTATTCCAAATGTTCTAGCTAAAGTGCCAATGAACAGGAATTATTTGAAATTAATAAAATCAATAATACATAAATAGCAACTTTTTGCCAATGTTAAACTGAGTAGAAACCACCATGAATTGAAACAAATCTCTTTAGTGCTTCTCATTAGCAGAACATTTTCTATTCTAATCAGTTCATCTACAAAATAATTATGTTTACTTAAATAGCTGCTGAGTATACTGCAGTCCTTAAAGTAGGGAGGAAGCGAGTCAATAACTGCTAAGAGCCAATTTTCTTTAGGTCCCAGTGATACTGCCCGAATCTCAATTATATGAGAAAAGAGTCTCTTCTGATTATGTAGCAAATATTCCATAGCTTCTTTCATTTGGTAAAGCTGAAATGATTTAACTCTAAATATAGAAATCTCTATAGAGGAGAGGAAAGGTTAAAAAAAAGAGTACTGCTATGGAGAAGTTAATTATCTTTACATGAAAGATTTCTTAAGTGAATGGGAAATGTGACTTTGTTTTTTATATACGCTATTTGCAATCAAGTACTTTGATTAATTATTCAGTGCTTAGGCTGGCAGGATGGATTGAACATGGGTCAATACAAACCTCTTATTTGAACAGTGGGACATATATGGTGTACAATCAGGCTCTTGGTGGTGTTTACTAAAGTTAACTATGTACATATTGATTTTCCACTAAACAATCAAACAAATAATTTATGTCTTTAATCTAAAATTCATGCAGGCAAGCATTTGTGATCTGAGCCCTAACAAATCACACCTATGGCATTTTTGCTCACTCAGTATATGTGAATAATTTTAAAAAGTATTGCACTGGCCTGGAAAATAGTTGGGTGACTCTAAGTAAGTAATGCATTTTGAAACGCTGGGCCAGCCTCCAGCTGCTACATACATACATGCCATTTTAATATTTTACCATTAAAATATTTAGCTGTTGTTTCATAAAATGTATTTTTGATGTCTAAGAGCTGATGCTGTGCTGTCCCTTATTACACTTTTTTCTAGGTTCAATAAAATTGATAATGATTTCAAAGTTTACTAAGAATGCTAGAAATCAGTATCAGGATTACATTAATATCCGTAAGCATGTAAATATGCAATCTTAAATAAAAAAGATTTTAAAAAAGGGCTTTGATTATTTCTGCCAAATTGATATTTGATATTGACGGGTGCTCAACATGGAGTATTGCATGTTGAAAAAATTCTTGCTACTATACAATTCATCAAGAAAGCAGAAGCACACACTGAATATCAAAGTTTCTGAATATTTCCTGGCTTTTTCCTGGAGCATGCAAACAAACACACGCACACAAGCACAAATATACCATCTGCTTTCAAAATTCCAACTGCATGCTCCATCATGAATGTTGTGAGGATAAATTCAATCTAATTTAAATCTCACTCCCTTTACCTCTTGCTGGCAGCACTGGGAACCGCATGCTACCATTTAATCTTAATAAAGGCCATTCTGACTAATGGCTACATGAGTTTCAGGAAAGAGAGATCAGATGGACAAAGAACTAATATTTTTTATAATGTCAGATGACAGTTTTTTTTCCACTTTATACCACAGCCTGTAATGAAATTGCTCACCTATAACTGAAACATTTAGGTTTTGATTTCCAAAGAAACCATTTTTTTCATTAGGAGTGTACTGTATATTGCATGAAGAAGAATAACCTTAAGTAGAAGAATATCTGTATTTCGAAATACAGTACACCCTTACAAAATGTACCTAAAGTAATATTTAAAATACTTTATGTAATAAATTCTTGTTAGTAAAATGATATTTGAAAAAAAATATGGGTATGGCAAATAGCCCTGGAATTTTTCCAGATAATAATAACTTGCTGAATTCATACTTCTGGCTACTTTCCAGAACTGGTTCTCTGCAAAAATCATTACAAGTGCAGAATTACACTATTTGCTTGAAGCAACATTAGAAGAACAGTAGCCTGCCATATGTTGTTACTTAGCAGTGTCTATAAGCCCTAAAGCATGTACTGATTTGAAAATTGAACATAAAGGATCATTTTCAAGTGGCGCTATAGGGCAAGTTTTCTAAGATTACTAGACGCATCCAGATGTGTGATACTTACCGACTGGAAAAAAAAGAAACAAACAAAAGGAAAAGCATTTACAAGGACAATTTATGAGCTCCTCAATGTTTCTGGTTGGCAGAAAAATTTAATTATGCAACAGTGAAAGCTTGGGCAAACAGGTGTTAATGAGCGAGAAGTTATATAGGGACACTGATGTAACAGCTTTCACTACAGTATAATCATATGTTCCTGAATGTATGTGAATACATATCTTAATACATTATGTGAATCAAACATATACATACACAAATGTACAGTATGTATATAGTAGGCACTCACTCACAAAAAAAACATACACTGTTTACAGAAAGCATGTTTTGCCAAATGCTGTAAAACACAATAAATATAAATCTTTTTATATATATATATATTATAAACAAAGATATATTTCTTTGGGTGGCACAGTGGTTGGCAATAATATCTTACAGAGCAAAAGGACTATGTTTAAATCCTTGTTTGGCCACTGTCTATTTACAAGATGTGTGGTAAGTTATCTGGTGACACTAAGCTGGCCCAGTTTGAATGAGTGAGGATATACCCTGAAATTGACTGGTTCTTGGTTTGTGCTCAATGGCATTCCAGCTAGTAAAATCTCTTCAAGTATCTGTTAATTTGCTTACTTATTGTATATATAATGTGTACGGAACAGTGTACATTAAAAAGCTACTATGTCATATTTTACTTAATATCATCCAGCAATAACTATGAAGAATTAAACAACATATAAGGTTATTACTTTTTATATGCAACTGTATTATATATATTTAAATATAAGCATTCATTATCAGCATGATCGGGCTCAAGGCAGGGCTCAACTTGGTATGGGGTGCTAGTCTATCACAGGGCATACTCACAAATTGCCAAAGTATCAAGGTGCCAATTGGGAATTTCCTATAAACTTTAACCTTGTCTTTCAGATGTTGCAGTATCATTGGACATTTCTTGAGACTTCTACAAAGAAAGGATCAAAAATACATACAGGCAGTGACCAGGCCAATCACCTGGGAGTGTGACACAGCAGAGCCTACCACTGCATCACCTGACTTTTCCTCTTAATTAATAATAAAAAAATGGACATGCTTCTAATTATATGTACAAACATTTGTTTTTAATTGAAAAATCATTATGTCTAATTATTTCTTGTCAGTTATATTTCAATAAGGAGTATATTTATGTCTCCACTTTCAGTACTTTCGTTTTATGCTTCTTTTAACTTCTAACACTTTTAATGTAACATTCTTAAAACATCTGAAAATATTTTCAGATATACAGCATTTCTTTATAATGTACTGTACATAACATTCTGGCTATATGCATATATTGTCAGGCAAGTTAGCGTCAGTCATGTTATATAGTCTTGGTCTGTCTAAAATACTTATGGGAAGGATCTATGTGTAATACAATCAGTAACTCAGTTTACATTTACCCTAGGATGGAGGAGAACTCTCTTGGGGCCTACTGACGTCACTTACACTCCTGGGACAGCAGCCCCATCTCTTCCTCTAACTCGACTACAAAATACAGCAGCACAGGAAGTCATATATCACACTGCACCAGACTTCTGACCGTGCAACATCCCACGTCAGAAGGTCGTCTTTTTTTTCTTAAAAATGGCCATTATATCGCTAGTGATAATATTTTCAGCTGTTCTAATTTTTCCTGTAGAGGTTTATTTTCAACACTGAACTTTAGGTTACCTGTGGTACCCCAATCCTGTATGTATTTCTCTCTCTTATTTTACTATATATTTATTATATATGTATTATAAAATGAACATTGGTACATGCAGTATATATCTGCGATGGCACATGACATGTGTGAAAAGCCACACATTGTATGTTTGTTTACTCATTTCTACAGACCAGACATAGACCAATGGATTGATTTGATCTGGTTCACACAGTAATGGAAATTGGTGACTGAACTGGCATATCATCAAGTTTCCATTCTAACACTTTAGCCACTGGGCTAATACTACCAGACAAGTCTACAATTATATAAATGTCATCAACTACTGAAACCTTTTCATGTGTAAAAATAATAATTAATATACTACATTTTTTGCAAATATTTTAGAATCTTGTGTCTTACATGGTGCCATTTTTAAGGTATTTATTGGAAGAGCTCTTAGACTTTCAGCTACATATTGAACCTATAGCTTAGTTTGTTTTTACTAATAAAGTGTAATGTACAGTATGGTAAAATACATGTTCTGTAAATTTTGCATTAGTATACTGTAATTATGGTGGAGATAGTACACCATATTCTGAATTGCATCTGTCATTTCTTTATTCATTTTCTGACCCATTTTCTAATTGTACATGAGCAAACAATTCCTTTAGAAGGATTTTCATATAATGTCATTTGTAGTCAAATATAGATTTTTTTTTTTTACCTGACTTCACATTTTGAGCACTAGAGGATTAAGCACCAGTGGCCTAAAGGCAAAACATTCAGATTTTCCCCTGTGACATGAATCTGTTCTGATGCCCATTTAAACAACATATTTTGCTCTTCACATAACAGAACCAGAGCTTCCCTTGGTTCAAACACAATGCAGAGGAAAGGGAAGGGGGAGGGGTACAGAGGAGTTGTTGTTCGTCTTGCATGATTATACATGTCTGCTTCATTTGTGTTGTACTAGGAACTGTTTTTGTAATTTAATGAAGAGACCCAAAGGAATGTGGGCATTCATAACTATAATCTCCTAAAGAAAGAAGAAACCATGCTGGAAACAGGTGCTGCAAAATGTTAATTTATATGCCCTACAATAATTAAACCCAGGAGACAAAGCATTTCATTTACAGTACCTATATTATAAAGTTTTATACTGACAAGCACTTCCTGGCATTTGTATAATAAATTCAATTTTTTTTTTTATTTTCAAAGGATAGCAAAGAAAATAAAATGTGTTTTTTTGTTCCATTAACTGTCCATGCTAACATATTTTCAAATTTCTGGCATGCATATAGGAATTCACATATATACTGCACCTGTTTAGATCATAGTATATATGTGTGTGCATGTGTGCAGTCAACACACTGTATAACGAAAAACATCATAAAACTCTTATTCACTTCTTTAGAATTTCATTTTACATTTATCCAAATGAAATTGCCGACTTTACTTTGATGGTTTAGATTATTAAATATTTACTGAATCCAACATTTTTTTAGTATAGAAATAGCATCCACAAAACACACATTACTTTTCTTACCTGAAATATATTAAAGATTACAAAAACATGAAAAACAGAAATTTTGCCTATAACCAAGTGTATTAAACAGAAAACAAAATTTCCTTCTGGAATTAATTGTACTTCACCACTTTACATCAATGACTAAAACACAGTTTAAATAGCTGATCACATTTTATGTTAAAAAGTATTTATTTAAATACGTTATTTACCCAGGGTAGTCGAGGGTAGTCCAACTGAGATGCCACATCTCGCTTCCATTGGGGTCCTGTTTGTTTCGTATTTTGTTGTGGCTGGGTGGGACTGTCCGGCACACGGAACTGAAGTGAAATGTAAGTGAATGGGTGAACTCGATTATTATAGTAAACTGAGCTAGTGCACATGATCTTCACTATTTAACTGTTTCTTAATTTAAAATTATAGTAAACACAATAGAAGCCCCCAGACATTTTCAATAGAATGATATGCAGTATAATTACTATGGAAAAACTTAATTTTCAACAGATACAAGTACTGTGCCCACTTAAAACAGATTACCAACAAAAGTGGAAAGTCATCACTTTGGTGTCAGCAACATAAAGCATAAACCTGATCTTAAGACTTACTAAGACAGTCTAAGATTTAAAGCTTAAATATCCAATAGATATTCTTTTTTTATATAGCAGGCTCTTTAAACGTCTGTTTTAGTTCTATAATTTACTGTTGAATCAAACAAAGCAAACATTTGCACACATCATCAGCAGGTGTCTGTTAGATGCCACAGTCTCCAAAGTAGTTCAGTTCATAAACAGTGTTTATCAAGTTCAGTTGGGAAAGCTCTGCCTCTGTGAGTCCCTGACATGATCTGCAATTATGCAGCCATTACCCAGAAAGCAGTCATCTTCAGTAAATGTTTATTCCAAAGATTTCATACTGCACACTGGCACCCTGATGTCTGGAAAATGTTAAGACACATAACTTGTGGTCCTACTGTCATACTGAGTTTTTCTGCTGCCCATGCAAGCTTTTGCAGCATTCTGAGGAAATATAGATGTTTTCACACAAAAATGGTAAGCTGGCAAAGCAGCAGTGAAAGAAACAAAAACATCTCTCTTCATCCAGAGCACAAAAGGGAGTTATTAAAGAACAAAAGCACAGCATTTTCTGTCGTAGGGCTGCAAGTGATTTGAGTTGTATATGCTGAGTGAACATGTGATCCACACAGACAAAAATAGCAATAAATACAGAAGTATGTCCTAGCTGTCTAAGACATATTGGGTGATAAAAATCAAATATGACAGGAATGGGATTTTTTTTAGCCCATTTTATTGTTGATGTTAAGGGCTGAATAGATTGTATTACACTGTGCAAATGTACAATGTTTGCTATAAATATATTTTCAATTCAGAGAAGCATATTATTGTTACACAAGGGTGTACTTTTAATGCACAATACAATATAGTATCAGCATTCTGCAAATGCTTCCATGAGACAGAAGGTTTTGCAACTGTTTATTTTAAGACAATACTTAATGGAAGTAAAACGATGTAACATATTTAACTTCACATGTGCAAAATGTACCTGGAAAATAAAATACTGAACCCCAATTGTGAATGTGACATTCTATAAGCAATAAGACAAAGCAATTGCTGTCTACAGTGTAATTATCAAAATGATCAATTTTTGTGTTAGGATCCCTGAAACCCAAAATGCATCTTGTTGCAAAAAATAAATTCAAGACCCATCAACAAAAATAGTTTATATATAAACTCTGTATTTTTAGGAAACAACATTGCAAATGGTTAGATTACTATATCCTCATTACTATTTCTAGTAAAAAAGTTTATAAATACATGGAAGGCTTTCAGTTCTATTTTAACTGTAACACCATTAAACATATTTTAACTAAGACTTTCAATCCACCAACCCTAGAGGTAAGACATTTTGCACAGATCAAAGTTGCATATCTGGAACATTTGTTATCCTTTTCTAATGTAATAAAATAAGACTATCAAAGCATTGGAGAAACACTTTGTAGGTGTAGTTTTCAGCAATATTCCATTTCATCAAGGAATTTATTGCTATGTAAGTTAGATAACTTTAAAAATGAAATCAGTCACGTTCAAAACACTTTCAAAAATATACTAGGCTCATTATATGCAACAGACACCCAGGGTGCACCACTCTTTATTCCCATGTATTCTCTTGGTATTTATTTTTCCATTACAATAGCTATGCATTTACTACTTTTTTACAATCATGGATTGAGTCTTCTTTCTAATATATGACACAGTGTGTATAATCCGCAAAAATGCATGGACCCTTTCAGAAAATAGTAATAGCATGCTGCGGTGTGATTGGAATGGAATATCTGTTAAAAAGACTCAGCTGTTTAACTGATAATTAGATGTGTATATTTTAAATGGGAAAACCTTTTGTTGAAATGTGCCATGAAATCTCAGTTACGACTTCAATCTATGGCTATGAAGGTTGTGGCCCTTTGTTTTTGAAGCATAAATTTACATAAACATAACATTCTCAAACCTGATTATTTTTTTTCAGTTATGCATCTTTATTGGTTCTTTTGCTGTATTGCTAGGATTTCAGGTAGTAAATAATAATAATAATAATAAAATGTAACCAAGCAGTCACTAGCACAAATACCCTGTAAAATTAAGAGTTGCTTTCTGAGTGGGTTAGGAAATATCAAAAAACAGAACATTACTGGACCCTGTCAAAGTCAAAGTGAACTTTATTGTCATCTCAAACATATACAAGTATACAGATAGACGAAATTGCGAAGCTCAGGGTCCACAGTGTAACAACATGATGTGCAAATAGTAAATTAAAAATAGAATACAAATTCAAAAATTTAAAATTAAAACACAAACAAGACAAGACATTGTGCAAAGATAGGACAAAGAAGTAGCAGCAATATTGATGTGTAAGATATGTAATATAATAAATAAATAATAAATAATAGATATAGATAATACAGAAATTATCAGTGTATGATAATAGTTGAAGATGTGTGTAAACAATGACAGAATGTTTCATAGCATAAGGATATCAAGAGTGTCAAAATCCTTAAAGGTCAGTATGAGATTTTCAGTTCTTTTCTACATGCACACTCATCTTTGCAGGACAGTGGTTTTCATGTATAAAAGTTCTGTTTTTTTTTAGAGGTGGTTGAGGCCGTGTGGAAGATATTACTAGAGATATAAAAGTGAAGCAAAATGACACCTTTTATTGGCAAACTAAAAAGATTGCAATATGCAAGCTTTCGAGGCAACTCAGACCCCTTCTTCAGGCAAACATTCTTCAATGTTTGATTACATCTTGCCTGAAGAAGGGGTCTGAGTTGCCACGAAAGCTTGCATATTGTAATCTTTTTAGTTAGCCAATAAAAAGTGTCCTTTTACTGGAGTTTTCATTACATTCATAATGGCTAACACGGTACAACACCCTTGTACTATAGAGACATAAAAGAAACAGTTTTACATTTAAAAGGAACCATTTGCCTATATATGGATTAGTGATTAAAAATGCAAACATGATAATGACACAGAGGAGTAAGAGTGGCTTCAAGGTAACAGCCTGTCTGAAAAGCGCACACAATTAAAGGTAGCCTGTTTGTTTTTATTGATTTGTATTTTTTCTTATCTTTTCTACAGATCTTCAAACTTGTCCTCACAGAACACATGCACCCAGTTATACTGGAGGATATCTGTAGCTAAAGACTTGGGGCTAAGTTTAATCTCTGCAAAAATAGATAGATCTTCACTACACTAAAAGAATTCTTTAACACTATGTTCTGGGGGAATATGATTTCTGGATGCATCAACAAGAAAATCAGCAGTGTCCATGTGCTGAAGAAGACGGCCACTAAGGCAATGTTACAATCCAAATAAACAATGCCTGCTAAGCACACTCTAAGGATCATTTATTTTTTGGGGTTCATTTAAGAGGATCAATGCTCACTATCAAATGGATCTTCACAGTAAAATATTCCTAAAACTCAAATCCACTGTTCTGTTCACATTACATCAGCAAAACCAAGGAAATAGATATTGACTTTTGCCACACCCAGTCACTATTCAGGGAGTGGATTTGAAGGTGTTGCACTGCTACAAGTATTTGACAGTGCACAACATTGACATGCTGGACTAGTCTAGTAATACAGAGGAACTACATATGAAAGGGCAGAGCATATTCTTTTCTCAAAGGGGACTGTGTTCTTTTAATGTGGGTAGTGACATCCTTTACATATTTCACAACCCGATGCTGACCAGTGAAATTTTCTACACTGTAGTGTGCTGGGCTGGGCACATCACTTCATGAGATGCCCACCAAATTAACAAGCTAAGATATAGGTCACACTCTGGACCCCCTGGAGGTTGTAGCAAAGAAGTGAAGTGAGTGACATTATTAACAATGCTCTCCTGACACATTGACACTGAGTACTTTCAGCCAAAAAATTATTCAGCAAAAGTGTTGTCAAGAAACTCTACTGGGGCTCCTTTATACCAACAGCCAATACACCCACATAACGCCTCACTATGGCTATGACAACCAAGTCAGAACTTTTTGTTTCTTTTTAATTTTCTTCCTTTTCAGCCCTTGTGGTGTGTTCAGACTATAGTGTGAGTGTGTGTGTGTCTGTCTGTCTGTCTGTCTATCTATCTATCTATCTATCTATCTATCTATCTATCTATCTATCTATCTATCTATCTATCTACCAAACAACAACATATTTCTCAATTTTTAACAGAAAATGAATTTGTCAGGATAATGACTTACGTAGTTGTTGAAAAGCGTGGTACAGTAATGCTGACCGCTGATAACTCGAGTGTTTTCCACAATTGTTAAAATTAGTACATGGTGAATGCCTACTCTAGACAACTAACTCAGTCTAATAACATAGAGGCTGAATAAGAATGACTGGAAAAGTTACTGTATTAAACTGAAGGCAGTAACTATTCTAGACCCTCGCCTATGCTTGTGTCATGGGGTTTTACTTTCCTGAAAAAGATTATTTGCAGATAGGCATTATTGTCTTGAGGTCAGACACTAAACAAGCATTAATGTTGAAACTGTATACAGAATTCAATTATTTTTCCATTCACATCAAGGAATGCAATGTGGGCCACCAAAGTACTCTCCACACCATGACGCTATTAGCGGATAATGGTGTCATTTAGAATGGAACCGTACACTCAGGTGGTTTTGCCAAATTCTGGTTCTCAGCTTTAATCAGCAGAAACCATGATTCATCATACAACGCAATATTTTTCCAGTCTTCCATGGTACACGGTTTTGATAGGCCTCTTTCGACGCTAGGGTTGAACTCTACTACTAACTGATCAACTGTAGCCTGTTTGTTAGTCTGCATAAGTTACGTCTCCCCCTTTCATTAACATTCTGTTTCCAACCACGGAAAAGCCACTATCTGGATGTGGGAGGTGGCCCATTCCACATATAAATGCATGAAGCCACTAATGTGGTTAATGTTCATGGTACACATATTCAGTGTCTACAATGCTGTACTAACAGCCACTGGACTCTTTACTTCTGAATTCCATATTATATATCCATACATTTTCTCTTTTGCTTTCTGACTACCTGTTTTAACCAGTAACATGAAAAGAAACATCCTTTATATTAACAGCGTCTATACATATATAACAAAACATTCTTAAACTGACTTAATGAAATTGTAAGGGGCTGGAGTCTACTGTAACAGCACTGTGAGTAAGGCAACAGCCATCTGTGTATGGTGGACTTTCAGTCTAAAGCAAGGCCTACTCATATACACACCCACAATCACACCAAGACAATTTAGAATTACCAGTCCATCTAACCAGCATGTATTTAAGGAAGTGGTAGAAAAGCTAGAGTACACAGAAGGAAAGAAGATGTACACACTAGGAACATGCACACTCCACTTGGATGACAACTATATGCAGGATTTAAAACCAGCACAGTTGGTCCATCAGGCATCAATGTTACAGTAAAAGTGACTTCCTATATACAGTACTGTATATTCATTCTGATTGATTATAATTATGCTGAATTTTAACTTAACTGGCAAAACCCTGCACATATATTTACATAAACATATTTATCTATAAAGTATTTATATACTTTTGCTTATGTTGATTTTCATTGTGAGAGGGATTGTACATGACTGTGTTGAAATGGATCTACAGAACATTTTACAATTACATTATTATTATTATTATCTAAACACCTGTTAATATTAATAATAATCTCTGTATTAAGATAAAATATTCAACTGTACAGATTGAATCTACCTATACCTCACTAAAACACCCTTGCATACTTTATTTGGTTGTGACATAACTAACATTAGGACAGCATGTTGTCACAGTAGTAGCACAGTTGCCTCACAACAAGAAGGCTGAGGTTGATATCCTAGGTCCTATCTGCATGAAGTTTGCATTTCCTCCCTCTATGCACATGGGTTTCTTCTGAGTGCTCCAGTTTCTTCCCACAGTCCGAAGACATGCAGGTTAGGTGTACTGGCGATGCTAAATTTACCCTTGTATGTGTGTGTGTCTATGTGTTCTACCTGCGATGGAGGGACTGTTTCTACTTTGCACCTTATGCTTGCTGGGGCCCTGCTCATGATAAAAAAAGGTTTGGAAAATGGATGGATGGATAACAGAACATAACAACATACTCAAATTCACTTAATCCTGGTCGGGTTGTGGGAAGGTGGTGCCAATCCTGGGAACACCAAGAGGCAGGAAGCCAGTCTATTGTAAGGCTCACTAAAACATATACCTCCACTTACGCTTGCCATACTTTAATCACTATAGTACCTAATATGCATGTACGAGGTGTGGCAGAAAAGTAATGAGACTGATTTTTTATTTACCAAAGTTTTTATTTTTCAAACATCAATGTTATCCCCTTCAAAGTAGTTCCCTTGGGCAGCTACACACCGATGGAGACGTTGTTCCCACTGTTGGTAGCAGAGCTGGAAGTCTTCAACCGGTATGGTCTTCGGCATGTCCGTTACACTGTTTTGGATGTTTTCTAAAGTCCCGAAATGGCGTCCTTTCAGGACATTTTTCAGTTTATGAAAAAGGAAAAAGTCACACGGACTGAGGTCAGGTGAATAAGGGGGCTGGGGAACCACAGGAATGCCTTTTGAGGTCAAAAATTCTGTTATGGAGAGGGCAGTTTTTCGGCACCATTTTGGCACAGACCTTTCGCATGTGCAAATGTTCAGTCAAAATTTGATGAACGGTAAATCTGTTCAAATTTAATTGTTCACTCAACATTCTTAATGTTAAACGACGGTCTGATCTCACAAGAGTGTTCACACATTCGATGTTTTCATTGGTTTTCGAAGTCCTCCCTGAATGGTGTTCATCTTCAACGTGTTTTCTGCCTTCCAAAAATGATTTTTGCCAGCGAAAAACTTGAGCTCGGGATAAAGAATGTTCCCCATAGGCCTGTTTTAACTTTTCAAACATCACACTTGCCGTTTAATGGCACAACGTTGCTCCAAATTCCGCTGTTCCATTTTGCATGACACACAACCAAAAACACAACTTCGCTAATAGCGTCACAAAAATCATGTAGTTAACGGAAGGAGTTGAAACTAGCACTGAGCTATGGGAGGGTACTGATACACGTGCTCTATCAAGGACAACAGCGCAGTGTTGCCAGATCGCTTGCAGTGTTGCCAGTCTCATTACTTTTCTGTAATTGTACTTGTACTGTAATTGCACTTTATGTTGCTATACAAATATACAAGGGTACATTAATTAAATGTAGGAGTTAACTCATTGAAAATCTTCAAAGTATAAGTTGGTTAGTCATCTTCAAGACATTCATGAATACAGTCACATGTGTTTGTGCATTGCCATTTTGCTATATTAAAGATTAATGTTTCAAGTTTAATACCTGTGGGTACTCAATAATTTCAGGGATATATTTTTATCTTCAAAAACTATACTGTTCATAAAATGACATTGCCATGTTTAGAACATTAGAACAGTTTTGACGTGAGCAGGTCATTGAATCCAACCAAGTGTTATATCTTTGTGTAATTCTATAAAAAGTTCAAACTTTCTTTAATCCTTGCCTTTCCCTGTGACACTGCTTTTAAAAGACAGCTGACTTCCATTATAAAGGCAGAACTATAATTGTGTGCCTATGTCTGAAAAGACAATGCTTTGGGTCATTGGCTTCTGCAATATTGTGTTTGCCCATGTGTTAAAGTGATCAATCAAAAATAATTGTTCTTTGTCCCATATTAAAGCTGAGCCTACAAATGTGGTGAACTTCATACATAGACTATATCCTCTTTAATGTCTAAATTCAGGGAGCAATAGAGCTCATCTCCTCAAAAATGTGATAATATAACAACAAAGTAACATATTCCCAAACCCAATAAATCCAATTTATGGTCTCTGGTGTCTGGGCCTATTCCACCAGTATTGGGCAAAAGGATTTTACTTCATTCCTTGACAACAAATCTCACACAGGGCCAAGTTTAAATCTTCAATTAAATAAAAGTTGGTAGAAAGCTAGAGAAATGTCTTTTGAGAAGGGAAAACAGTGTATTTTATACACATATACTGTACAATGATGATATGGAAGCAGAGTAGTTAGCACAGCTACTTCACAAATTCAGGAACTTGCATTTCTGGGTGTATCACTGTTTTTGGAAGCTGCATGTTCAGCTTAACACTTCACATTCCTCCCACATCCAAACAAAAATAAAAGCTAGGTTTTCACTTTTAAACCTAAAATGTGCTGTACCCAATGCTGTACAGATAGACTCCAAATGCCCATTACAGAGTAACATTAAACAGCTCAGAAAAGTGATGGGTGTATACGTTATTGCTATTCACTTGATTATTGCATTTTTTTAATTTTAAAAGGAGTATGCGGCACTCATCCCGTAGTTTTAAAGATTCAGTGTTAATGGTCATAAAAAGCATGTTTTCTTTGGGTTATTGTCTTAATTGTATTTACCATAAACATGAAATGAACATTTTAATGTAAAAATTCAACATCTTTAGTTTTTACTGAGTGTCACCTTGAGACTGCAGAGATTTTAATGTTACCAAGAAAAACTAACAAAGCAAAATAATGACATATGAACTAATTGATATGCACTATAGTGACTTACTCTCACCTTTTGAAAATGATGATAATATTTAAATGAATCATGCATTTTGTTATGATTTGTATGTGGTAGAAATATTGACTCAGTTATGACTGAATATTCCCCTTCTCTGCCCCAGCGATTATGTTTCATTAAAACTGAAAAAATGAAACTTAAGAAAAATGACAAGTCAGTCTGTGAGCAAATAGTCAGAGTAATTATCTACCGTAGAATATTTTTGCTATTTAATATGCCAGCACTTGAAAATTAAAAAAATATTTTTCAGTGAGTGCTAAATATGCCATTAAAAATGATCATGAATATGGCTTTTAGGAGATGCAAGTGGCACTGGACTAGGATCACTAGTTAGTCAACTCGGTTTGCCCAAATCTGACTTCTAAAAGGATTTTTAAAACTGTCACTCTACTGCAGAGATTTGTCTTTTTTCAATTCATTTAATTTACTTTAACATGAAATCTGCTTATTTGTCATCTGGTCGTCATGTCAGTGTTTTTCAGCAATTTGCTAGAAGAGAACAGAGAAAAACGGTCTGCATCTAAATCTAAATACAGGTACAAATCATGGTCTGATGGTAAAGATACTAGAAGCTAGAAGAAACAATACAGTTCCTGTCACTGTGATCCTGAGTGAATTGCTGAACTTTCCAGAGTGCATATTGTGTGCATATTAAAACAACAATACTGTAGATGTGAACCAGAGCTGAGGCCATGTGCAGGGTTGGTTGCTGCCTTGTGCTTGATGCTGGGATAATCTCCATCTCCTTTTGACCCTTAATCAGAATATCAGGGTCATGAACACAATGCTGTTTATTAGAGAAAGCCATATAAAATAAAATTTGACAGATTTTTTGGCAAGTAATTATGGGTCTAAAGTGTTTAAGATCCTGGGCTTTAAATGACAAAATCTGCTTTTGACTGTCTGTGTGACCCTGAGCATGTCAATTAACCTAAGTGACAATGATACAACAGCAAAACTCGTGTAAACAACTTACTTTGCTTCTATTATTATAAAGTGTTTTGTAATAGTTTTTACTGTAGAAGGGTGCTATATAAAACAGCTAGCAGTCAAACGAACATTTTAAAGAATAAACTATTCATAGTGCTATTACTCAGGTCAGTTTGATGGGGGAAAAAGGCAGAATCAAGTGAGCATGCTTTTCTGGGCAGGTATCCAGAGAACTAAATTACCCTAAACATAAAATAAGCTCTCTCTGTTGCTCTCTCTCTTTTGCTTCACTCTAACCTACTTTTGTATCAGTGCCAACACACTCTGAATCAGGGGACCTGAACCAATGAGCTCAAATGCAATATTTACTTAGGGGTTAATAGAGGCATCTGCTTGGTTAAAATCAAGTTTACATTAGCTATGCTGAGAGCAGTTTGAAAAATAAGATTTTTTACACTGTTACAAGACATGCTTAGAAATGCAATGCAAGTTAAAGGAAAATGGAACAAACACAGTAGCATTCTGGACCATATCTTTTAAATATTTTGCAACAGTTTGAACATCTACAGCAGGTTGTTCTCTTGGATTACTGAATGTACAGTACAACGCTGAGGGTGCTTGTGCATAACAGCTTTACTAATAATAATAATTATCACATTTAAACATAGAAACCAAAAGGCATCTCATTAAGATTCAATCACACTGTAATTTCTATTACTGTCAAATGCAATTCTGAATTTGCATCAGTTACGCATGAATAGGGTTTCAGTCAAATCAAGGTGGCAGTATAATAAGCTGACTGAAATCCATAATGATCAATATACGGCTTTATTCTGCATTCCTATAATTCTTAGAATTCACCGTTAGACTACTGCACTTAGTTGTGTTAGCTGACCCATCTGCAATTACGTTGACTAATGTGCCACATCTGGGGAAAAATGCAAGTGCCTTAAGGTAAAACAACTGTTTGGGAAGATCCAACTGCCTTACCAGCTGCTGATTTCCTGAGAAGAAAACTACCGCATCTTTCAGCAACATGCCAACCATAGTGTTTTATCAGCTCCATCTCATTAACTTGAAACTGGGCTTAAATGCTTTGTTTATAAATTATAATTACTCCTGATTATGGCAGCTACTGATAGCACCACTAATTTGCAATGCATCCCTTTAAATTTGTTTAATTACAACTTGAAACAAGGCAGAGAAGATTAATTAACCCACCTGGCTTGCTGGCACAAAGTCCTGGCTCGGCTCTGTCATGCTCATGTACATGTTTTCACCGTCAAACTGCAAACAGAATAATAAACATTTAGAGAGCTTAAAAAAAGATGGATTGGGGGTAAGGGGGTGAGGGTGGGAGAGGTAGAAAGCAGCCAAACAAATATTGTTAGTAAATCTGAGGTGCTTTGTTGAGGAGAATTGTCCTTGCTTTTGTTCATGTTGTCTTTGATGTGTCTCTTCCCATCCTTATTGACCCTGGATGTCAGAGATTTGGGGTAATTAGTGCAGTAGTAATTACAGCAGACAGGGAAGAAATGAATGGTTTCCTTTCATCTGCAATCTGTTATAAAACAAAATGGCTCACTCTGCACAGAATGCATACATACTGCTTTTAGCCCTAATGAATTGCTAAATGAATTGCCCTGAATCTGACTAAAGAGAAAGAGCTGGGTAATGCAGAGGGCTCTAAAACGCTTTATAATATAGTGGCACTTCAGAGTTTGATATATCAGAAGGCAATGGAAACTCAATTAAACTTGGACTTTTCTTTAAATAAATATGAAGCACCAGCTTTGAATACATGCTAAAAACAATAAACTCAGGGCTTTACCTTCATTTCAATGTACTTAAAATAAAAGTAGTTCATAACCTTTCAGGGTATGATATTTTTTTTAAATCTTCCTCATTTTTACAAACAGACAATTCCTTGAAAATATATAATGAATATGATTTTTAAACCATGTGCACTTTGAAACAGACACCTTACAAAAAAGTATCTAAATAATATAAAAAAAAGACTTGGCACACCTCTCACCATATGGCCCTGCAGAGGAACTGAAGGACTAACCATGGCCATTTCAGTTAGAGGTCAACATGAGGCTAACAGGTCATTAGAGGGATTTTTAAGGAAAGGGAAAACAAGTAGTTCAATAATTTTGAATTTCTAAGGAAAATATTTGGGGATGTTGTGTTACATTATGAATTACACTTCCCCTGTACTATTGCTTGAAATGGTCAGGTTTGGACAATAATTCTCTAATTCACTCACAAGACACTTTGTATAATAAAGAGAGATGACACAAAAGACTGACCAATTTATGCTTCACATAATAAAATTAACTGCTTGGCTGTTGTATATATTACAACAAATTAAAATGATAGTTGAAAGTATTCATGACATTTTGAACGTAAATTTGGACAATGAAACAACATTTACTTCAAAACACAAACTTTTAACAACATCACAATGCAAGAAATCTCAAACCAACCAGTATACTGAGTGTAAACATCTATAAAACTGACAAAGAAAATAGGTGTCAGCTTAATTACGAATTTGACAAAATTCAGGCAGAGACACCTATGGATTGCTTTAGCCAGATATTAATGTAAATGCCATGTGTTTTGTGAAAATTTGGACATTATGTTATGATGGATCATTATAATTTGTGTTTATAGCTACTGAAGTATGAAGAAGAAAATTGCTCTATACCACAGTAGAAATAAGCTAATTTTCAAAAACAAGAACTAATTCATTTATATGGAAACAAACAGCAGAAATCATTTCCAGGCAAAGAAAGGCTGTGCACCATCAACACAGGTAGCATTATTTAAATCCACATTAATATAACAGGGTGGTCCAAATCTAATTATGCAGATCCAGATCGTCTGGATGACTTTGATTTATGCAGGGTCGATTCCAGTTCGGCGCAAAGACGATTCTTCATGTCATCAGTTCGCACACTTCTCGATGGTCTGGGATTTTTTGGATGATTTTCTATGTAACAAACTTAGTAAGTTATAGCGTAATGAAAATTGCATAATTAGATCTGGACCACCCTATAGTACATCAAGCAGTGACATTCAACGTGTACCAAACTGAGCAAATAAACAACTAAGAATGGAGAACCTATTTTATAGGTTTCACAATAATAAGTCTGTGACTTTTTTTGTTGTAATATGAAAAATAAATGTAGACTCAAATTCAGATCAGCTAAATTATTTATAATCTCTTGTTAAATTAAGGGTAGAAGACAAGTAGGCTAAACCACTCAAATATTAGAATTCGTTTTCTGTGCCTGTCCTAATGCAATGAAACCACAGAGGTTTATCTTAATGAAATCAAAGACACAGAAACATTCTCATTTCACCTACATTGTGTAAGCCATTTTGGAGCTGCCATTGAGATGCCTAAAATTTGCTCACTGTCTAACTGAAAAAATAAAGTATTCAGAAGGGTCACACAGTAAAAATATTTATAGCTCAGGCTTTCTTTCTGTTGCAGTAGTGTGGTATTTCCCATCATGCATCAAACTTTCACCAGCTACATCAAAAGAAGATACCATCATCTGAACTAAAAAACAGCAATAACACATGTAGTTTAAAAGCTTATGGCTACCTCTGAAGAATTCTTTAATTCATTTTTTACTCTCTGAGGCTTTGCATACATGAAATAACAGTGAGGTTTTATTTTTATTTAATTTGGAGTTTCTCTGCTCAGACATGTACTCTCATTTTACCTCACACATCTCCAAAGACGTGTAAGCTAGGTTAATGGATAACTCTACACTAGCCCCCGTGTAAGAAGATAGTCGGGGTGGCTATTTTGATGGACTATTGCCCCTTCTAGTGTCACTTCTCAGTATGCACACAACATAAAAGAGAGTATAATATCCATGCATTTTACAAATAATGTTGAAACGAAAAAGAATAAAATCTATGCCTAGCTCAGTCAATGTAAATTGGTGACAAGTGATATATCTACTAACAAGTGTAAATATAGCTCCATGTTTAAGAATTAATGCTGGACAAAATTTCTATATACCTAGTATTTCATATCAAACTTGCACACATTGGTAGAATTCAAACCTTTTTTTTTAATATACTGTAATGGCAAATTGTCTTCACATAAATGTAGGAGTGCAAGTTCACTGCATGATAATCAGAAAGCAGAATGCTTTCATCAAAATGCTCTTTCATTCAAAGTATTTTTGTACACTGTAATACTCTCCTCCCCCCTCTAATTTCCTATGCACATATTTTACACAGATAAAACCTCCTTTGTTTCTTTTTTTCTGCTTCTTTTGCAATTCAAAAAATGTAACTTTCGTACTAAACATCAAGAAAGTCCATAAATATTCTACTATGACTCAAATCACATTTTCGAAAACGTGAGAACTTTTTTCTAAAGAGCTAATTTTTAGTGAGTTTAAGTTGATGAGCTGTGGTCTGACACCATTTTCTAAACTTAGAATTAAAAAAATTCTGCAGGTTTTTGCTTTGATGAAAAAAGCAAAGACAAACACAGTTGTTGTTTCCAGTTAAATGCACATCACATTAGCAGCAAATACCAGAAAAGAAGCATATGATTCATGGCACAGTAAAACTTGATGATAGTTCAAGCCATAATAAATGAAAATAATTAACTGCAAAGAGGCTGTTGCATTACACATTCCATTAACATTTTATAGACACCACAATTGTAAACAATGAAATGAGAACTAGAAGAGCTCTAATAGATGCTTGCATAATTCAGTCTCTTTAACACGAATATTGCTGTAAAATAATATTAGTGGCTCTCTGCACTGCAAAATCTAAATCAAATTATTCTGTTTTGGACTGTCCTTCTTCACCACTTTGAAATCCTATACAAAACTGATTATACGTGGGGATTTATCCATCCATGCTGTTCCCAACCTCATTTTCTTCATTCTGGACTCAAAGCCAGCCAGTGCCTATTAAAGACAGCATTGGGCAGAGGCCAGGAACCAACCCAAGACAGGAATGCGAGTTCAATACATTTACTCGCACTGCAGCCATTGTAGACACCAGGTAAAGTGTAACACTTACAGTATGTCTGACATGTGAGGGAAAATTGGAAAACTAGGAGGATATCCATGTGAAGATAGGAAAAATATTCAAAATCTACATGATTAGTTCCTAGGAAGGGAATCAATGCAGGTTCCCAGGAGCCATTAGCCTACAAAATGAAAACTAGTCCCTGCAACCACATAAATTTAAACTTATAATTACAGAAAGAAAAGCAACAATTGAGCATGAAATTGGTTCATTAATTACAGATTTGAATGACGACATTTTTGGAGTTTATTTGCTATTGATAACACTGAAAAGAATTCAACAAGCCATATTCACCATATGGTAGGGCCTGACAGATGTTTCACTACTTTTACAATCCCTGTAGTTGGTGTTCATCACAGTAAAGTTGGGCATGAAAACAAATTACTGGTTTCTGTAATACAAGTTGTGTCATGTTAATGCTGCATCAGACACAAGATGTACTGTATTATGATCATTTTTTTTTTTTTTGTAACAGGGTTTTCTACTTTTCTTTTTAATATAGCTTCTAAGCTTTTGAGATCGTTTGGTAAAGGGACTATTTAAGATCAAGTAGAGCAATCCTCCAACCCATTTTATATACCAACATACCCAGAACAAGGTTATAGGAACAAGCCTTAGATAATCCATCAGTCCATTCCAGAATAAGTGTATACTGATCTAACTACCTGTGGTGAGCTGGCACCCAGCCTGGGGTTTGTTTCCTGCTTTGCGCCCTGTGTTGGCTGGAATTGGCTCCAGCAGACACCCGTGACCCTGTAGTTAGGATATAGCGGGTCAGATAATGGATGGATGAATGGATGATTTAACTACTGTATTAACCTTATTTTTAATAAATTTTGATCACTAATGTCTTTCAAAATAATACAAATCATAAACTAGATGTGTTTTTTTATTTATATTTTTATCTTCCACTAACACTATAACAAGGTGAAACTTCTAAAAAAAACAGTAGCAGGGAAGCAGAGTGACACATTGGTTAGCATTGCTTCTTCAGAACTCCAGGAAACTGCATTTGAGTGTGAGGGGGGTTGTATGGCCTTCCTGTTCTCAGCTGAGTAGTCTGGTTTTCCTCCCATGTTAATTGGCTTTGTGTGAGTGATTTTGGAGATGTGTATATGAAAGTTCTCTGAAATGAACTAGCCTCACTTTAAGGGCTGGTTCTCACTTTTGTCTATAAATCCTGGCCCTTCACAACATTTAATACGATAAGGCAATTCAGAAAATGGATGGGTAAATGGGTGAAAACTGTGGTATATAAAGATAACACCTGTAAAAATGATAAAACACTCAACAATTTTCTGAACCTGAACATGCATTACAAGCTCAAGGGGTGCCTATCCTTAACCACACTGGGTTTAAGGCAATAGCCAACTTCAGACAGCCCATTGCAGCACATCAAAGAGTCACTCATCAATCCAACAGTCTTTGGAATGGAAGAGTAGACTGGAGTATACCATGGAAACCTTACAAACACAAAGTTAAAACATACAGGGTCATAAGAGACTGTGTCCAACAATCAACTGCTCTAACAATAAAAACTGCTCAACTGCTTTAGTCTTGCTGAATAAATAGTAAATCGGTGTTTAACAGCCCTGTCCTACTGCTCCAATGCCCCATTTTAAGTGCCACCTTGGACACTATGTACAACATGTCATATTTGCACAATCTCCACATGACTGTGTGCGTTACCACAAAAAAATATCCCAAACACACATGCATAACATGAACCGGTGACTATAAACTAAGCAATGGACGGGCACCCTCTCTATGGGTTACTTCCTATTTCGCTCCCAATAGAAGTCTGGATAGGCAATAAGCCTAGTTAGGTTAGAAAATGGATGGATATAAAGGAAAAACAATTCAATGCACAGCAGTATAAATACACACCATGGGATTTACCTGTTTCATTAAGCCGATGTTAACTATGCAAAGCTTTTTGGAAAAAATTAAAAGTGATCCAACAACCAAAAGAAAGGGTGATTAAGTAACCACAAAGTTATCATAAAGCAGATGTGTCATACAACGTGGCTGAATAAACTTTAAAATTACGACAAACCCACATTTGCTTGTTTAAATCAAAGCCTGACTAAATGAACAGCAGGGAAAAGAACCAATCACTGTGGCCAAAAGCCAACTGACAGCAACAGCCTGCTAGTTTTTCTTTTTTTTTTTTTGATAAGGCAATGCTTTCTGACCAAAACGATAAAGGATTTGAGCAGCTCAGTGGTGTACACCTGTTGCAAATTCATAAACTTCACAAAACTTTGGGGGAGAATGTCTTGAACACTGGCTTTAAACGTCTCCAGCAGTTTTAATGTGTCTTAGGGCTGTAATCAATGAATGCCAGCAAGATGTGTGCAGTCAGAGTACCCTGTCGACGTTAAATGCTGTATCAGTGAATAGACTCTCAAAAGCCGGCGGGAGTTTGCTACATGATGGAAATGCAGGAAGCTGTTGTTAAATTACATGGCCCTGACAGGCCTAGCTGTGCTGTGTACAGAGATAAAATGAAAACACTCAGCGACAACCTCAGGCTATCTCGGTTTGCACACAGAGCTCCCTCTCTGTGGCTTTGTGAGTTATATAAAACCTAGAGTTTACAATAACAGACCGAAAGTGAAGGATTGGCATGAGTGGTTTAGCGAACAGCAGGCCGCATGCAAGCAAGTAGGGAGCTCAATGAGTCACTCTAAATGTTTTAGCAGTTTACACAGAGACTTCTTGTTTTGTTTCTCTCAGGCCAGTAATCAGATATGTAATTGAATATGCTTCTCACCTATGTTGTAGTTGTGGACAAGTAGTACACCTCTATAGAGATACTCCATGATTTGTAATTGATATTCAATGTAACAAGCTATCCGTTCTACATATACAGAAGCACGTCCTTTTGTTTTGTTTTTTTTTTTAATAACAGCAGTTTTATACAATCCCAAGAAATGAACATGTAAAATAATGATGTAATGTCCAGGTAGTGTCTACCACTAAACTGAAAACCTCAGTACTACGGAGTGGGACAAGCCAGGGAAACCAAACATTTCAGGAAGGCCAATAGTTATGTAATCTTGAATTGGTAATATAAAAGGTCAGTAGAGTCTATATATTATTTACTCAGTAATTTAAACCCCTCCAGCCCATTTAACCTAAGTCACAGGTGGCTAGGGTCTATACTAACAGCACTGAGCACAAGGGTGGAATCAGTCATGAACACAGAGCCAGTCCATCATAGGACCCATATGTTTAAATATCCATACTCACACATTTTCAACAGTTCCTCCCACTTTTAAGATGTTTTTTGAACATTTTAATTATATTTCTTGTCTATTTGGGGGGCTGATAGGCTAAAACTAACTTTTCTGAGTAATCTGGTGTCTCTACTAGCAGCACTAAGCACAAAGCAGAAAACAGACACAAACACTGAGCCAGTCCATGGCAGGAACCATGTGTTTACTTACACATTTACTCTCGCAAAGGGGCTAGTCTAGAATCCCACACTAACCTAATCTGCACAGGGAAAACCCATGCAGAAATCGTGGGGAATGCACACATTTTACACAGACAACAACTCAATAGAGAATTTGAATTCAGGAAGTTGGAACCATCACGCAGCAGCACAGCCACTGCACTACCGTATATTACTTACTGTAAAATATAAAACATCTTAAAGTATATTTATACACCTGTGTATTTGTTCACCTTAGCTACGCAAAGTACATAAATGCAGAATGTATATAGTTTGAGCAGTGTAATATAGTTCAAGATTCCTCATTCCTATTGTCTCTTGCAAGTATATATCAGTCCATCCACACATTTTATATGCAGGTAAGTTAAGAAGCTAAAGCTGACCCTCTAAATATCTTGCACAAGGTATAATCAGCATCAGATGGAACAGCAGATCTTTGAAGAGCATATACAGACACATACTGTATGTTTATGCCAATACTAACTGAGCAATGTAAGAAACACAGAGTTTCAAGAACATAGGCAGAACATGCCAAATCCACCTTTTAAACAGAATTTGTATACTGTGAGGCATCTGTTTCATACACAATAATCTTTCCTTGAATATTCATAGGAAGACTGTAAAATAAAAATGTTCCTCAATTTTATCAACTTAAATGTTTCCCAGCTTTCTTTAGGACCATGCTATTTATACATTAGGCCACCCACCATACTCTGTATCCTCAGGCCATTCACCTCAAATGCATTTTTCTTCATTCTTGTTATTCAGCCCTCACACATATATTTTACAGTAACTCCAGCTTTTAAAGAATTTTAATGGCCTAGATATTTTTAATGACTGGGTTTTTACTGTATAATGAATACAATTACAATGAAGAACATCATATAAAATAAGTTTCCCTAATCACACAGCGCAAAAAAAAAAAAAATTAGAAATTAATTTTCTTGGTGTTGTTTTGATTAAAAAATACATTTTAACCATTGTCACCCAGAAAGTGCTGTTACACTGGGATATCATATAAATAAGAACACATTATTTTATAAAATACTGGACGGAATAAAGGTTAATAAAATTAAGTTAAACTTAAAAAACCTACCCTGTTTACATTAAGCTACGCATGTAACAGAAACCAAAAATTACATTTACCTTTACTTATGTTTGATTTTAAACACATGATCTTTTTAAGGCTTGCAATATAAAAGGATTTAAAAATAACAACGATAATTGTTTAAAGAAAAAGGCAAAATAGAGTAAAAAAAAAAGTTTATCATTCCTATCACGATGGTAATATGCAATGTAGGTGGGGACATTTTCTTGAGGCCATTCACCCTGAAGGGAATGCCCCTTAACCAAAGATTTCCTAACCACAATGTAGACTACTGACATGATAATGTCATTATTCTCTATTCACCCTCAATGAAATCAGTTCCCCAATAAGTTTTCTAATAAACTTGACAGGCCTGTTGAATTCTTTTGGAGTAGAATAGTTGATTAATACCACTTACTAGTTACACTAAACTGGCTATTTTTAGAATTATTCATGTAATGCATTGAAAAGACAAGTTCAGATGTCACTTTACAAACTGGCAACAGTCTGTTACTAAAAATAAATTTCTTGGTATGTTCAAGTTTTTAGTGAGCAACACTGTATTTCAATTTATTTATATCTGACTATTTATTCTACCCTTTCTCCTTCCCAGCAAATATCTGAATACCCAAAGAATAAATGATTAATTTTTAACCTTAAAATGCAGTTACTTAGTAGAAATATAAATTTGTAAATGTCCACTTCCATATTATTAAAAAAAAAGCAGATCTTTACTTCAAGAATTAATATTACAAAAGATTAAGCAGAATTCTTGGTAATTCTGAAACAAAAAACAAACTGAACTTACCATATATTTTAAAAGTCCCCTTCACCCGTCCCCAAGTTAAACTCATATCATCCACACAGTTCATATAGCAATCTTGCAAAATGGTGACAAACCCACCACATAGCTGCAGCAAAATACATCAGAATATGTTAAAAAAAGTATGTCTTGGAACATACCAAAGTGTATATATATATATATATATATATGGAGGAAAGGCTACATACAAAACCATTTAACTAACTACTTCCTACATCCATCCATTATCCAACCAGCTATATCCTAACTACAGGGTCACGGGAGTCTGCTGGAGCCAATCCCAGCCAGCACAGGGCGCAAGGCAGGAAACAAACCCCGGGCAGGGCGCCAGCCCACCGCAGTAACTACTGGAAAGTGCTACAAAATATCGATCTGCTGATCACAAAGTTGTCTTACCATGTTAGAATACTGCATTGAAGTAAGGAAGTGTGTACTTGGTGAAATATGTCACCCCACAGCTACCTCTAAAATTCCTAGAATGAAGATGTCAATGAAACAAAAAATAGCAAACCTCAAGTGACCCAGTAAAATGACATTCATTCTATACACTCCACATCGACACATACTTTCAGTTAGGAATGTAAGCCTAATTAAAAGCATAACATAAATGATTTTTCCTACACCTACGATAAATAAAGATAACTTTCAATATGGAATATTTCCAAACTAATCATCAGTAAACACAGTGTTCTCCTGTGTACTACATTCTAACAATAGCATTGCAGAAGAAAGAAAAATTATGTACTATAAATGCTATTTCAAAAAAATATAGTATCAGAAAAAAGAAGCATACTTTTTTTTTACTATAATACAGTCTTCTTCAAAAAATATTAGGCTGTAGTACTTTTTTCACGTTTGGAGTCACAAAATAAAGGTAGGCTGTGATGGTGTAGGGTCATTTCCTGGAGCAAATTAGTTTTAATTTCAAGTTCTTTTGTTGAAAGAAATTTCTTATACTTCATCTCTGTAGTCTCAATTGCCTTTTTTGTGATATACTGCCACAGTGCTTATGGACTTTTTTTTCTGTAGTATTTTCTGTGCATGGCTATTTATTTCTGCATTAATCTACTCCTCAGTTATATGCACACCATTTGCAGAGGGCAGCAAGATCTTTGCATCCATTTTGAAAAAAATAAATGATTTACGCGCCTTCCATTCTTTCTTCGGTGCTGGCTCTTATTACATGACAATACATCAATGCAGACTCCAGTCACAGTAACATAGGCCTTTTTCCTGTGCAGTGGGGTCAGTATAAATATTGTGCCAGGCAGCCTCAGCTGGTTGGTCAATAGCTCCTAAAATATTGTCTGGAGAGCTAGTGATTGCAGCATTTGCTGGTCTAATGTTAACAGAACCTAAATCAGCAAATAAACTGTAGTCTCTGTGTTTTATTTCAGAATAACTCAGGGAAAGAGAGAGGGGTAGAAAGGAAGACATAGTGAGTGTTGTAAGTTACTTTTCATTTATTATGTGGACCAATAACAATTGACCAATATTGACTTATGGTTTAGATGCTTTTCATCCAAAAATTTTAAAAGATATATTGTAGTTTGTGATGATGCTGTCACTACATCATCTAAGTAGTGTGCACGTAGTGCTACAAAAAATATATACGATTTGTATTATGCGTTAATTCTTTATTTATTAAATTAGAAAGAATAAAATGAACAAAATAAAATATAAAAGAGAGAAAAAAATGTCTGAATTGTCCTGCTCCAGGGAGCTTATGCCTCATTCATGAGAGCTGAGCTCTCGAGGCTCCCTCATATTTCGCACCAACAATCTACATTCTTTCCTCTTGATATCTGACTTCAAATATGTGCAACACAATGGCTTCTTGATTATTTGAGCGGAAACGACACATAAACATAAATATACTTAGCTTTCTACCTATATAAACTAAATAAATATTTGATAAAACCATGCCAGCAATACTAGCCATTGAAAGTACAGAGAGTACTTAGAAAATAGCGTGCAAATGGTCAATAGTGTTCCACTGCATCTGGTACACTATTTTTAAAGTTTGGGACTGTGAACAGAGGCACTATCAAGGTACTGCAAATGGTTAATCCCAGTTCTGATAATATACATCACAGATAAGATTTATAACGCAATCTGTATATAACTTCATTCTGTGCCTATAATAAAAATATGTTGACAGAGAAGAAATGTTTAATCACAATACTGGGAACAGAATATAACAGGTGCACAGTGTAAAAGCATATAGTTCAATATATCAGTAGCGAACAACTGAGGTTACATAAATGAGCAACCTATTTTTGCAAGCATTCTATCCCTAAACATTTCTTGAACTTCAACGCAAAAAAACAGGAAAAGGGTTGAATAACATACCTCAATTTTACACATAGATGGCTATAGGCTTAAATGACACCATCTCGAGACTAAAATGAACATATTGTTTCACAGACTAATATTGTTTTCCAAATATTTTTAGTTTATCCATGATTCAGATTACCTGATGAATATAAAGTGCACAGCACGAAAGATTTGGACACATTTAACAAAGATAAACAACGACAGGTATAAAAAGGAATACAATGCAGTATAAACAGTTCCATGCGCACTGCATGATACCCAAAACATGAAAAAAAGAAAACAGGGGGACAGTGGATATTCTCATGTCACATTACATAATACTACATGCAAATATTTTAAATAGACAACCACAAGTAATAAATTTAGAAGGCTGCTACAGATCACTGAGTCATAAATCAAATATGCATCAACTATATTTGGAGAATGTTGAAAAGTTGGTCATTAGGAAACTAGTCTAAGTTAATTCTGGTAAACGTCTGTTAATGATAGCTCTAACGATTTATCTAAAATGCTTGATGTAATTATTCTCATAAACAAAATGCCCCTCATCTCTTTGAAAAGTTTTTAGATGGTGGGTTAGGTTTAGTGCCCTTACTTAGTCAAAGAGTTTAAAAATTACCAAAACAAAATAGTACATTTATCAAACATTTCATTATGCTGCTCATGTCATGACCAGCAGACACATAAAAAGAAAATTAATTTGAACAAAATGTTCCACTGAGTCACCAAGTTCTGTAGCAGCAACAAGAAGACAAAATACATGATAAAGCAGGAGGAGCAAAAAACGTCTCTAACGGGCCTTATCTCTTTTCTGAAAATAAAACTAAATGCAAGAATTACATAAAGCCTGCCAAGGATTTCTTACCCCGTGACTCTGTGCAGTCAGCATCACCACCTGCCTATTTTAGCTAGCTTCTAAATAATCATTAAAACACAGTGCTGAAGAAATATGAAAAGGCAACTGCCATGTAAAGATTACAGTAGCTCTAAACAACAAAACATACTGAAAATTACAAAGTTAAATTACCTAAATGTTCAAAACTTACAAAAAGTAGCATAAAATAACACTCTCAAACATGAGTAATCTTGTTCATGATCAAGGAGGTCCACAGCCTATCCTGGCTGCATGGGGCACAACTCTGCCAATTAATGTAACCGGCATTGCTTTGATAATGTGGGACAAACATCTTTGTAGCCAGACGACAGCCCACCCAGACAAAGACAGAACATCTGAAATCCAAACAGACAATTTCAGGCACAGCATGCAAATCTGGGATGCTTAGTTTGCAAGGCAGCATTGCTACCCAACAAAACCACAATCCTGTACAGATAAATAACTGCTTTACCATAATTAATTGCCAGTAATTAAATAGAAAGAGGACAAAACTGACATCTCCAAAAATGATCAGAAGAGCTGACAATCTGACCGTGCTTCTAGGATTGCATTTATAGCATCCCAAAATGGCTGCTAAGGACATATGACCATACCCCAAGACTGCATGTATCCACCACATGATCACACTCCTGTGACAACACACAGACATCCTCACTACTATGTTTTTTTTGTTTTATCCACGCTACCCCAGTATTTTTGAGCAGTGAAAATGGAGACTTTTGAAAATTATCTCCAGGGCCATATTTTTATGAAAATACCAATTAGTGTTGCAGTGTTTATAGGTGAAAACACAGAATTTTAAAAATGCAGGTTCTAATTGCACTCTGATTTGTCCATGCTTATTATGCATCCCTTCCCTGATTGGAATCTTCTCATTACAACTTCTTATTCCCTTATTGGTCACTTTTCATGGAAGAGCACCATATTGCATCGTAGCGGACACAGAAGAATTGCTTTTCATGGCTCTGGTTGTATTGCTTACCTGTTTGCATTTAAATTGTGTTTTCTATAGTTTGAATGCTGCATTCAGGTGCAAATATCAATAAACTAGTGGTTGCTACACTTTTACCATAAATTCCATGGTCAGAGGATTTAACCATCCCTTCTAGGATTTTTCTGTTGATGCGTGCATGCCCAATGTAGGTAAATGTCTACATTATATGCATTTTCAGTCATTTTGTTGTGGACTGAGATGCTTTTATAAACAAAGTGAAAATGCTAGTGTGGATGGATATCATTTTTGTTTGAAAAGGACATTTTTTAACGAAAACAAAGTGGTGTAGATGTAACCTTAGATCAAAAAATTAGATTAAAAAAAAGATCAGAAATCATAAAAAGGCACAACTGTTTATGAAACCTATAAGATGGGTCTCTACAAAAACAAAAGATTATATGTGAAACAAAGCAAAAGTCTATTTTGATTTACCCTTCATAGTATAAAGAGTTCATCTGAAATGTGATGAATGCCTGTTTGAATGACAGATTATAATCACACTAGTTTCTTGCCATTCACTTGCACTATTGGTCACCTTCATGAAGCCACTCTGCTACAATTAAAAGTACTTTCAAGGATTTCCAATTAGCTATAAAATCAATGGCATATTGTTTTAGACAAACAACTCTGACTATGCAGATTTAAAAATTATTTAAATAAATCAGGTAAAGACAAAGTATCTTGTGTGGATCTTAATTAAAATAGTGCACTGACATGAGGCACAGTATTCAAAGATGTCTATTATTTCTGACTCTAAAATAAAACAAAGTCAGTTCCCTTTTTAAATAAAATGAAGGTATCTGTAATTTGATAAATACCTACCTACTTGTCTGTTTGATGTCTATAAATTGAGTCAGTCTGAATGAGCGAGGACAAATAATAATAATAGTAATAATTAATTACATTTATATAGAGCTTTTCTCAGTACTCAAAGGAGTGAGGGTACCCTCACCCTGGAATAATATGGCACCTGGGTTCCTGCTCTGTGCCTAGTATTGCATAGACAGCCCATCCACCCAGCAAAATATATAATTTTATTAGACAGATGCAACCATCACAGGTGGGTACAGATGATAGTTGGGTGGCTGTCTGGACAAAGAATGGATAAAAGGGTAAAGTGTAATTATGGGCTTCCTGTTGCAGATCATAGGTAATTATGTTTTCCAACATTATAAAGCAAACTAACATCTTCTTCCAAAATGACCCCACAAATTATTTGTTTGAGTTGTTTGTGCCACACTAGGTTCTGTAAGCTTTTCTATAATCTGATCAAGTTGCACTGCAACTGAAAATTACTAGTTCATTTCTAAAGATTGTATATAAAGCAGACTACTGTAGTACATGTTTAATATAATGGAGGTCAATGATTAAGTTTATAGATTCTGTGCTATGAATTGTGATGTTTTGCATTTTCAGAATTACTGACTAATGTTCAAAAAAGCAGTATTTGATGTTATATATTGGGAATAAATTTAACCGTACTTTATTTGCATTGTTTTATTAGGTTCAAATTTCACATTTCATTATAATGAATATTATTTTAACTGATAAAAGTACATAAAACAATTTTAAACATTTTCCTATACATGGGTTTTAAGCTTTCAATCAATGACAGAAACTGACATTATTTAAAGCAGCAGTAAATACATAAATAAATAAATAGATATGCACATAAATAAATAAACAAATAAAAGTCTAAACATTTTAGACAGCTATTTCAAACTGAGGACGTGCATCAGACAGTTGAAACTCGCGCAAGTGACAACTACTGTATATATGCATTAATGGAAACTACAAAGTGAAGGGAATTTGATTTAACAAAATCTGTTGATTTTTTAACCTTCAAAATCTTTCATTTATTTATTTCTGTCACCTCATTTAAACAAATTGGTATTTTTTCAAAATTGAGGATAAACACCCATAAAATAAAGATACTAATTCTCATTTAAGCACCACAGCAAAATAAGATATTTATCATAATTAAGTTTTAATGGAGAGTTGATTTGAATAAAAAATGTTATACTTCAGCATATGACAGAAAAAGGACTACAAACTCCACACAATTGCCCACTATTAAATGAGCCCACATTCATAGTTGAGTCATGAGCTACTTTGAGTTTTAAAAATATATTTCGCCTAAAATTAGCAAAATAAATTATTTATGCAATACACATTACAAAATCATTTTGCCATACTTGTCATCAGTTTTTATTTATGCATGCTGTTCTCTTAATGTTTTTCAGACAAGCATATATATTTTCAATCTAATGAACCAAGCTTTACAAAGCCCAGGCATTTTCTTATTATAATGTAAATTTATACTGGAGTCAGATATCCATCATAATAATTTATGCACTCCAGAAAGCTGCCTAGCGCACTTGTATAGAAAGAATATTCAGTAAGTGAAATATCAAGGAAATGTATTTAGTCATTCTTAAGCAAGCATGAAAACCGCCAAGATGATTGCCAGAAAGATGCACTGGAGAGACGGTATAAGTCAGTGTTTCCTTTTCACTGCCCAAGGACAAATGTCACAACATACAAGTTAGTTCAATACAAAGTCTAAGAAATAGAGAATTCACACACTCAAAAAGGTGGCAAGTGATTAAAGAAAACTCAAATGAAATTTAACAAGAAAAGCAAAAGAAAAAAAATGAAAACCCAAGAAGTGTCAACAGTAGGTGGTCCGCAAGCCTAAAATATTTGCAAGAAATGAAGCCAACAGTGTGCCTGGCTTGAAGGACAGATTATGAATTATTAACCGTTATGTTTTTCAGTTCAGCTCCTTTAATGTAACATTCAGACAAATGCTCATTTGAAATATTTAAAGTTTAAAAACACATTTCTTACAAATTTGATATGTATCGCCATTTTAAATGAAGACCAGCACTCTGTGTATTTGGACACATAATTCTTCATAGTTTATTCCAACAAGTATTCTGCATCACTGCACTCAGATAAACAGGTTATCTGTTCAGCATCTCATATGTGTTCTTTGTCTCTTTTTTTATCATTTTATGGGACTGTTGCAAAAGAAAATGTTGTGATCAAAGTAAATGTCGGCCAAATGTGTTGAAGGGACCAAAGGCAATACAAGCACTGCTTCACGTTCATTCCATGGTCAACTTCAAAAATGTGCTGCTGATTTACAAAGATGAATCCCCAAACACTATATCGACAGTATATGCATCTTAGTTTATATTATGTAAAAGACAGATCTACCGGTACTACTTTTCTGTGTATCCAAAGTTTTACTATCTTGCAGTATTAGAAGTGTGCTAATTTATTCACACTGTGAAGCTCTATCATCTGCCTCTTATATGACTGAAATTCTGTCCCTGCATTTAACTGTTTTGAAACTGACTACATTCATTTACTGCTGACTTTACTGTACTCTAATGAATTATACATTATCATTACTTTATAAAGCACTCTATGATGGTGCTCTTTAAAATAAAGACTGAATGATTTATTAACTTTGGTAGACGGCTACTGCAATTCAAGTAGCAGCAAACTGCATTGGGGCATTGCAAGGAATTTCAGGCACAGAGGGAAGAGTTCTATAGTATCTTCTCTCCCATCAACTGCATTTTCAGCAAGACCTTCTTCATCATTCATGCATTCACAATAAAAGGCTGACCTGTGACACATGTACTTCTACAATCCATTTGTTCATCTCTAATCCAGAGTTTTTCTTACATGTTCTATTACTTTTTGCTAAGGCAAAGGGGTACGTGCATATAGGGCACAATGTAGTTGCACACACACACATACATAAAAATACATTTTATGAATATCTAAACATATATAGACTTATTAAATGGACCTGTCACAAATACAGTATTACTATGTTAGCCATCCTTCAGTGAAAAATGACTACTGTCATTTGTAATATAAAATTATACTTTATGGATAACATGCTAAATCTGAAATTTTTGTGCTTTATGTGTGCTTATTACATAAGGTTGCATATATCAATCCAGGAAGAGACCTAAGTGTGGCTAGCTTGACCCAAACATGTTACTACATACATATATAAGTACTGTATTAGTATAATTTAGGAAGTTATACACTGTTTTGAATGAAAATAAACTAATGTGAGTGTCAGCCCTGCTTTACATAGCCTGAAGTTCTGACCTATTGTTTCACAACAGGTCTTCATATCAAAACTTCTCTTTAACATTAGCAATATATGAGATATTTCTGATATTGTTGACCAAAAAACAAAAATGATACTTGCAAAAAAAATAATATTTAAGCTATGGAGCAGACCTGAATCACACTGCTTCCTGTGTGCAGTCCATATAAATTAGGAGTCTTCAACTGGCAGCCCGCAAAAAAAAAAAAACAAAAGACACAATTCAGCCCATTAAAATGCATTTATCACTCCAGATAAACCTGTTTCTGAACAGCAATACATGCAGACCAAATTCCTCAAATAGAAAACAGCTTTTACTTTTTGCCCCACCTGTTGCTGTCAAATCAAGTTTAGATGCTTCTGAAGTAAGCACTCCAAAGCTTTGTAAGGTGCCAAGATTCCACCACTATTCTGCCTCTTTGCCATCTAGCAAAAGACTTTCACAATGAAAATCAGCAGTTTAATAAAGATTGGACCAAGAAATATCTATTTGCGCATGTATCAAGAAAACAAGTATGTTTGATGGATACATTTACATGTATTTCATGAAAGAATACAACTTGAAGAGGCACTTTAACACAAAGTGCTCACATTTTGACACACATTTTCCTGCAAGATCAGATGCCCGTAGACATAAAGTGCAAAGCCTAATAATGAACTACAAGAGCAGAAAAACTATCATGGTACGATCGTGTTATAAGCAAGAAAAGGCTACATAAGCCTACCTCTGTGTAGAATAGATACTTAGAAAAAAGAAAAAAACAATTACCCACTCTGCAACTGAACACACATTTCGCTACTGTAGAGGAGATAGTGATAGATGAAAAAGTAAGGAAGAACTTTAATTTCAACCATTCATAACATGTCAATGTCTGATACCACAATCATGAGAAGATATGATGTACTATCGTTATGATCTCAAAACATATTTGAAAAAGGCCAATGTTATGTCTCCAGAGGTTCATGAATCCACCAATGGTGGTGAAATCTAAAACTATGTCTGTATGTGAGATTTTTCAATAAGGAGTCCCTTTGTACAGATATACTCACTCCAGTTCTGATGAAGAGACAGACAACAGGTGAAATCATCCATCCATTATCCAACCCGCTATATCCTAATTACAGGGTGACGGGGGTCAGCTGGAGCCAATCCCAGCCAACACAGGGGGCAAGGCAGGAAAAAAACCCCGGGCAGGGTGCCAGCCCACCACAGGGCGCGCAACCACCCACACAGGACAATTTAGGATCACCAATGCACCTAACAGGCATGTCTTTGGACTGTGGGATGAATCCGGAGCACCCGGAGGAAACCCACGCAGACATGGGGAGAACATGCAAACTCCACGCAGGAAGTAAACCCGGGTCTCCTAACTCCTAACGCTACCCACTGTGCCACCGTACTGCCCCAGGGGAAATCATTCTTAATGAAAACTGTTTTCTTTTTAAATGAGTACAGATTACATTTGCAAGAAGGAAACCTGCTAATAAAAAAGATAACCCTTCCAAGGCAGGAAAGGTGCACATTCTGTCATCCTGCCTGGCCAAACTTGTGATGCATATTAAATCTTTACACTGCCTTATACGTCAAAGTGTTCTGTGTGTAAAACTCATCAATTTCATCAGAGCAGCTTTGCGTCTGCAGCACCAATTATTTTGCAAGATTCTCTGTGATATGTCAGACGAGCACAATGATTAACTTGTGCATAACGATGTTCATGGGCTAAGTAGGAGCAATGCACTGAAAAAGGTTAGGAAGCTCAAGTAAGAGATTGTTACTTTTCTGTACAGCTTTCATCTTAAAGAAGCAGAAACATTTATATCCAAAATGCTAGATGAGTAGTTCATAGAAGAACTGCTCTTCCCGAGTGATATCTTTAAACAATTAAACTGACATAACCTTGGTTTGCAAGAAAAGGACAAAACAGTCCAAAATCTTGTGGAAAAGCAATGAATTTAAAAAGAAACTGGGCTTGTATTCAAATTATTTAACTACTGGGAAGAATGCTGTATTTTCCAACACTGAGTGACTTAATAAATAACTCATCATCTGTAAAAATTACCACAACAATAACAGAGTTTCTAGACAAGTTAAGAGTGGACTTTGCTCTGGGGATTGGCAACTTTGACATTCCTACTGAGGTGATGCAAATTTCAAAGGATTCATTTACAATTAATATGTATGGAGAGTTTGCATCAAAAGCCAAATAGGTGCTCACATCACTTGATGAAGGTTCCCTTCAGCTAAAACAGATAAACATGTAAGATTTATCTGAACTAAATCAACAGGTGATTCAATTTATGGGATGTGTACAGTTTTGATGTGTTATCATGTGTGTAGTACGTTGTCAATTTTATATTGCAGTGTGATCACTTCTCTTTCTATTGCCTTTTTTGATTTTTTTAAATGTTTATTTTGCCAAGCCATTTGTAGTTGGATGGAATAGACGTAACATGTTTAATGCCATTTTCCTTTGTAAATCTCTTAAATTCATCAAAAATAAATTGTGGTCCATTATCATAGACAATTTCTTCAGGAATTACATTTTTTCCAAAGAAAGTTCTGAGAACAGCAACCAGAATATTTCCGGCCAATTAGAAACATGTTGCTCAGTAAATGACCTTCAAAATCTATATGATGTGGATACATTTCTCCGGTATGTAAGGCTATTCCCATCAGAAAAGGGAAGATACTGAATGGGAATTCTTTGTTCATTGGCACCCTGCATATAGTTTAAAAAAATCTTTAATAATATGTCTATGAGTGGCCACCGCATATACTGCAGTTTTTGATTTTAGCAGTTTGCAAATGTCTCTCATGCAGTGCATCTCATGCAGTACTCTGAGTTTTGCAGAATTTACCGCTCTTGATCCACCCATTAGTATTCCCTGACAGATAGAGCGCTGCTCTTTCTTAGCTGAAAAAGGTAAAAACACTGTATTGCCCCATTCTGGCCATCCTTTAGATTTGATGTAAACCTTGGATAGTATTTGATCATTTCTTGTCTCTGTCAGAGTAATTGTACTGGTCACTGGCAGGTGCTCTGTTTCCTTTTCCTGATGTGTTAGGAGGGGAGGCTGTGTAGGTGTGACAAGCCATCTGCATTTCCTGGCTGCTGGGTCCTCTTAAATGCAATGTTATAATCATGGATTCCTGGTTTTATGTTTGGTCACAAAAGATAATGGTCAATTTTTTTCATACCCTATATCAAACTGAAAGTTCAAATCTAAGTATAACCATGTTTTGCCTTTTTCTCTGTGTCAGCAGCCATACCACATGCACTTTAGAACAGCTCATCCACCTGATGGTAAGCATGTTCAGGTCCTAACCAGTACTTGGATGGGAGACTAACCAGGAAAAGCTTTGGTACTGCTGGAAGAGGTATTGACAAGGCCAGAAGGGGGCACTTACCCTGTTGTTTGTGTGTGGGTCCCAATGAACTGCCTCTAAAAAGCTAACTATCTCTCACTCCTTCACCACCTAACAGCTAATGTGTGGTGAGAATACTGGCGCAAAAATGGCTCAGATCACATCATCCAGGTGGAGGCTACACATTAGTGATGGCTAAAGTGGCAGGTCCTCCAACTTGCAGTAAAAACTCTGGGGTTTGTTGCAGGACTGGCACTCCAGCCACTGTAAAAAACCTCACTCAGTTCCAGTCTGGTGGTGAGGTGTCATTACACGGCTGCACTCGGGTCCCAGTCCAGGTGGTTCGTCTTGTGGTGAGTGTGGCAACACACTGTAATCAGTGCATGCTCCCAACCTCCTTTCACCTCTCCATGTAGTGTTAGATAGGGGCTGTTGTATAAATACAAGTTAGTTTTGAAAACCACAATGAATTCTGGTTTGGTTTTTCTCATTGTAAAAATTGATTGTTTCTGTCTATTTTATGGTATTCTGATTCCTGTCTGCTAATGCTATGTCTAACAAAATGTTTTTTGTGTAATGCATTTTTCCCTAAATCTTTCATCTACTGGTTATTTTCCCTCTTTCTCCAACCCTTTGTACACCTTCTTGTACAGGTGTCTATATATGATTTAACCCCTCCACCCAACCCTATAGATTCGACCAATACTAAGAAAAGAATGTGTAACTTTGAAGGGAGGAAGTGGGCTTTTTTTCCTATGGAAAATCTTTTTTTATAGCTGCTGATAGGTACAGTCAGGATATTCTACTATAAAACTTCCCATCATATGACTTTGCAATAATTGTTTTAATAAACAAAAACAAAAATGATCACAAAAAATCAATTTTCATGCTTTGTTTGATTGCTTATAACATGATCTTGGTAATATGCGTCATCCTTCCTAGATTTTCATAGATGACATTCTATAAAGAACAGTTGACATTGCTTCGTGCTCTCTAACAATGCTGCAGGACATTAATCTTGGATGGATTTTCTATTTTTCCACTCAGCAATCTAAATGTTATGCAGGCCAAAGTCCATGGGCAATTTTCTCCTGGATAAATACAGTAATCTAAGATTGCCTACAAAATTATGTGTATTTTAAACAATTAAAATGACCAATATTTTAATTGGTGAAAAATAATGCAAGAGAAATAAATAGCTTGGGAGTAATTTATATAAAGAGAACTTTAAGATTGACTATACATGGTGCAGCATAAACCGCTTTCAACTTCTGCTAGAGTATATCTTTTGCTAGCCAGATGGTGAACAAAAATCTGTTTCTGTTAAACTGAAAAGTGCTCTGTAAATTGACTCTAGTTAATGTTTCCTGCATTTTACATCAGAGGACAGGGAAGACTTTTCTGGCCTAAACCAGCTACTGATAAGAGTGCAGAACAGTGTGAAAGCAATAAGGACAAGTAGAATATCTGATTTCAGATATTTTGTTATCAGTCAAAAAGGAACTACAGCACTGTAAATAAAAGGCATATATAAAAATAAAAGTTAACCAGAAAAAATGCAGTAGACAAATAAAGAATTCAACTGTTAAAAATAGCTAAAATGTATTATTTCTTTACAACAATCTGTATTTTTAAAAATTAAAAATTGTCCTAATGGGATTAAGAGTGTGCTCTGGGATGAGTTGGTGCCCCTTCTAGAAACAGTTACTGCCTTACAGCCAAAACTACTGAAATGACTCCAGCAACAATTCAATATGTACCACAATATGCAGATAGAGAAAACAGATGGACTTACGCTATGATTTTATTTTTTTATATTTTTTAGACACTAAGTAAATGATGATCACATATTTATTTTTTCATCTTAAAAGCTGTAGAATGTGCAAAGTAGCTTAAATAACAACAGTATCTTCAAGTAGCCATGCTGCATTATTGCAATATTTTGGCAAAATCTTTAAGATGAAAACTGGGAGGAGAAAGGAGGTACTGCAAATGGTTTAAAAGTAACATTCTAATCCAGAGATACACAAATCCAACTCAGAGAATGTTTTTAATGTTTATGGAAGAATAATTGTGATGAAAACTCTAAATACTTGTCCATTTCTAATTCAAGTTTATTTGTTTGTTTTTTTTTACATATGGACTCATTGCATTGGGGCATCAGTGGAAATTATTTAACCATTGCTCAGATTTTTTTTAAATGTTCATTGTTAAAGTATAATTATTACAATTCAAATGTGCTTAATCCAGTTAAACGTTCTGAGTGGTGGAGCCCAGCTTTTGCAGAATCAGGCATGGGGCAGAGGCTAACTCTGAACAAACTGAGCAACCTAATATGTCAGATTAAGGTAATCAGTTTATATTGTAAATAACAGTATTTTAAAAGTTAGCATTATGCTCCCAATTTTTTTCTCAAAAGACCCACATTTGCCTATGCAAGAGAATCACATCTTCCTTAGCAAACCCTTTCACTATGGGTCTACAAGACAGGAAGAAGGCAAATAAAAGTTCAGGCTGTCAAGTTCATAACTGGTAGAAAACATAACTATGTTAGAAATTGTGCATCAATATACTGCACAGCTTCAAGTACACGTTCCTAGGGGACATCTTCACGACTCAGGTAAACAATTCTACACTGAGTCAAGATGGGCAACTGTTGCTAACTCAATCTCTTTTTATACCAGCAGCTCAGAAGTATGCCTGCGAGAAGAAGAGTAACCCTATTCTTCAACCAAGGAAACCCCATCCTTTCTGGAAAACCACTATAAAACCCTGAAGGCCACAGGTAGCGGGCATTCATTACAGACTTGTGACTGAAGGCTATGCCACATTAGACAACTTTTTCAATGATTTTCAGTTGTAGGCTTCATTTACATAATTTTATCTAGTCTGAGGCAAGTGGCGGGGCTCTCCCATGATTCTGATTGTCTAATGTGACATATGCAATGATTGAGACCAACTAGTTTGCAACTGGCTAGGATGAAACAAAAAACAGTTTGATTTTCTCATTAGTTGAATCATGACTGCACTGGAAGATTGGCACTCCCTTGGCAAATTTCACATGCCCCATGACAAAATGTTACATAATATGACATCGGGTTCAGGTTGATGGTGCTGCATCTCAGAAACTACTCTACTTTGAAAATCTTTAATTACAATAGTTGCCATCCTTTTGGACCCTCATGCATTTTTCTTTTCAACTTTCATATCGCATCATTACACGGGGTTACCCCAACTCTTCACACTAGCTCTCTCTCCTTAGTTTTGCAAGGCTTACTACATATGCTTCAAAAATACTTTATAAGGATTTATCCAAACATAGTACATAGCTTGATGTTTTTATTACTTATATAAAGTAGGTTTTCACACTGAACAACTTTCTCTAAGAAGCAATGTAAGTAGTATTAACAAGGTCCTTGTTTATGTTATATGATCTGCTATTTAAAATGGAGAAATTCACTTAAGTTGTTAAAAATCAGACACAATGTAAGTTATTTGGCTTGTTGTTTTGTATACAGTATTCAACATATTTAAATATTATATCTTTTTAACATCTTAAAAAACCAACTAAACTATTAGAAAGTAACTATTAAGTTCAACTGAAAATTCAGTATTTAAGTCAAAACATCCAAAATATTTAAATCGACAGCTTTCATTATTCACTATTTTGATTTTGGATGCCTTTCAACACAGTTTAGTAAATGAAGGCTTACAAAAATGTTATCACCATTTAATTTTTAATCATTTTCATATAGAAATAGTTCACTTACTGTTGCTAACCTTACTCATCACTCTTTCTTACACATGAATTAATTTCTGTCTAAAAAAAGGTAACTAGAAAACAGTGCAATATCGCCTTCAAACCATTTCAGTAAATGTAACTTCAATAGAAATTGTTTCATTTTATCACTGGATTGCTGCCTCCAACAGCAAGTGACCTTGTCTTTGGTAAATCTGTAGCTCTGTTGTATTATTTAGCTGGTAATGCTCTGTATCAGATACTAATGCTTAATCCTAGAATTCTTTTTTGTCTGGAGTTAATCACAGTCAAGCTTAGCAACATAGATACAATATCATCCCATACTTCAGCATTATAAAAGTTTAAAAATAATTTTAATTCATATTAAAAACCTTGTTTTACATAACTATTTTAGATTAAGAGTTGCAATTATATAGCATATTCTGTTTCTCTAGTTTTTAAATTAAAATGGAGTCTAACAACTTTTACACCACAACTACTGCCATCAGAAAATGTGCAAAAACAGGAATAAACACCAATTGCAGCTAGTCAACAACAGAGGAGCCAAAGTAAATTAAAATGATTATTTGGACAGATAAATTCAAGCCACTGATCAAGATACAGATGATGTTGATTTTCCGTCATGCCACAGAATTTATAAAAATAAAAATAGACATGAGTGTAAAAACACTAAGCTGAGTTGGCTACGTTTTAATCAGACAAAAGAGATTAGAGCAGCAGCCACATGGTAAATTCTGCAAGGACTTGCTTCGCTCACCTAGACCTGTATGACCAGTAGTATGTGCCTGTGAAATGAACTTTCTCCTAAAGAATACAAATATATAATACTGAAAAACCCAACACTGAAAATACCCAACAAAAATAGTTAAAATATGAGTGAAAACATGATGCTGATATGTTCCATATACAGTTAAAAAATTTTAAATGCAATGTTAATTCCACCCAAACAAATGGAAAAGAAGTGATGTAATATCCTTACAAAATAATGATAAAATTAAAGTTAGTATAAAACAGCAACTAAGGAAGCATTAGAAAGAGGGAGTATGAGAACAGATCTCAACACTTGTGTTGGGTTACAAGATCGCTGTGTACCTAGAAGATGGCAGCAGGCCAAATGAAGTAATAAGAACTATTTGGTTTACCACTGCTAGTGATACGAAGGTGGTACTACAAGACTGCACATCTGCTGCTCCCCACATCTCAGACCTCACTCCACTGTGTCACAAAAGTCAAACAGAATTTCTAATTCCATTCTCCAGCCACCTCTTCGTACTTTAGTTTCTGAAGCCTTTCGTCGTACAACTGTCTCTGCTGGCTGCTGTTTCTGCTTTCGTTTCTCTACACACTTAAAAGTGTCCCAGTGTTTAGTATTTGAAATCCGAGCCTTACTACATGTAGACATCACTCTCTCCAAATCCTATATGCCTCTATCTAACTGGGCAGAAGACCCTTTAAAGGTGTTGCAAATATGTGTGCGCCAGAATCATACTACATTTTAAAAATCTCCCTAGGCCAAATGGAATACAGCTTTTAATATGTCTCTTTGCTTTATAGTCTTAACTAACTTAAATGAAACCTCAGACAGAAAGAAACTTTAAGAATGAAGGCAAGACAATATATCAGACAGATAATCCTAACTCATATTATTTGATATAAATGATAATTTCATGACTTGTTTTCAGGCAAAAACATTAATAGAAAATAGGCTCCAACTCCGGTTAGCCAGAGTTAAAAAGGGCACTGCCCTCTTTCATGAAGAAGAAGTCTACCACAGAGTTGTAAAATATCTGATAGCATCTGAAACCATAATCCTAATTTATGCATGAACTGGTTGTTAGGCACACAATCTCTAATGTTTTTGAGAATTTCCTTTTCCATTAAAAAAAGCACTTTTCTACAACCCTTGAAGAATTTCTCTCTGTCTTTTTGCAAGTCCCAGATACACAGTTGCAAAGAGCACAGGAAGGACCCTTCAAGGGGCAGAGGGATGATTAAAATTCATATTTCCAAGTGCCGAGTTCCCTAACATGCTAGTGTAGACGGTCAGAAAATGCTAAAACTTGTTAGATCTTCTGACTGCACATCATGCCCTGGAAAGGAATCCTTTAGGTGCACACCACTGAGAGATGAGAAAGAATATGACAGTATGGGATCGAGCCTGCAATATTACCAATGGACAGAACCAGACAGACAACTAATCATAATATGTGTGTCTGAACCTGTAACTGATAAAGGGAGACCATAGAGGACTGGCAAGAAATAAGTGCATCTCCCCCCAGGCTGAAAAGTGGCACCAGAAACACAGAATACTTAAGAAATGTGTTTCTACTGAATGTAAAAAAGTGTTCCAAAAGCTATGTTGTAAACCTGATCATTCAAAAATGTATTCACAACTCAGGGATCTCATTTTGCCACTGGACAGCATATACTGTAACCGCTAACCCTTGAATAAAATAAGAAATTCCTAAAGCCGGAAGTGATTCTAGGACTTGACCCCAGAATAACCTATAATGAGGCTTAAAAGCTTCTCTCAGCAAGAAGCCGAGTCAGACTAGAATGGGAAGTTAGGTGGGAAAAGGCATCACTGGCTTGATCAAAAAAGGGAGGCAACAGAAGGAAATACAACAAAGCAAGAACTGAGTTAGAACACAAAGTATACATGTGGTATTAAGGCTATAAGAGTTTTCTTGGGGTTTGTCTTCCTTTGTCACTTTACATCCTCCCTATAATTCTATTTAATTAGATAATTTGATAGTTATGTTAAATAGCTTAAGACTCTTTTGGAATTAATTCAAAGTTGAAGAGACACCAGGTGGCATTCCCCTTGTATCAGAAATGAATTATGGACATCTTAGACAAGCTCAAAACTCTTTTCAATCTGCTAATAAACCTAAACGTTTCATTGCTGAGCTCAGCCTTTTTTCTGCATGCAATTTAAAATTCCTATTCAGATTTCTGCAATGTGATAGGAATTGAAAGATAACTTCAGTATTTTTCAAGTCAAAGTTTTTAATTTATAGTCACGGTATGTACTCATTTAACACAAACAATTGTGTTCTAAAATGAAGCGTTTGTTTATAAATTTTAAAAATACTGTACCTGGTGTTTTCTTTCACCTTACAAAAGGGCTTATGGTATTTAGGGTCCGAGCATGAAAAAAGGTCTTAAACTCACCAAATGCATCTACTTTCAAGCAGCAAAGGTTTAAATTTAAGAAAATGCTCAAATACACTGTTGGGTTGGAGTTTAGACATAAATAAGGAAATTGATCGGTCTTTTAAAAAAACTGTTTGGAATTCCAGGATGCGTACATTTTGAAAACAAAGAATTTACAGTTTTCATCGACTTCCTTATGATAACCACAATACCTTAAAGTTATGGCTTTTAACGCTTAGGTTGGATATGACCACTCAAATGGAAGACCTACTGAAAGTCAACCAGCATGTCTGTAGTGTTTATTTCTTAGTGGACAAGTACATATTCCTGATCGTACATTATTGAAGCCAACTGCACTTCCTAAGGTATTGCAACTATAAGGTCCTGAAATGTAGGGCATTCAAATAATAGCAATAGCAATGTCTTTCACTAGCAAACTAAATACTGTATACGTGAGTTGCTCCTATGTACGGCAGCAAAGCAGAACACCTGTTACAGGTGCTGCATCTCAGATCCAGTGTCATGAGTTTGAATTGTATGCCTGGTTGTTGACCATGTAAAACATAATAACAGTCTCCAAATGGTAACTTTGTTCTGTCTTACATCCACAGTAAGTATGCATTTAACACAGAAAAAATAAGATCAATGGGCAAACCTACTTCAATGCCCATTTGGTCCTTTAGGTTTTGATCATTTCTTCCAGTTTAATTTTGGAAAGTGGAAAAATGCTTCCAGAGGTTTATGACTGATGATAGCAGAAATTCGTCCTTATCTGTCGCACATACTGCACCTCAAGTAACAAAGCGGGTTCATCCCCTGATATTTCTAAGTTTCCCAGCAATGGAAGCAGCACACCCCAGAACCTGCAACAGTGACATTCTTCCTGAGTGGCCATGACTTCACATTTTCCACATGTGCACCACCAATTGCCACTTATTTTTAAGTATTACCATATTTTTCCGTTGTCTATTTTGCTAGATAGCAGAGATGGCTGCATAAAAGAAAACCTGCATAGATTTCTTAGTAAGATTTTTTGACGCCCTTCTCTTCTGGGATGGTAATCTTCATTCTCCCTGTTACATGGGCAACTGACCTGGGCCAGCAAAACAGAATCGCTGACTTTACTGAAGAACAATTGAATTGTTTTTGACATAGTAAAGAATGCATTTTAAGTTTCATGTACTCTTAAGTCCTCTCTTATTTACTCTTAAGTAACAAAGAAGAGTAATTATACATTGCTCCCATAGCAGGAATATGAATTTTTACACTGGCATTGTTTACTTTCACTCAAGCCACTTTTCCACTAGTGTCTGGTGCCAGGACCAGAATCAACAAGAAGACTGGCATTTTTCCACTACAAGAATAAAATATAAAGGATGAGTTAGCAATATTGTGAGTACATCAACTGTAAACAATCCACACTTGCATAATACAATTTGCACAAATTATTGCAGAGCAAATTTTTTTTTGGCATTTTTTAATATTTTTGTTTGAGCTTTTCTCAGCATTGTTTTACACTTTACAGCACACCCATTTCTTCCACTTTTTGCCATTCACTCATCCATATAATTCTGTTTTCAACAATTGCTGAATGCTGTTAATGAAAGCAGTCTTGTATACTTGTTACTGCACTTTGCACAATGAACAAATTTTACACAAAAGTAAAACAAAGAGTAAACATCAAACTGATCACCATGGGCTTGATAAATTACTATCAGACTGGCCTAGGTTCCACATACAGAGTGAGAACTAACCAAACCTTTGATAAAAAAAAAAATGGAACCATTGTAGCTTGGGTTCTACACAGTTCCTGAATGCTGCTGAAAAAAAGGGATTATTCCAGTAATACCATAAATAAAGCCAGTGTGGATTGAAATTTAGGTTAAATCCGTATAAGGATGATATATATACAACAAAATATTAACATATTGTTAATCAGCTGAAACCTCTGTTAAAAGAAACACATACTGTAAGAAGCCATCAATGAGTAATCTTTATCTTTAAACATATGTCTTTTGAATTCACTTCTTGCCCAATTCATGCTGCTGTTTCGATATGTTGAGAGCTCTAGGTGTTTACAGTGCTATGGAAATGGTAATGCACACAGATTAACAGAGTATGATGCAAATAATGCAGTATCACAATTGAGTCTTCACATTAGCTTGCACTCTTCCTACTTTTACAAGCGCCTGTGATCTTGAGATCTGATGACCTTTCTTGTTTTTTTCATTGACTCACTCTCTGTTTTCATTCTCAATTTTATCAAAGATGTTTTTATCTATGTCTTCATTTTCAGCAGGCTGCTATGAAATCAGCTATTGATCATGCATCTTTTAGAGTTTCTGAAATGCTTCGTAAAATGAGACTAATACTTTGAAAATCTTATTGACACTTGTGTTCTTATGAGCAATTAAACCACCTAGTATTTAAGCAGCAAATGAATGCTATATTGATACTTTTTGTAATGGACGTAGTTGGCCTTATGCCCAAAGCTGCTGGGACAGAGACCTCCATCACCCAAACCTTGAATGTGCTTAATGGAGTTTAAAAATGTTATGCTATGTTATTTTTAAATGTTCTTCTAAGATACAGATTTCATACTACAAATCGACTCCTTCTCCTATCTGGCATCTCTAATGAGAGCTGCTGCAGAGAGTTAGTGATATGCTCAAATGTGATTCCATTTACTTGTCGTTCCAGTGATACAACATGATTTTCATCTGCTACAGCTTCTGTTTTATTTCAAATTTTCTTTCAGGTTTCCAAGTTGATAATTGCATTATTATCTTCTTAATCACACTCTAAGAATAGTTATTAGAATTAAGCAAATTTTTAAAAGATTCCAGCATCTTGCCAGTAAAATACACAGAATATTTTGGGAAACATTTGACCAAGGAAACACATTATTGTTTTGGATAAATTGGGAGTATTATCATTAAAATGTCTGATGAAATATAAATGCGGTGATGACTGCGACAGTTGAGGACAATACTGCAGCATATATGTCTGAAGTATTTCACTTATTGTTTATGTCATTTTGGTGTTTGTTATTAATACAGCTATAAATAGGTTTAATATTTTATGAAGAGTCTAAAATTACAGCCTGATTTTAATCTGAAATGTTTGTAGCTCAACATTACTTATTTAGTTCTCAGAAAGCTATAGCTCAAACTTGTCAGAATGTCAACATTGCCTTCAAATACCCCTCTTATATATTTGGACTTCCTGACCTTTCAGAACACAAACTTATATTACTGTATAAACATTTTTCAAGGAGACAACCTTCCTTTACTTTTCAGTCAGACCACGCTCTTCAGAGCATATGAGTTTCCCTTTTCTTTAGGGGTTTAAAATCACTCAAAGATGCTTTTTCAGCAACTTCAAGAACAAATCTTTAATAATACACTCTATAATATCTTTATTTTCTTTCTAATTCAGGTCTGACTTTGCTTTGGAAACAAAATGGGCTTCTCAAATGCCCCTCAGTTCTTTAATGTTTATAATAGTCTGACAGGTTCTGTCAGCTGTTTGTTATTTTAAATGTTCTCCTTTTTTTAAATACACAAAACACATGGTTTTGGTCAAGTTCCATTTGCTTTTTTTGGCTTATGAGTAACCTTCCTTTTAAAGGAATCTAGTTTTGCTATTCAAGTATGTCAGCAATTGCCACAGGGGATCAGCTTACAAAATCTAATAGTGGTAAAACACCAAAATACATATACTACAAGAAATGAAACTCAGAATTAAAAAAAAACTCATGCCATTGATTTGTTTCTCTGTTGAAGTCATTTTAATTTCTTCTTACAGAAGTTTGTTCACTTCTTTGTGCTTTAGTGTGCGTTCTCTGCCTCACTTGAAGAGCACGGTCTCAACAATCCTTTGTAAAGGTATGGCTGCACCCCAATAACATGTCTCAGCACACTTAAGCCTCTTATCTACATATTTCTCTTGTTACAGTGCTCATTAATTGTAAGGCTATAACTGTATAAAATCCCATCAAGAACTGACAAGTACACTATAAACCAAATCTAGCAGAATAAATTACAACATCTCGTTTGCTAGGCTGCACCATTTCTTGCATTCATTTTCTCCTAAATCATTTTTGCAACTGCCTTTTGGGGAAGGCTGGAATTATGTAGTATGACAACATTACAGTCATATTTTTCTAACTCTTCTAACATTCCAGAATACTTGGAAACTAGTCAATGTATTCACTACAGTATATATGCAGCACTGTACAATCAAGACACAAATTGATCATTTAAGTAGTTAAAACAGTCGAAGGACTTAACTATTTCACTCCAATTATTTCCCAGGCTTCTCTCCTAGAATGAGTAGTGTGCTACTAAGCCCATGTGACAGTGGAGAGGTAGGGGGTGGTAGAAAAAAACTACTTCAAAATAATGAAGCTTTTTACCTTTAAATGATGCCATCTCCCCAGTGCTTTTCAGTGGACAACAATACTCTTGGAGAATTTAGCTTCAGTGTTTAACAATTTCTGACTAATTTTATTAACCTGTACATCTGAAAGGATCAGTCCCCTCTGGGTTTAATTAGGAGCAAATTCAATTTGAATCTAAATGTCAACACTGGTTACTAATAGGCAGAGTCCTTGATGAGACATGTAGCCTACAATCAAGCAGTTTCCCAGTAACAATTAACAGCTTCTTCCCGGGTTATGAGTATATTAGGATTTTTATATTAAATATGACTCAACATGGGACATTGCTAATATTACAGAGCACCTACTGCTCCAGGGCAAACACGCAGAAGAGGATGCCAGACTGAATTATACAGATTTTTTCAAAACCTATACTGTAGCTTGAATAATAAGCAGCTACAGAAGTAGGTCAGGGTCGCAAGGGATAGATCAGCAACCCTCCCCCCACCTACAGTATTCAATGTGGAAACTCCTGTTGTCTTTGAAAAGAATCCATTCTTTTGTTAAACCCCCTTTTGTCTCTAAAGCATTACTGTACAGTTATATTTTGTGTCACCCATTCATTTTTTTGAGCAGAAAAGCAAATCAGAGCGTCACTATGGACTGTGGGGGACTTACAGCTGCCAGTGCAGATTAAAACAAAAACCTGCAACTTTCGAAATCAGCAGCCAGCAGTATTTCATTTAATAAGGAAGAAAGGCATTGCTGTCTTCCTTACCAGCTTTTCTTTTGCCACCAGGTGGCTGCAGTATATACAATGCGTTAGTAAATTCAGAACATTTTATTTCATGCACGGCAGTTTGCTATTTTTAACATCACTGGTTGTTTGCAATCACACATCTACCACCCTGTTGTAAAACGCTCCATCAGATGAAATTCAATGAAAGATATGAGTAAAAGTTTACTACGTGTGTGTGACATTTTATCTTTCAAGTCACCTCATGACTGTAATGGTTTAAATGTGCAAAGATACTGTTACTTTTAGGTCATAGAGAGGCAAACTGAATCCTCAAGAGTCAGACACAACAGATTTAGAAATGCTTTTACAGTCAGTGCTATAAGCATGATTTCTAAATTACAAAGTGGGTGAAAGTAGAAGTTGCCATACCTTATTTTTTGCATTGTTTTCCTAAAAATGTAACATATCTTGATTTGTGGGAACTATAGGTGTATGTTCTATTAATAACACTACACTGTATAAAATTCCATATTTTTTGGTTAATGTTGCTCTATCTGTGGAATCAGGATGTATGTACTTTATGATGCAAACAAATGGAGTATACCTAACTTGTCCTAATCAAATCTAATCTCAAGAAAAAAAAAAATAACAGAGAACCCGTGTTAGAAATATACTCAGAAACCAAATACCTTTAAAAGAAAAGATGGACGCCTTTCAAATCATTTGAATCTTACTAAGAGGTAATTTTTCTCTTTTTGTCTTTCTCTCAAATTAGACTTTTTGAAAAATGTGCCCTGTAAACTGGCCAAATATGAGTAAGTATCAGAGTAAACTCAGTAATGGAGTGGAATCATGTCCTTGGTTGGTTTCTGTCTTGTGCCTGATGCAAAACGTGTGGCATACACTGAACAGTACAGGAAATTCAGAAATATGCTAATAAAACTTTCCTAACATTACTAAACACTGTGCGAACATCTCTATGAATTCTTGTAAAATGCAGTTTATAGCACAACTATTTATTCCACATTCTTAAAAACAGATTAGGAAAGTCTCTGTCTACTATGCATGTTATACCAAATGAAAGCCAAATGAAAGTCCAAGCAGGTTCAGTAAAATACAGCAGCAATAAATTGTTTACAATGTTTTAATTATTTAGATGCAAATCAAGAAAACTGCACCTCTAATGCCAAACCTAAATCTCTACACTACTGATGATTGGCAAAATTCACCAAAGCATTTTTCGCAGCAAATATTCTGTTCTCCTGGAAATTCTCTGTGAAGTGGGATGAGCCATACATTTTTCCCAGTGCCCCATGATCCTCTGCGAGGCCAATGAGACATTACAGAGCTGTAGCAGTTATGTGCAGAACCTTCACGCATGCATACCTTAAGTGTACTCCACCTTAAATTGAAGTCATTGCCCAATCTGCTTTGCATGCATAATGTCATTATTCCAACTGGATTTGAACCCTGCATGCTTGGAAAAAAAACATGCAGTATCTTAATTTGTGGAGTATAGTAGCTGACTATAATGTGACTATTATGAAAATACTTTATTGTTCTGCATAGAATAATTGTACGTCATATCTTCACTGCTAGATTATGCATGTCATGCTCCTCACTATGCAGCAGATCAGCTTACCAAGTATATAATGCTGATCCCTTGCATCACAGGCTCCCTTGGTGTGCAGGTACGCACCAGGGCACATATTATCTTCCAGCACTCCAAAGTTCAAACAGGAAAGTGCCGGTACAGAGTAATGCAAACCAACAGCCAGAGCTGCAACCAACTTGCTGCATTCCAGGTTCATAAAAGGGGGCATGGGCCAAATGCATATGCAATTACTCATACTGTGCAAAGCCTAGTCAAAACAACAGTTTGGAGCCTGATCTCACTCTTTCCAAAAAAAAGTTAGACCCTATAAATTAATAATAGCAAAAGATTAATTATCATTTACAAGTGTTTCTACCTTTCTGATGAAAGACAAAAGTGCAAAGGATCTGCACAGATGGATTGAAAACAAAAAAAAATGTCATCTGCATCTACAAAAAGACATGCCAGCTGTATCCGATCTATTGTACCTATGTAAATCTTTCTCATTCTTTTCTTCCATCAAAATGATAGAAACACCTTGTAGACAGTAACAAATCTTTCATAATTATTATTATTTCATAAGGTTTAAGGTTTGTTGTGCATGCAATCGGGCTGGGTCCCGTTCCCTAATATGGACATGGTGTTTAGCTGGAAAGCTTATGGCAAGCCTACTGTGGCTATGGCCAACAAGGCTTAAAGACTGGTTTGTACTGCCCAGTTTGAGAAACGGTCAATCAGTGCACCGAATATTGGAACTCTGTGAGCAAAATGATAAATATATATAGAAATTTATTTGCATTTTGTTTTTAGTTATAATATCTACATCTTATGCTGTTAGAGGACCAATGGTGCAATGGCTAGCACTGTTTCCTAACAGTGCAGGTCACATTTATGGCCGCAATAATTGGTCCAGCATAGTTAGCAGATACTTCCCTAGCCCTCCCTGACACTTAAAAGACTACTGTGCCATTTTGATCTACTCAACATTAGTTCAGTTCCTCCATTTCCACTGACTTAAATGCATTTAACTGCACTTGGTGATTTTCCCTAATATTTCCAAGATTTTGCTGAACTCACAACAAAGCAAACTAAGCGGGTTTGTTCATTACTTCTTTTCACCTATAACAATGCTATTCAAACAAGGCAGAAAAACACCAAGATGTGTTACAAGCACAAAAAACACATTATCATCTGCCATCGTTAACAACTTTAGATAGGCCTGCCTATTTCAAAGTCATCTAGCTACTTGTGCTGTCAAAACATTGTGGACTATAACACAATCTATTTTAATATACACAAAACAAAATTTTACAAAGGAAACAATGCACTAATACAACCTAAAAAAACAATCCAGCATCCTCCTCACATACTACTTCTGAGTAGCATTAATTCATATTAGTTTCATGTTCATATTAGTTTCATAACATACGCACAATGTATGATAACTAGTGATGAGCGAGCATGCTCGGCCGTACATGTGTTCGGCTCGAGCATCGCGCTACTCGAACGAGCACCATATGTGCTTGTGGGCCATACTCGAGTCTCCGCCCCGCACGTTTCGTGGGTTGGAGACAGCCAATCAAGGGGCAGTTAAGTACTGCCCTCACTGTAATGCCAGTAGCCATGTCAGGTGCTGGCATTACAGTGATTGGCTGGCCGAAACACGTCATCGGGTGCTATAAATGCACGCACTGTTTTAGAGCGTCAGCTCACCTGTAGGCACTGGCATATAATGTTTTAGAGTGTAATTTTTCCTATAAAATTGATTTTTTTGGAGGGAATTTGGGTGTGTTTTTGTCAGTCTGTAAAAGTGGCGTACAACTCGGACAAACTGGTTCCCACCAGCGACTTCGGAGTCCAAGATGCATCCAGACATCGTCCCCATACTGTTCCCGGTCCATTTGGGTGTTTTTTTTTTCACTTTCTTACCTTTCCCTGCTCTGAAGAGGGGAGGGTGCCTGGTTGTCTCCCACTGACTTACATTATACTCGGGTGCTCGGTAGAACACACGAACCTCGCGATGTGTTCGGACCGAACACCCAAACACCCGAACACTTTGGTGCTCGCTCATCACTAATGATAACCTTAAATATAAAAGAGTCCTGGAGATTCCATGCCATAACTATTTATTACCATCTGACATGGTACAAAATGAGTCACTTTATGTCTAGAAACAAGGAGGTAAAAGGCACAAATTATAATCTATGGACTATACAAATAACTGCTGCAAACCATATTCTCTTTTAAATTTTGTGTCTATGTGTATGTACCTCTTTTCTTTGTATGTTTTTGTACATGTTGAGTTTGGAGACGCACATGTAAAACTTTACTATTAAACAGGCAACTAGTAATTAATAATTTTTTACATTTATATAGCTCTTTTCTCACTACTCAAAGTGGTTCAATTGTGACTAATGTGTAGCATCCACCTGGATGATGCATTGGCAGCCATTTTGCACTAGTACGCTCATCATACACAAGCTGTTAGATGGTGAAGTGGTGAGAGAGATAACCATTTAGAGACAGGGGACGATTAGGGGGTCAGGATGACAACGCTGTGGTGGGCAAATTAGCTTGGACATTGGGACACATATTCTTTGTGAAGTATGCCCTGGGATCACTTATTATGATAATCAGGCAACTATTAGACTGAAAAAGTACTTGATTTCCAATTATTAGGCCACACTAACTATATTATTATTTGCTATACAAAGTCCAATAACATTCTCTTTTTTCACCTGCTTTTTAGTTTAGGCTAACATAGTCGATTTTAGACCTTGTAAATGCAATATTGTGTTACTGGTGCATGTATTGGTGATAGAGACACTCTCCGAATTTCTGATTATATATAAGAAAACCATAGTCAGTTGATTTAAAAAATGTAAAAAAATTATAGGCCATTATCAATTTAAAATGTAATACTTTGTTCAATACTTAATGTCATTAGATTTGCAATGTTCTGACTGACTAATTTCATATTTAAGTTAACACGTCAACTGAAAACCATTATTCATTGGCTATGCTTACAGCTCTGCTTTGGTTATTATTCTTGAGAGGTTTTTAAAGGGGAATGCACAAAAAGCAAAAAATTATAGGACTGGTAAAAACTGTATGCTTAAAAAGTCGCCATTGAAAGTATCACAAGTGGTATAAAAACTAATGAGTTCATCAAATGGTAAACTTGAACAAAACACTCCACAGCTTATCTAAATGAAAACATACTTTAAATTGTAACCTTTGCTACAAAAGTTAACATATTATTACTGTAACTGATTTAAATTCATGAAACAGAAGCATCACCCTATCTCTCTCCTGCAAGATTAGTGAACTAGTATAGTCAAATTTATCACAAACTTAATTTAACTGAGTAATATATTGTTTTTAGCCAAAAGAGTACTTAAAATACACACATAAAATCTAATATCATTTAGGATATGTAAGACTACTATTAGGCAACAATAAAATTATATTTGTGCTGGTTAATGGATATTACTGCATATGCGTAAAATAACTGTGGAAGAAATTATATTTCATATGTCAAATACTGTAATTTCATCAACCTCTGTCTCTTAAGTGTCATTTTTAATCTTTCAGCAGATTTATGCATTTCGGTATGAGAAATGTATTAATTAAAATGAAAGTGATCATGAACAGGTAGCCAATAGCTAATAGATGACCATAAATATGGACTAACTTCTGCAGGCTACAGTGTTAATTTGTAATATGTACTAGACTAACAGTAATTTTGTGTATCTCACAAGTGATTCCAGGTTACTGTGATCTGAAAGGAGATATCCATAGCTCTTACTCATTGTTTTAATTGTTGGAGCTATAGATAATGCAAAAGTACATGTTTGAAAACTTTTAAAAAGTAACATACAGTACAATAATCAATATTTTAGACAAAAGGCAATAAAAAAAGCTTCAAAGCTTTAAATAATCATGTAGCTGACTTAAACTATGTGCTTCATCCAAATTCTGATGCTATTTTGTTTCACTGTTGTATAGCATTGCCATGAAAATTGTTTCTTTGCAAGACACAAGACTTTCTGAAATATGTACATTGCAGTCACTATGGTGAGGTGCTAGCAATTAAAAAAACATGATCTACAATCTGAACTGAGTAAAAAGTTGAAAGAGCAAAAAACATTTGACTGAACTAAACTTTCATGAAGATACCATAATTTTATAAATTAGGTGAAAAAAAGGAACTTTTTTAATTAGAAATGTATGGTTCATTATTGTTTGTGTTTACTTTTGAAACAGATTTATACTCTTAATCTTTAAAAAGCTTTAAAATCATTATGACATTTTTTCTAGTAAAGCTAGGAGACACCACTATCCCTGGGGTAATTGGCATGCAATAATCTCTTCTGAGATTCCATATTTTCTTACATTACATACATTTTTGTATTTGTATAAATAGCACTGAACAACACTGAGCACATTCCAATATATATTATTCAGCATAGCCAATTGTCATTGCCTGCCAGTAGTGCCTTAGATTCAGTGCACAAGGAGCATATTGTATAGTTAGAAATAACAATGAACCAAAAAAGTTCCTTCCATCAGTTCCAATATGTGGACATTTACATATAATGCAAAGCAAAAGGCCCTGTAATCTGATCAGCCAGCCACTATGCTACCTTCCAAGTAACCAATAGGAACTTGATTCCCCTCTGTCTTCTCTGATATTGATCTCAACATAATCCACTACTTTTTCCTTCTAGGTGAAAGGGAGCATCTAATCGGTACAAGAAGATTGTCTTGGGCAGCTACTCTGCTTCATTTGTAACCAAGGCCTCAAATGAAAATGCAAACTTTTTTATTCCCATTTTCTCTACAACTTATATCCACTGCTACATTCTGCTGAGTATCACACAAAATAAATAAAATAACAGAATAACTTGAAGACCCACATCATTCATTCGTCAAAAGTCCTGTCAATTCAACAAGACCTTCCTGTGAGTGTTTAAAGTTTCCTATTTATGTAGAGTACACACTTATAATTGCAGAAGGAACTATTTAACAATATTTTACCAAAAAAAGCATTAGTTTTGCATGTTTTGAGCAAGCGACAAGATAACAACATTTGGATTATATATCATAATAAACGTGAAATTTTTTTTTGCTGTTTCTCTATGGCCATTTTTCACAATGTTTGCTGTTATACGGTACTGACCGCCATTGATTTCTGCTGTGTCGTAACACTTTTTCACTCCATTCTGCATAAAAACATAAGATTACATTTTTTTCTTGGCCACAATGCAAAGTGTACATTGCAAGTAAAATAAAAAAATATAATTTTTGAGTACAGTATTCCTGTAAGAACCTTAGGTGGAAAGAGTTTGCTAACCACTACACGGTCTGACTTCACTTTCTATACAGCAATATTCACTTACATTTATTTGATATTTTTTGTGACATTACAACATTTGTAATAAAAACCTTGCGAAATGCACCCAGTAAAAGAAAAGACACTATTATGCAAAACAGGTAGTTTAATAATGGTGGAATATGCTCAATGAAATCATTTAGGGAAAAGCATGTTGCCTGTTTACATACTAAACATGTGAAGACATTAACATTAGCAGATTTAAAACTATACTTTATAAATATCTTGGAACTTTGAGGTTTTGCATTATTTACATTATAGATAAAAGAAAACATCTGCAAGACAACTTAACAGAACATATGTATCATTTAAAACCTCTTACCATAAACAACGTACAATACAAATATAAAGTCTGCAACAATTCAGTACCAAAACAATACAACATTAAGCACAGCAACAGTTACTTATAAATAAGGCAATGTATAAGGAACACTGTCCTATTTTTTCTAAATGAAAAAAAAAATCCCAAGACCTTACTAACTGGGACCTAATATCAGCAAACTTCTGCAAACAAAGAAAGGACTGTTTGAAACAAAACAAGTACAACTTACAGAGCTCTACACAGAAGATTTCTATGAGATACCATTGGCTCAGTTATTTTATCAGATCTTGGATGTATGGCTTTCTGACAGAAAGAAGGGGGAGATTTTATAACCACAACCCCCAACAAGGTCAATGGAAAAACAGTTGGTTTCCTCCTGCCACAACTGTTTACTTTCAGCTGAGAACAGACAAGCCTTTACCTTCGTGGTCTCTGAATTTTTCTGCAAACCGAAAAAGAACAAAGATTTCTGAAAAAACAGAAGTTTATTCAACAGCCAGCGTTGTTTGAAAGAATGTTAGACGGCTGTAAAGCTTTCACCTGTCTGTATGTCCCAAGTTAGCAAGTTTTTTGTGTTGTTTTTTTTTTGTTTTTGCCATTTTGCAAGTTTCAGGGAAAGCTCTTTCGGGTGTTCTCCTGAAAGGCAGCAAGCTGCAAAATTCAAGAGGTGAGCCGTTAGGGGAAAAGGTCAGGTTATTTTTGTCACAGAATGCTTAAGCTTAGAATTTCTCTGCTTTCTCTTCAGCAGCAACTGAAAGAGTTTCGTACTGTAACTAAGCAGATGTTTGGGCTTGTGTCACAAACCATTGTTCACGTGTTGCTTTTTTTCCATTATAAATCTGACACTTTAAGTGATCCTTTCCTGATGGGGTTCTGCCATTTACTTCAAAACAGGCTCTGCTCTGTGTCTCTGACATTCCACATCCTTAGCACTGAAACTACTCATTTTAAAGCACTTTAAAGACTAAATAATAAAACTCTCTTTTCACAAAAGTAGAAAATTCTGTGTTCAACCATTAACAAACAATTTGCCAAAATAATCAAATTGCTTTAGTAGGTTTCTAGTTGTCAGACACATTCTAAGGTTTACAGAGTAAGATTTGCATCTGGATGCCTGGCAGTCACGGGTTCCTTCTTTGTGCTTTCAATGCTTTAGCACTGAACAAGAAATTAACTGCTTTTTTTACAGCACCTGGAAGGCATTCTCAATTGTAGCCAAAGACTGAGTAACTCCCTTTGCAAATTAAAACAGCTAATAAATGTTTTTAATTGAGTGCAGTGAATAATAACAGTTTTTCATTCTCTCTCTCTTCTGTAGACATAAGAGCAGTTCATTTTCCTTAACGTGAAAGCCATTTAACCACATCACCACCAAAGGAAACAACAAGAAAAAACATCAAAAAACATTATCTAAAGGAAGAGGTGATTGAAAAATGCGTTTTTTACAGTGCATATATAAAAATGTAAAGCTGACTGACCTTTGAACTTCTGTCACCTTAATGGTAAATGAGCATGGAACATGCAGGTAATTAGGTTCTGTCTCCACACATGAGAACAATATTTTAGAAAAGATTGGATAAAAGGTTCATTAAATTTCTGAAGATTGGAAGCAGCAAAAAGAGAGCACCATGGCAAACGTGTACTCTGACTTTACAGAGAAGAGGCATGGTAAATGAAAAAGTCGCCATTGACAAATTAATTCAATATTTAATTGCTAACAACAATTATTTCCAAAAAAGAGCTTAATATATTTATTATTGTAAAGTTGGAAGTTGGGATTAATGGGGTCTGGCAGCCATTTCAATAGGCAAATTTAAAAGACCAACTTGCTTTGTTATCTTAAATTTGAAATTTGAACCCATAATTGGGATATTCTAAATAAAACACACCAGGTAAATAAACCAAGCAGCCTCTCACGCATTCCCTGCCTTGAAAAAATAAAACAGCTTGAAAAAATACAGAAAATATCTTGTCCACCAGTAACCACAGGCTTAGGTCACCTTTTGACCTAATAAGCCACAACATTTTTTAATGCAAACCAAGCATAATATTTTGAAAAAAAAAAAAACAGATGAATTAATCTTCTTTTGAACTCTAGATAAATACATTTAAATAATCTTAAATGTAGGTATATTTAACCTTATGTTAAGAAAATTGAAAATTAGGTAATGTAAAACTTTAGATGTACTACTTTAGACATGCAAACCACTTACATACAGCCTACTGTTGTATAAATGAAACTGAAATATCCCTAGTGAATAATTTAAAAGACGACTGACTTCCCTCAGTTATTTAGCCTGAAACAAGAACCCCTTCATTGTGTGTGTGATGAACAAGATGGCATTTGGGAAAGATCTCATTAATTAAATCATCTGTTAATGGAATTATGATTAGGTTTCTGTTAATCCATATAAAATTCCCTTAGCTATACTATGTACTGTAGACAGAAGAAATCATAAAGCCAATTAAAATTCATATACAGATTGCTTTTTTTAGCTCCAGAAACTTGGGTTCAAATCCTTTCTGTTCAGAGATTTTACACATTCTCTTAGTATCTATAGTATATTTTTTTTAGATATTGGTTTCCTCTCATGTCCAAAAGTGTATTAGACACAAAGGAGGTCTGCCTGAGTTTAAAAAGAAAAAGAAGAAAACATTGAGCAGTGTTCAGCATAGCATAAAATAACCTTCTCAAAACTTCTTAGTTCAATCTATCCTGACAGAACTGGGTGCATGGCAAAAAATTGCCCTGGTTGGGTACCAGCCCATTGCAGGGACCACTGACACCAACCCACATTCACACTCATACAGGGCCAATTTAGAATAGCCAATTCACCTATGAGTACCCAGCGGGAATCCAGACACAAAACAACACTGAATTGCTAAAAATAAATAAATAAATAAATAATAAGAACATTTGTGTCATGGAAAAGCCTCAAAAGCTGAAACATTTTGGAAATATTATTACATCCTCCCCTTTTGTAAAATTGCTTTGTCAATTACATAAATATTTTAGAAGAGCTGGGTGCAAAAGAAAAAGTCTAATCATATATCAACCAGTCAATCACACAGCATACTGACACACACTCATTACCACCAGGCTAGGAATCTAACTTGGCTGCCTGAGGCTATGAGGTAGAAGCACCTAATAATGCTTCACTGTTCCACAAAATGAAACTATCATTGCTTATTTACATAAAAAGATCACAAAGTGATGAAACAAGTTTTTGTATTTTTCAACAAAAATAATACATTTAGATTTGTTTCTGCCAAGTGACAGTTGATTGGATATAATAAACACAGCATTACTATAAATGAAATCATTAAAAGATATACAATATTTTAAACTGCATCAAACTTGCTTAATTGCTGCATTTTTTTTAAGTCAGTATGCTTTTTCTGCATGTGTATTTTCAGATGCAATTAACATTTTATTGCACCCTGAAAAGAACCCAACGCTATTTTCCTTTAAAATATAAGAACTGCTGATTTCATCAATACACAAGCCATTTCTCAAGTGTGTGGTTTCCAAAGCACCCATATTACATTTGTAGTTATGTATTACGTGGCACTTTCCTCCTTCTACCGGTTACCTCCACTAACTAGGTTAAATGCCATTATTCAATACCTTCTTTTATGCTTTTTATGATTGCTATATAAACATTTTTTAAACATTTGTTAAAAGGGACAAATAAAGTATGTATAATTACTTGAAACAAATTTACAACTCCAGTCACATAAAAGAATGACTGTAGAATATGGAAGACCAGAAAGACACCTGTAAAAACTCAAAGTAATGCATAGAGACCTAGAAATATTTTTTCACAGTGTCCCAGCCCACATTCACTCTCAGGACCCAACAACTATTTATCAGAAGTGTTAACCACCCAGTTACTGTAAAACATAATATTCCTTATTAATCAAATGAACAGAAACATGATGACATGCAAAATGTGTGAAGTGAAGCACAAAGACTTTTGTGTTCTCGCTATGGAATATAAAATTTATTCAGAAAATATGTGTATATGGATAGATTTGCTCAGGAGACATACAAAAAAGTACTTACTGTATATTTCAGTTCTCAGTTTACTCTCAGACTCAGCATTTACGCAATTGTATAAAGTGTATCTGTAGATCTTTAAATCAATATTAGTACGGCAGTTAAAATGAAACTTTCAACAAGCTACACAAATGCAAACATACACCAATGACATTTCTACCATTTGTGCTGCAAGAAATATTCAAAAATCATAAAAAAATCAGGGAATCGATCAAGGAAAAAGATAATGAAATCAATCAAACACACATCTAAATGTCCTAATAAAAGACTACTAGCTGGTTTGGACAAGGCACTGAATGGACTAACTTGAAAGATGAGACACTGTAATGTTTATGTGTTTTAGTTACAGTGTGTTGTAAAGTTTAGTAAGAAATGCCTTCATTGATTACTCTTTGAAAAACATTTAATTTATTAACAGGCTGTTCTGTTTTAATAGGCTCAATAAATAAATAAGTACATACATATCCTTTGAGATATACTCTAATCATCGATTTACATATTTATCACCACTGTTTGAGCAAGTATTTGACAATACAGTTCTTACACATAAACAATGCAGTCATTTGCATTCCTTAACCCTCCTCTAATTCACTAAACAATCTGGCAGCTGCACGTCTTGGCACAAACTCAACTGGCTACAAGAAGAAATCTACATCCAAAGTATATGGGATCTGTCTAGATGAATTTAGAAGACTTTAAGCAACAATTACCATTTTCTGAAATCTTCGTAGCAACAAACACTTTATCTTCTGTCACATAAAAATAAACTTTGGATAACATCAACTACAAATTTCCAGTTTCTTGTTCATTTTCATAAAATACAGTTAGTGTAAATTTTTACACACTCAGAATACCAGTTATGTGTAGTAAATGTGCTTTTAGTACAATGTACAGCAGATGTACATGTTTTTTTGGAAGAGCGAATTAAAAAATGTCACATATGTCTGTTTTCAGGTAACATAACTAAGGCAAAGCAAAATGTAGCATTTAGATAAAGATATGTGATTAAGCAGCACATGCACAAAAGATGTATTGTTCCTTCATTTGTGTATAAAAAAAATCCCCCCCACCCCACCCCCAAACTCCAGTGGGAAATAGAGCTAATTTATACGAATTAAAAGACTGCACTAAAGCTGTTATTTTACCAAATAAAAATTAATCTGAGTGTCTGTATGTGTCATATTAGAGCTGCACAGACAATACCTTAAAGATAAGGGTACAAGGTGGGGAGAATGGAAATTGCAAAGAAATCTGTGGGTTAACAGACCACAAAATGAGTCATTAAATGGCAAGACTAACAAAGTAAAGATGTTATGACTCTAGATACAACCGAGCACCTAACTACATTTTTTAAACTTGTTTGCTCTATTTGAATTTTACAAATGGGCATGTACCCTACATGTAAAGTTTGATTCATTTTTTTAATGCACACTTAACTCACAGTCTGCTTTTTTGTGAGATTTTCAATTTAACAGATCCATACAGTAATTAACAGCTCTTGACTGGAAAACTGCCAACGAGTACAACATGACACTCTCCCTTTGAACACTAACATAGTGCATAAGTAATTCATAGTGGCTTGAATTTCCCCTAACAGGGACCCTTAGAGTAACCCAATCACTTTAAAACAAGCTCACATGTGTGCCCCCGTGCAATGAAAATGCCAGAGAAAAGCACTAATCTACCAATAGCACCCTTCCAGCTGCATCCAAGCTGTTCATGTTTTCTGATATCAACTGTCATGAAAAGTTGCAAAAAGAAAAGAAAAACTGGGCTGATGTGCAACAGCTTATGGGGGACGAGTAGGGGGAGTACTTCGAAAATGTCAGCAGGTGCTGCGTCCTAAAAGGATTACCATTTTTTAAAATGTGGTTGCAGTTTTCTGTTAGTACCTTTGTTTGCTGTGAAAAGAGAGACAACAAAGAGGTAGAGCCACAAGGATCTCAATGGAATCCAGCCAAGAGAGAAAGAAAAGGCTGGTATTTCAGTCATTGTGCACTCTGCAAAAGCGCTGTGCCAACTCATCTCCTAGCCCATTATATGAAATTTAATTTAACCTGCTATGCAATTAATTCAGATGTTCAGCTTATTTTTCTCATGGCAGAATCCCTCACACAATGCCTTATTTAAATATTAATCAGTCCTCTTTCAATTAGGACTAATTTGCTTCACAGGGTTTCTTCTCCTCTTCTGATTGCAGAAAAATGGAGGTAACTTGCAGCGTTTGAGCATAATTAACATGGTATTTTTATAATACTGATACATCAAATGGGACCTTAATGAACCCTGCTGTTTCCATTTAGTAAAGCCTGCCTCAAAGTTATAATCAAAAAGAAAGCTGTTGCCATCTGTTTAAATCACTAAGGAGCATGATGTAAAGACAATGTTATTATGTCTCTAAACAGACTAGCACTAGGGTCTAGAAAGTAATTTCTTTTAGAAATATTAATTGCAGTGTGTTTAAGCTTACTTTATCATTAAAAAAAACAATAATGACATCTGAAGATGTACCATCTTTGCCTAATTAATTTCTCATTGTAAATGAAGTGCACCATGTTAAAATGTAAAAGCTTGTTGCCAGCAAAGATCAAGAAATAAATAGGTAAACACCTTGTTTTTGTCCTAAGAACAATTCTTCCTTTGACCACAGATAATCAAGCACTGCTGGACAATGCAATTGTTTGCTGCATGCTTTCAAGTACAAACATACAAACAGATATAGTCTCTTTGACATGAAAGGTGTTATCGTAAATAAAGTAAAGGTGAAAAAAAATCAGCAAACCTCTGGAAAGAAACCGTAAATTTATAAGAAAACATAATGCAGAAGCAACTGAGACTCCTGGACAAATAAAATATTACAATGGCTCTTTACATTTAAAATGATGTGTTAAAATGTGTGGGGGCAAATATACATACTGTATGTGCACACTTTTAACATATCCAAATATTTCAGTCCCACTTGTTGTTGTTCATCGTCTGTTTAAAATTCTGCTCTTAATGTAAACTGATAAAAACCACTGAATTCCTAAGACTCTGACACAATAATTTACATTAAAAAAGAGAAACAAATTATATTGTATAATCTAATTCATGTGTTCCAATGTTGTTGGCAGCGAGAACTATTTTTTTCTTTTTAACACAATCTCTGGGATCTTCTAAACTATAAAGGTTCGCCCTTAAAATGTAGGATAAATGGAGTTCTTCGAGTGAACTAAATTCACTTAAAGTAACATCTATTAAGTATAGCAAACACAGATGGATATTTGCCTTTTTTTGCAGGGATGGCATTTATAAAAGCTTACTTTTCATTCTACACGCGTTGAATGACCAGATTAGGCCAGTTTGCAGGTTTTTTAGGTGAAAATTGATAAACTGGATGATGTCAACAAAATATTTTACTTTCTTACTGTATCAAAATTTATAGTTCGTGCATTTCTTGTAAGGGACTTCTATTTTTTTAAGATAAATTATAAAATAATGATTAAACTGGTGAGGCACCATATTTTTGTAATCATTTCCTGCCATGACTCACTAAGACTTCCAAGGACACAAAGAGGAAGTGTTGTTAGAACCGCATCATTTAAACAAAATTTGGCTTCAAAGGGATGTCATGCTTATAATGTACCGATATGAACACATCTGGATTACTGCATGTAGCTCTGGTCGCCACACTACCTAAAAGGCATAGCAGCTCTAGAAGTTGTGAGGAGAAGAGCAACCAAATGTGTGCCTTGTCAGGGTGTTGTTACAGGATAACAGAAGTTAACCATCCTGAACAAAGAAGGCTGTACAAACATCTAACCAAGGTATTCAGAATTGTCAAAGGCACTGCTAATGGTGACACAACAGAATTCATTAAATCAAATATTTGCTCACGTCCACATACAAATTAAGGGGAAGTTTATTTGAAACAGAATCCAAGAATTATTTCTGCCCATAGGCTTGTGGGAATCTGAGGCTCAGTACTGAATCAAGGTATCGAAGAAGAAACCATGATATTTTTTAAATCATATATGGAAGAGACAAAGGGATAAGGTACTTCTTAACTAGACAAACAAACCTGATGAACTCAATGACTTCTTCTCCTTTGTTAACATTCTTCATTTTTCTTATTTTCTAACTAATATTTAAAAAGCCCTCGTTTTGAGACATATATACAACATACAAACAGCTTATTAATGTCAAAAATATATTTTTTTGAAAAAAAGTTATAGTAAATCAAGGTCATTTTCCATTTTTGATTTTTCATCAACATACAAGGATTGTATTCTACAATAGAAGTGGCGGTTCCTCAAAAATATCAGCAGCTTAAACTATGGGTAAAGGAAGCCTGGCTGATAGAGGAGCTCCTAACATTTCCCTCACAAATTGTAATATACTGTCAAAGCATGAGTGTATTAGCATTAAATGCTCATAGATACGTCATCATCACAATCACTAAAGTTTGTTCTCTCAAAAATTCAGTTAACTTCTTTTGCTCATGTTGTATTCATGCAAGACTTTCACTCTTATTCTCACAATTTACAAAACTCTTTTATATATATATATATGATTACATCTTGCCTGAAGAAGGGGCCTGAGTTGCCTCGAAAGCTTGCATATTGCAATCTTTTTAGTTAGTCAATAAAAGGTGTCATTTTGCTTGGCTCTTCTCTACATTCATAATGGCTAACACGGTACAACACCCTAGTACTATATATAAATATATATATATATATATATATATATATATATATATATATATATATATATATATATATATATAAAAATGCTAAGCCTAAAAGTGCAACGATTTTGTGCAACGATTTTATGTGACGTTTTTAAGCCATGTTTTTTGTCACGCTTTAAATCGGCTTATTTTAAAACCTACATATATCTGTTTGGTATCATTCTTTTCAGAATTTATCAAACTTTAATGTGATGTTGTTAGATTTTCAGATTCTTATTCTGTTTTTAAATTATAAACTAAAAAATATCAAGAACTCGCGTCCCACGAGACAAGACTTTGTGGCAACAGATTTAACCACGCCCAGGGCCAGAAATAAAGGACAAAAACAGCTGCTGTACAGAATTTAAAATGTTTGAAGCACTACATGAGATGCAGATCACATGGCACAGCAGCAGCAGCAATCCAGCAGCTTATCAAGCAAAGAGGAGGTAAAAAAAACTATTTGTTTCCCCATTGTATCACCGTTTAAGAGGGGGTTTCGGAGGAGACCACGTCTCCTTGGGATGTGTTCAGCCCCCCTCTTAACAACACGAGCAGCAGAGACGTGAAGTGGCTGGCGTGTAGCGCAGGCAAGGGGGTTGGCGAGCAAACCGAGCAGGGTGTAAGCTCCCTAGTATGTATATATACTGTGTATATATATATATATATATATATATATATATATATATATATATATATATATCATGTTTAACTTATGTTTGGCTATTAATACATTTATCCAAATGCTATGTACAGAGAGCTAACTGTTAATGCAAATGTTTCATAATCTTCTTTATAGTACAGTTTTATTATTACACTCCCTGAGCTACCCATCTAAGATAGGCTGAGATCAAAGTAATCAAGGCCTCAATGTTTATAGTGCACCTTGTAATTGATTTGTTGGAATGACAAAGACATAGATACCAGACAGACACACAGAAAGACACAATGACACTTCTAAAAACACATTCTTACAATGTAAGACCACAAAAAGCCTAAATCTATAAAATGTAATCTTCCAGTTACTGTAATCCTTAGAATAAGCTGATCACCTAAAATGTACTTAATCAAAAACACAAGGATCAATTAGTCCTCGGTTTCTCCAACAGCAGGTTGCTTTGGCAAAATTAAAAATTTTAGCTAAGAGCAGAACATCTAAGAGATGTATCAAACAAGGAGTGCTCATTTCACCCACTGAGCTTTATATCCCCTTTACTTTAGCATCCACCATTTATGTAATTTGTTCTTTTCACCATATCTGTGACCAATGAGGAGAACAAATTTATTTCTTTATTAGTTATACTAATGGTGGAGATGTAAACTTAAAGAAATATATATATATATACACAACAGTTATACCCTTATCATTTTAACAGTAGGAAATCCTGCTTTACCAAATTCATATCCTGCCTTTTCAATGATATAGTCATTTTTCAATAGTAACATTTCTTAAATAGTAGGAATGGGTTTAACGATGCACATTTAAAAGCTCATGTAGTGTTTCTTAAATATGGTCTTCTTCAAACACCAAAAAAACAAAGAAACTGATAAACAAATAAAATGTCAAAAACTATCAAAAATAAACCAAGGAAGCCATAAATATCCAATGGTTTTTACCAACCAAACCACTGGTAATTTATCAGGCAATGCTGCTACTAGTTTATTAAGATCCAAGTCATTCTGTTCAGAATAATCCAGCAATCAGATGCTGCTCCATTTCATGTTTGTCCGTGAAAGGTACCAAAATGTGAGGTTTTATTCCACTTTACTGAAAGAATAACACTACCTGTACAAAACCTAAACTGGAAAACATATACTATCCTGTTTTAACTTTATGAATATCCTATGAGTTCCATAAGAATTCATCTTAATAGTTTTTAGCACTTATCTCATTAGTTAATTTAGTGTTATTTTCTGAATGTTTTGCCTGTTGTTAGGTCAATATAAGGAGTCATACAAAAAAGGTACTCATATCTGTTCAGTCATTAACCCTCTCTGCCCTACTTACACAAAAACTAAACACAACAGAAATCCATCTGATGCAGATGAGATATAAACCCAGCAAATCCTCTCAAAATATTGCACATGTAAATATATTTATTGTATTATTGTATGCAAGTAAATACATATTCATATGCTAGGCAAAAGTAGGTTTACAGTTGAGTATGAGAAGCTGGCAAATTGAGCGGTTACGAGATTATACCTAAGTACAGCGTGCCATTGTGCCATTGTTTTGAGTCAATAAAGATAACACTTAACTACTCGCACCATTTTTCATCTCATAAGTACTCACACAGTGTACTTTATGCACCAATTTTAAAATGGCTATCTCTATGCACACTGTGAGGTTGTAATATAAAATACAGTATTGTGATAATTTTAAATTGTACATGCTTTTAATGTCATTTAATACCATACTACTGAATAGTATGACACAGTCGAGGACTATCTGGAAATAAACCTGATCCACTTCTTCAGTCCTCATTTGTCACCGGTCACACTTTCATCCACTGTAGGATTTGCACATGCATCACATTTCACTTCAGTTTTTGTAAGAAGAACATCTCATCGTTGTCATACATGCGTAAGTACCAAATGCATCATATGGAAGTTGCGACTGTGCATCCACTCATAAAACAGGCACACTGGAGGGAAACCATTGTGACACTGTACTTGCAGAGAATCAAGCTGAGGACAGATGGTGGATGCTGCCGGTAGGTTCAAGTAAAAGGACATTGGTCAAAAATAACTGAGATTGGTGTACAAAATACACCAGCGCAAGTAGTTAAAGGTTAATAAAGCTATTGAGTTAATAAAGCTATTATGATAATCACCACCTGCATGTGTTTTTCCATACGAACAACTGTAAACCTACTATTGCCCACCCCTGTATATATGCATGCTTTATCCACTTTGTATTATGGTCGGGAGAAACTGTTCTGGATATTATATCTGTGACTGTGGTTTATGTTTGCTATTCCTGAAACTTCAAGTGATTACATCCACAAAGCACTCTGCAGAAAATCGAGTATCTTTTCTTAACCACTGCCTAAGTGAATCTGGTATCTAATACTCAAAAATAATGTTCCCTTGTTTTATTTATTGATTTTCTTCTTGCATCCAGTAGAGAGAAACCTTTATTCAGCACAATAAATGCTATACACTTCCTTAGAACTCTTAAAAGACATTATTTCAGCTATGAGCATAGTTTTAGAAAAAAGGCTTGTAGCCCTATTACCATTTAATGCTGTTTTTTAAAGGAAAATTTACTTAGTCACAACCTCATGACATTTGTGACAAACAAAATATCATTGCCAAATTATGTTTTCTGCTGTTGTGTCCAAAATGTTACAGCAGGTGCTAACTTCTGAGTGGCTTTTTCTGCTGTAGTGAAGGTCATGTGTGTTTGGGAATAAAACATACATGTCTGAGAAAAAAAAGCACATTGTAAGACATATTTACTGCCACTATAGGCTAAAGCAGTTGTCGCACAAGATAAAAAATGGCAATTTTCTAACTACTTGATGCCACTTTTTATAAGGTTGCAAACTAATTCTGTAGTGAAATTTCATATTATTCATGGCATTTGTGCACAGTAAGTGACGACACCTGAACCCTAATTTGATTCCCAGCTGCAGAACCCTCTATATGGAGTTTGTATATGCTTTATTGTTCACATAGACTTTTTCTACTTGCATTTCAGTTTCCTCCATATCATAAACTATGGTGGCACATCATTTGGAAGGTATAAAAAGACCAACTATGAATGAGTGCAGATGCATTGGAGTGGCATTCTGTCGAGTCCTTTCTCTTTACTTATGGACTCTGACTCTTTAGTACTCTGGACCACAAAAAATTTAGGAACAGAATATGGATAGAATGGTAAAAGCTTCATATAAAACATTATTTAGAATCTCATCTCATTTCATCTTCTAAAACCGTTTTTTCATGGTAAGGGTTGCAATAATATTTAGAAACAAACAAGGAACATGTTAAACATACTACAAATAACCCACTGTTAACTAATATGTACTTTTCATTTAAAAAATTGTATTAACTCTGAAAAGTTTTGGTATAAGCATTTATTTCAGAAAAATGTTTACTAAAGATAATCCAATGTCTTTTTATTTCATTTTATTTATTTATTTACAAAAAACTTATTTAAACTTTACCTATAAATTTGAATTTAGATTAATATATATTTTTCCTAACAGAATGGTGTTCCATCCAGAATTACTTCCTGCCTGGTAGTTGATGTTGCCAGGGTGGACTCCAGCCCCCATAAACTATGAACTGTTTTAAGTGGGTTAGAAAATGTTATTGTGTTATGTTAATTCCTGCTTTTCTTTCTTTTATCATTCACAAATGGGGAGGAATTATAGGTGCAAACAATAAAGTAATGCTAAACATTCTCATACATAGTAGTGGTACAGACCTCTAATACACAATATCAAATACACAAATGACTATTCCTAATAAAGAAATATTTTCATTTTTAGGAAACACTAAACCAAAGTTATTTAGAACACATAATTCTCTTTTAAAATAACAAAATATGAGCATAAATATTAGATGAAACAAAGGCACAAAGCAATTTTAAATACTCATTTGTCAAACAACTGTATTCCTCTTAATTTAATTGTGCACCAAATGTTACAGAAAAGAAATTCAACCCAATTTATAAATTAAGTGTGCATGTACAGTATGTTTTTATGCAATTAGCTTGAAAACGTGATCTGAAGTCACCCCAGATCGGAAGAGCATCCCTTCAACCCGCTCTATCAGCATTAATATTTTATTTAATTGGAAAGCAAATGAAAATAATTTCCTACCCTCTTACACACCAATACTTGTCAACAGCTCAAATATTTGTCAAAAAGGTGCAGGTTGGAAGGTATTCTTTATTTGGCAATGTTAGCAGTGAAGTTTCAGGCAAAACTAGAAAATAAATTGAACTGAAAAATATAAGCACAAGGGGTTAGGTGCCCATGCACACAAATTTGACTACAATCAACTGACATCTTCTAAATAGTGTAAAATATTTTCTTGAAATAGAAAAAAGTAATCTGAAGATGCTACAAATACCAATATCAGTTTTCATGCTCTTGCTTTCATTCATTGAACCATGACAGGGTTTGTATATAATCTTTCTTTGACTACTTTCTAAGCTCTAAAGTTTTATTTTGAAAGTACAGTACATAGCCAGACAAGTTACTTATTATATAAGCGATTAGATCTTGCTAAATAAGTGACATTTCCTCATTCCATTATTAAAATGTGTGTTTCATTGTGTATCTTTAAGAGTACAGTGTAACTCTTATTTTCCACCTGGGTTTTATTATGACTAAGCACAGAACAGAAACAATACTGTAATATTATTACTTATGATTGATGATCATAGCTAAAATAGCTGAAAACAGTACAAAGGAAAATGACACAGGTTGGGAGCATGCAACAGAACGGGCAATTTTTAAAACCTAAAATCTGCCTTTGTTAAAAGTAGATCAACCATATGAAGATTAGATGCAGTGTTTTCTCTGATCAGAACCATATAAACAATGCAGGTATCAGCTGCTTCTGACATGCACTCTGTGATCTCCTACAATGACTTTGCCATCTTGTGTACAAAGTAATTTATTAAAAAAAATATTGTTAAAAAATAATACTGATTAATACAGAAACTTAAGACAATAATACAAATCAACTCTTGGAAAGTATACTACAGTATGGATATTGAATTAGACAGGAATGGTTTCTGCTTTATAAATATTATGACAATAAAAATTAATTACAAAATAATAAGAAAAAAGCTATGTCAGTTTCTGTTTACCAGCACTGGGTATAACAAAAATAAAATCTGTAGTAGTGATTTACAACAGTTTGCCACTCCATGAGTCAAGAAGCACTAGCTGCTGGCTATCATCTTAGCCAAACGTTTTCCTTTTCCCAGAAGCTGACTAGGATCGTTTACAACTCAATATGAGTAGAACATACGTTTTATTTGAACACCATAAACATAGCTTCAACAGTGAGACTGCAGTGTGCAGTTGCTACGAGGCTTTATAATTTTTTTTTAAGAAAATTACATGTTGAGTGAATTTAGTCTTAAAGTCTGTTCACCTATTTGCTTAACAAATAAGTCTTTGGCAGAACCAATCACCGTTGACTCACATTTTATCATTTAGGTAAACTGTTTTCAAACTTCCTAATTCACTGCAGCATAAATCATTGGCATTCTGAAAGAGTGCCTAAATTTAAAAATAATACATAGTAGGTTAATTTACCTGTGGCACTCTTAAATCCCCATTTACACCTGTCAAAGAAGGAGATGAATTCTGTGTGTTACATTAAGAACTTACTGGGCTCCTCATATCCAATATATCCAAACTGCATTTCAAAAAGCTTTCAAAAACACAATTAATCTATTCTTTAAGTATTAGAAGTCCCTAACATAAAACCATGGATATAAAAAAAAATTCCTTTCTATACCTTAAATTTAGCAAATTACTAATTTTTCTAACTGAATATGTAGCTTCTGACATGCATAATGTGTTTCTGGAGGAATGATTATTTTTTTAATATCTCTGTTAAATAACTTTTATTTAAATATTAAAATATGTCTTGGAATAAAGTAAAAGTTCAGCATAGCATTTAATTTTGTTGATGCAGACAACTTTAATTGCTATAAATCTGGTGTATGCAAAGCACTAATAACAGTTCATTCCTATCCTTCCTTTAATCATTAATTCATCAATGAAATGAAGAAGTGTTCAGTGTTTAGATGCAGGCATAAATACTCAGCTTTAATATTATTAAATCATAGGTTTTTCTTGTTTTTTCTCATAATTCAAATTGCTAGATGCCATGTTAAATAGCGGAAATGTGAAGTTTTATTTGTTTATAGGACAAGCTACTGAATATTTTTTTATTTACCACATATGCTATTAAAAAAAATTACATAATTTTTGCTACATGATAATGATACCTGTAAAAATAAAATTAAAAATAATTTCTCACAGCAGTAAAAGGGCAATCTGCCCAAAACTGAATACCTTACACATTTATGCCTAAATTCAGTAGTCAAATAATCTCATAAATGATCACATTTTCTGAAGTATAACATAAAACTTCTTGACCAATGCCTATATATTTAACGTCCACTTGTGATTACAAGAAATGAGTGTAATTACATGTAAAATACATTACACACAAATTTTGATGGACTGAAACCCCAAGTAGACTTTTTTTTTATTGTGGCTAAAAAGGGGTAGATGGATGGACTGGATTATTTATTTATAAGCGACAATAGCAAAATGTTTTTAATTAGCCACACAGAAAACACTGAGAAATTGCATGTTGGCCAGTCTGAGTGAAGAGGCTGAATGTACATATGTACAATTACATATAATTTGTGATTCTGGAATCAACATTGCTCATATGTTCAACACTAAAGCATTAACGGGCATTTTGGATAAAAAAAAAAAAACCTTTTTGGAACTTCTCACTTTCAACTTTTGCTTTGAAGGGAGAAAGGTATGATTTGTTGAATAGTGTGAAAACAATGTAAAAAGTTACAAGTATCAAACAGAAGCATTAAACAAGAAGTTAAGGACTTAAATATTTAGGCTGTATACTAGCCAACAAACGACCTAAACTGTTTTAGGAGTCTTAAATGAATGGAATTTCAAGAGCACAGAAAACCCCTAAACAGCTCATGGCAATCCCACTGCCATATCTTCAGTTTTCTTTTTCGTCTTCCTAACTGTGTCCCTACAGCTAATTGTAAATCTGGGTTTCTTCTTTTCATTAAGAGGGTATTTTTCAAATCACCTGAAAACAAATGCCTAGCCTACATCAAGTAATTTGTGCTTACTTAGCAAAGCTGAAATTTCCTTCCAGCCACAATGAAACAGTAAAGTTTTAAGGGAATATTTAAACACTGAATTTACTTTTAGTATCTGTAAATGACAAATATGAATAACAATGGATTCAAATTGAGCAATGATAGGTTACATTTTACATTCTCATTGTGAAGAAAAATGCTAGATTAATGATTGCTTAATATAATGACTTGTTACTTTTTAGAAAAAAACTAAATCCTAAGCCTGAAAGAAGCAAAAGACTTAAATGGCTTTACATGAATAAACTGGGTAAAGTCAGTCCTTCAAGTTTCCCTTCATGATGTTTTACCTAAAATGGTACTATATGAAGGAAACAAAGAGGCACAAATGTAATCAAGTTATGTGGTAAGTTATTGGGTACCATGTTATTTGGCTCATTTCGAAACTCCTACTGTTTCTGAGAAATTCAAGAAGCATTTCGGAGCCTAAGTAAACTACAATACTACAATTTGCCTTTAACATTAACAATAAAAATGTATCTGCTAGAAACTCTTAAGTTATGAAAATATCAATTAAGGAAAAACACACAAACTAAAATGACTGATGCATACTATAACAAAAGACAACAACAGATTTCACTGAAATGAAAGGCTTTACAAATCTAAATGGTGTTCAACATTGCATGCTTAAATTTGACTTTGTTAAAGTTAAGGACATTTGTATTATAAATTGATATTATCATTGCCATAATGTTGCTTCTTTATACCTCCTTGTTACTTAATATATTGAATTTGTTCATTTTGCTTGTATCCATGTGTTTTTTACTCTGGGCAACTGAATTTTATTCTCATATTCCAAAGACATGTCAGGTGAACAGGAAACTCTAATTTGGCCTGGTATGAGTATATGTGGGGGTTTGTATGTTCATACAAGAGACAGAGAGAAAAGGCCCTGTTTAGGGTCTGCTTCAAGCCTTACACCTATTTTGTTGGGATATGCAACCAAATAATTAAAATTGTATGGCTTGATATTACTAATAATCACAAATTAATACTGTAAAATATTACATTAAATTTAATTAAAATAAAAATAATATTGTACAAATGTTGCATTAGATAGATTTTTTAAAATATTTTGTAAGCTGTTTAAATGGCTTTTTTGCTCCAAATCTGTACTATTTCCTTTATTTCTGACTTAATCTTCCTTTTTGCTATATTTTAGGTTTTAGGAGCAAATGGCATTGCTGAACTTAAAAAACATGATATTATTCTTCAGATAAATATAATGTAATTTCACACCATTAGTCACCTACATCAGTTAATTATGATGGCAATTTTACTTACTTTCCTTACAGATCATGATGATGAATCTTGTAGAGATAAATTGTATCTTTACTACAGTTTTTAACAAAACATTTGAACAACTAACATATTACAAATAGGTATGAAATGGAAGAATACAAAATGTTTATGCATATTGGTATACCTTAGGCTAAACACATTTGTTGTACTGTACATTGTATTATAAGGAGTATACAGATAAAAGACAGAGACCCACTTCCCAGGTTGAGACAAGAGATATATACATAATTTCACCAACACAGGCTTACCCTAGTGTGTGTAAGTTAAAACTGTCTTTGCCAGAGCTATAAGCAACCCCTTAAAAACAACAAGTACTCACCGTTAGTACAGAGACAAGTCAAAGTTCTTTATCTTGACCCTCTCACAAAGTTGCATGTAGTGAAACTTGCACTCATTCCAGTATGTGGCTGACTCCTCATAACATCTCCTCCCACATGTATTTCCTTTCCATCTGTAGCACTTTTACTAAGAACGTATTTATTCACTGTATGCTTATATAGAATTGCTTACATTATTAGTTTCTTTTTTCATTTATTTCTAGATAAGAGACGTTTTTACTTGCATGCACAAGCCTCTCCTAATGTTTCTCTAACTTCTAGTGGGGACCCATTGCCTGTCAAATGAGTAAAAGTGGAAAATATACAAAATACAAAAGTTAAGGTGACCACTCTTTAGGCAAATATGATAAGTAAACTAATCATAATTGAAATAACACAGAATATTTGCTGTTCTAATACATGCATTTAACAATGTACTGTAAGATTTAGAAATTTCAGAAATGTGTACAGGGTGATTAACTCCATATATCTCAAAAAAGTCACACTTTCCATGAAGAATAAGTGTGCCCAATTTCAACAAGATCAGTCCACTGTTGACACACAGATAGACATGGTGATCACAGTAGGTTCTTTTTACATTACACGTGAAAGTACCTGAAAAAGCTGTTGCTCATGTCTAGCTTAAATGTAACCCTATCTAGGAATACCATTTTTAAAAAGGTAATATTTTTATCTAGATCCCCAAATTATCAACACTCCCAATTTGAAATTGTACATAGACTATGTATCACTGTCTGCCGGCACCTTGTTATTGACATTTCTCTTGATCATTTCTGTACATTCTGCACCATTAAAATCCAAGGTTTATTTCTCAACATTTTCTGGTCTAATGTCTCCTTTCTTATTCATTCAATTTTGGCAAAAAAAGTTCCTTTTTATCCTCATATTTATCTCCTATTGGAACTTTCTTCTCACTGTCTCCACTTCTTCCAAGAAAAGAAAAAAAAAACTTTCTTTGGGTGCTATAGCTACCAAACAACCCTTCCTTGATGCTGGATGGAATGTCACTTTTTAACCTGATTCTTCAAAATTTCACCATTTGCAAACTATTGGTTTTTGAACTATTAGCTATAAGAATCTCTTCAATTCTTCAATTCTTCAAAAATAAGTACTAAAATTTCTATGCTTATTCTCACATCAGAAATTTGATGCCTTTATAGCATCATCTAGACTGAAATCTGGCTGCACTTTAGCGGCTTGGGAAGGGGGTGGCCACAGTGGGAATTTTCTTTTGTTTTTGATTTTCATGCTCCTTTCTTCGGTTTTCTTCCACCATAGTTCTTTCTGCAGTATATCTTACATACATACTTTGCTGGCAAACATTTCATTTTCATCAGTTAAATTAAAAATTGACCGCAAATAAAGAAAGTGTAAACAATGTCATAACATAACATTCTTAAAGAGTCTTTTAATCCAGTCGGGCAGCACGGTGGTGCAGTGGGTAGCACTGCTGCCTCGCAGTTAGGAGACCCGGGTTTGCTTCCCAGGTCCTCCCTGTGTGGAGTTTGCATGTTCTCCCCATGTCTGCGTGGGTTTCCTCCGGGTACTCCGGTTTCTTCCCACAGTCCAAAGACATGCAGGTTAGGTGCATTGGCAACCCTAAATTGTCCCTAGTGTGTGCTTGGTGTGTGTGTGTGCGTGTGCCCTGCGGTGGGCTGGCGCCCTGCCCGGGGTTTGTTTCCTGCCTTCGCCCTGTGTTGGCTGGGATTGGCTCCAGCCGACCCCCATGACCCTGTAGTTAGGATATAGCGGGTTGGATAATGGAGGGATGGATGGATTTTAGTCCTGTTCAGGGTGACATGTTGCTGGAGTCAATCCCAACAGCACTGGTCACAAGACAAAAAAATCTGTCCTGGGGTGGGTGCGAGTCTATGACAGAGCCCACTCATATGCATATCCACACAGGGGCAATCTGGAATTGACAATTAACCCAACATTTATGTCTTTGGGGATGTGGGAGAAGAAATCATAAAAGAAAAATAAACACTTAAAAAAAGCTTAAGTTAACGTTTTGGCAGCTTTAGTTTTGTGCAAAATCCAGAGCACTGTCTCTTAGGGGACCTGGAGTATTAATTTTTTGAGGAATGACTTAATCTTCAAAATAAGTTACAGAGAGTATTCTTTTGTCCTGTAAGTCTTCATAGCGTAGTGAGGAATAGTCACACAGAGATCTAAAATATAGGATGTTGGTGCACTCTAAGTACTCTTATCCCACGAAGCTTATTATTAAACCAATGATTGTACAGTTGTCTTATAACTGGCAGTGAAAAAAGAGATAAATTACAATTCAGCAAAGCATCCATGTTAATAAGTAAAAAAAGTTGAGTGCTTAAAAGAGATTTTTTCAATTAATCCTGCCTGATTTACATATCATGTGAAAGAATAATCTTTTTGGCACTTTTGAGGAATATGGGCTACTCTGAAGGTAAATCTATAAAAAAAAAATTTTAATTTTAAAAAATACCTAATTTATTATTTCTCCACCATTGTGTGTTTTTACTTCATTGCATTTTCGTTAATTTTGTCTTTACCAGTTATACAATCTTAGTCCCCACACTTAATTACATACGGCATGGGAATAGATTAATTTTAAGTGCCACAATCCTGCACTTCTTTCATTAGTCAGCATTTCATTCAGTATTGTGCATTTTGTGATACTGTGTATTGTGAATTTTTAATTTTGTTCCCTATTGCTTTGTATTTTTTTGTGAATCACTGAAATTCGTAATCGATATAATGATTCTTTTGCAAATCGACTTGGAAAAAAATATCTGGTAAATAAAGAAAAATGACAAATACTATATAAACATGATTCATTTTAATATTAAAAAATAAAAGAAGTAACACATATCTAAAAGATTAGATTACAACTTAAATAAACTATTTAAGTCAGTGCTTATAGATAATTGTAGACAAAATCTCACAGCACACAATGCTTTTTCCTGCAGAATCATTTTACCAAGGAAAAAAAGTTACAAGTTTGCCTGGTCTCGACAGGTCTGTGTGGGTTTTCCGCCACTACACTGATGTTGCACCTACATGCCAACACTTTGCTTGCAAAGTTAATAGGACAGCTTAAATTCACTCATATTGGATAAGGTGATGGGCTGATGCCAAAGTCAGCACTGGTTCCTTCCTTGTACACCATACTGCTGGTAAATCCTCCAGCATCACAAAATCCTTAACTTCTATTACCCTGATCCAATGTCGTTACTGTGCTGCTCTGGCCCCTACAACTGTAAAGTACATTAAACCTGTTTAAAAAGAAGATGGATAAATGAAACAAATTAAATTAAACATTCTTGGGCCTGTATAAACATAATGATATATAACTCCATATATCAAGACAAACATTTTAAAAGAAAACATCTGTTAAAAATGTACTATAAAAACATGTCAAAGAAAAATATAAAAAGTTGTATGTCATAGCATATTGGTTTAAATTGCCTTACAAGAACTGAAAAGTAGAATATAAAGTGAATCAATTACTAAGGAGTATTTCATATCTGTGCACAGCTAAGAACTGTTCAACGTAAAGTGAAATTTAGAAGTTGACTAAAATGACTGACAATGTAAATATGTAGTCTGATTAATATCATCTTAAACTAAACCTAAGCCAAGCATGTGATCAGCTATTACTATAATTATCTATTAATTATAGTTAATAAGTATTCAGAAAAGCATGCATAAGATGTGCTTACAACCATTCTGTCAGGTGGGTACTACAAGTAAAGTACTCTATCTAAAATTAAATAAGCACAAAATGTTTCATCCTCCTAATTCAAACACCAAACTTGTCTAAAGGATACAATATTGAACAAAGAAAATTCTGTTATTCTGAATTAGCTTGTTGGCATTTCACATCACAACTGCATGACCAAATGTGGCACAAAGTATTTCACAACCTTACTCATGCAACCCCAATGACCCTGAAATGTAATAAGCAGGTTTGAAAATGTTATGTTGTGCAACTCCAGCTTCTGAAATTGAAAAGAACTTTCAATTTCAACCACAACTGTTATAAAGAATATATGTGCAGACATGTATACCTTGATAATACAATAGAAAATAATGGCCTCCAATGTCAGTATTATCTTACTTTCATAGGAATGAATATTAAGCCTATTATGTTTCAGAATTGCAACTTCATTGCACTAGGTTTCTGGCGCATTAACCTGACATTTTTATTTTACTAGAGAGGAGCAAATGTATTGTTTGTCTATGATAACACAGGCTATAATGTCATGTTCAACTTTGAAAACTGAGTGTAGAATTAAAGAAGCTTTCCACTCCTGTTTGAAATTCACATGAAGCAGTGTGTATCACTATTACAACAACAGGTTCATAGATTTTATATTAATGGGTAAACTATTCATTATAAAGATTTGACAACTTTACACTTGCCCTCAAACATTTAAAAAATCTAATAATTTTAGTTTAATATATAATTTTTAGTTTTAATATATAATTTTAGTTTTTAATATATAAAATTCACTAAGGTTCTTTTATACTGCACACTTTCTGCAGAAAACCAATGCAGTGAATGCATTTAACCACAGCTTAAAAAACAAGCAAGTCTACAAGCTTCTTGCAGATTTCTGATGTTCTCAAATTTACCATCTTCTACACTGACATATTCATACAGTATAGTGAAAAATATTACTGTGGGTTCTGTGAAAGTCTTTAAGCTGCAGCATCATTTCAGAAGGTGAAATGAAACCAAAGGACAATACTAGTAAAGCAAAGTCAAAATCTTTGTTTTCCTAATGCTAAAACTCTAAACTTATTAGTAGTTACAGCATAACCGCCCCAACACAGTTTATTTTCAAATGCACATATAAAAACAGGCAAATATGTCTATGCACATGGTGGCACCTAGGCACCATTTCAAATGTAAAAAACGTAATGCTGATTTTTCACATGTAAATATATAAATTAATTATTCATCTCCAAAGTTAAGCAATATTTATAGTTACAGGACATGATAAAAACTTTCTCAACACAAGAAAATTTTCCAGCAACTTTAAATCTGCTCTAAATGTGAAATTAGGGGGAGTCTGAAACCACTTGTATTGGAACAGAGCTCAACAAATTATCCAGACTAAGCTATACCATAGGCACCATGTATTCATTAATAATTATCTGTGCAGTATGTGTGAAGTTCGGGGAAGCTTTGTCATGTATATGGCCCAAGCCTCACAAATTATACTGTACAGAGAAAAAAGATACAAACAATATAAACAAGAGCCCTGCCTGGCATTCAGAAAAAGGCTATTTGGCTTTAATAACCTTTAGCTGCTAAATAACTTCATGTATTATTATTAATAAAGGCATTAAACAAATTAAAACATGTCTGCTCCAAGAAGCCATACTAGCGGAAGTTGAGAATTTCTTTACTTCGCAAGAACTTTAACATTATATCCAAGCAGGGAACCTAATGAATATAAATGTCTATCAGCATGTGTTTTGCATGTTTATCCACAAGGCAGAAATTTAAACAAAACAAAACATAATGCTATGGATTGAATCATTGACTAAATGCAATTGTTATTTGTGGTGACTCTTAATATCCTGACAATTACAACTGTTATCCTGAATAAAGCCACATTTGTGAATGGAAAAGGATTTTATATGAGCAATTACTGTCAAAATACCAGGTTTCTATGCACATAAAGGGTGAGACAACTCACAATTTTGATTAATGATCCACACCAATTCTCATTTCTGTTACAGGAGTCTTCCATTTGCTGTCACAGTCAAAGTCTGTTCATATGCATAAATTCAGTAGCAAAGACAAAATCTCCTTTGTCAGTTTGTATGCACTGATTGATGACAGTGGCCTATTTAACAAAATATTACTTATTAGCAGCTGCACTCCCATTAATGCATCATGTATACTACAGATTTGCCAGCTTGTTTTCCTCAAGCTTGTTTTTAATATTTTATTACTGATTGTAGCAATTTAGCATTTTATTTCTTACTGTCAGAAATGCACACCACGTTCCATTTCAGTGATAAATTATTCTGTCCTGTAAAAAGGTTTTGTTCACTATATCAGCCTCTAAAATATGAAAGGCAGAAGTGTATGCTGTGGTTCATTTAAACCACATTTTTAATTAACTGGACACAGACCATATTTCTTCAGCCTATCTCTCATTACATTTTAAAGTCAATAAAAATACTTTTATAGCTAAATGAAGGCAATGAATAAAGAAGACAAAAAGGTTTTGAAGACTTACTGTTAGAAAACATTCTGAAAAAAGAAAGTGTACATATTTAACACATTTATCTAGGCCTAAAGATTCTGTGATGTCCACACTGAACTTATTTCTTAGCTTTTTATTTCTCTTGTTACGCTTTTCTGGTAACGGAAGCAAAGGCCAGGGACAGCCCCGAACAGACAAGTATCTGAATTAAATGAAGTCAGCTAATAATTTAGAACATTTATTCCAAGAAAGATAACTTTATCAACCTGAAAGGACAGCACTGTATTATGAATAGGTAATAAAAAAGCTACAGAAGATATGTGATTGTATTATTGCCCACAAACTCTTTAATGACTGGCATGAATATTGAATAAAATGTAGATTACAGTATTACATTCATAAGATAAACATAAATTAATTTTTGAGGATATCAGCTACTGAGAATCTGTGGCCCCTTGATAAGAGAAGTATACATTTTCAAAGTCTGACGAAAGCAAATGTCATCCATCACAACAGCACACTGCTGATATTTGCACATTACTTTCTTTTTACTTCATAAAACCCAGGGAACTGTCCCCGTCCCTACCATACACAAGAGTTGGATGCAACATTTTTACCTTAAATCAAATGCATGCTTATGACAGAGTGAAACCTCCTTCAAGCATAAAACTATCATTCCTTTGCCGATAAGACAAGCTCAAACTCTCTGGCAATAAAACTGAAAATGGATGGACATCAAAGAGTCCACATAAGAAACAGAGCGAAAGCAGCTGCTGTACATATTTTCAGAATTATTGTCATAAATGCACTTAAAACCTTCTCTTTGTGTAATACAATAAACAAGATGTGTCAACTAATGTATATGCTGTAAGATGTTCCTATTTATGACAGAAAAAACAAAACTATAAATAATTACATCTAATCAAGTATATTAATAATCAATGAAGAATTCAAGCAAAGCTTACTGATTTGAAAAAACATTTGCTAAAAAGATCATTCAACATGAAGAAAGAGAAAGTAAAAATAATCAAAACTGCACCGTTACAAGGTCATAGAGACCCAAACATTATCCAGCAAGAAAATATTCCAATGAAGCAGTTTGAAAGGGAAAGGGAAATTGCATCTATCTCCATGTTAATCCATCATTTGTTCTGACACCACTAAATTCACTATAAGGCCAAAATCAGTCAGTATATATCCCAGCAGAATCAGTCCCAACTGCAGATAGAACACCTGTCAATCAGATGGCACATTCACTTGAACCAGATATATTTAAGTCAAACTAAACATGCATGCTAGCATGTGTGGGGAAATAAGGATACCAGAGAAAAACACAAATGTAAACATGGGAAGAGCAAGCAAACTTTACACAAATAGCCATTTTGCATGGATCTGAACTCAGGTCCCCAGAGCTGTGAGGTAACTGTGCTAACCATTGTGTCATGAACAATAATAATGACAGGATACTTCTTATTAATGTAAAATGTCATTTTATATCACACAGGAAAGCTCATTAGTTATGAGATCATATTGTTTTCAGGATTATAAATAAACACAAAATGCAGTTAACATGAACATAGCAGGTGTAAGTGTATTGTTTTTATTTCTTCTTTTTGTAGTTATTTCTTCATTATAATTAGAATTTGCTCTGATGTTACAATGATTAAATCAAGTAACACATTTTAAAGTTGAAAATACTGATTAAAAATACAGTTTAATTCTGCTTAATTCTACATTCCTTTTTGGGAGGGTAATAGTATGGAGGAGATTATGTAAAAAGAGTCACTTCCTATTTAAGTCTAATTTTATAAAAATGTGTGAAATATAACAGGAAGGAACAGTGGGCTGCACTGTCACCTCGCATTGTGTTCTGGGTTTGAGACCCTTGCCCATGTGAAGAGTGCACATTCTTTTTGTGAGTGCATGGTTTTCACTCACAAAATGTGCAGTTTACATTAAAGTTCAAGGGTTCAGAGGGCTTAATCCTATCATTGTAACATCAGACATGAGTCCATCTCAAGTTTTTCTCATGTAAATATTTTGAGGAATAAAACCAAACCAGAGTGCAGATATGTATCATATGTAATATGTCATGCTAAATATGGCATAACATTCTCAAATCTGGTTAATCCACTTGAGGATAGTTCACATGCTCAGGACCTATTACAGAGGTAATAGACACAATATAGCAACTCGCCATGGATGAGGCAACAGCCATTTGCAGGGGGCACTCATACACACACCATTACACAGGGCCAATTTAGAACCACTAATAAACAAATGTTTGGGAACTGAAATAAAAATCTTGAGTGGCCAGAAGAAACATGTAGAGGACAAACCACATGGAGAAAGCATACAAACACTGCACTAACAGGTTTACAGATGTGAGATCCAGCGAGTTGAGGATGCTGGATCCAAGACTTAGCATTGTTAAGTACTGTGCTATACTTGAGAGTCAGACAATAATAATAAACAAAACTTTCTACTTAAAAGCTTTGTTCTTGTAATGCACATCTATTTCATCAATTTTGTGATTTATTTTCCCTATTATCAAAGAAAATGCAGCAGTAACAAAACAGACACTTTAGAATTTAAGCTACAGCTTGTCCAGCGCAATGGTGATGCTTCAGCTTTGTTGTTTACTCTGTGAAAAGCTCTAATCACTGCCTGAACAGCAGGTTTATGAACACTGGACATGTTACCCTAGGCTATGTTCTCTCGCTTCCCTCTGAATTTATTTAGTATAAGCAATTAAACAAGCCACACTGAAGAGGAACACTATGTTCTCTACTTTCTAGTTCATAACAGGCATCTGTTTTGCTCCATACACAATCAATGACTGGATACGCTGCATGTATCTCATTTCAAAAGACAGTCAGTTTTGCAGTGGTCTGAAATTTACTTTCAGTAGAGAGAAATTCTCAGCAAATAGGTTTGCTGGTACCATCTGCAGGAAGACAAATTCTTAAATAAAAAACATTTTGTAAAAATCTACTTTTTCCATAAATGTTTATTTGTTGAACAACTATGCTAAATGTCTGAATGACTTTTTGTACAAAGGTTATTTGTTTTACAATTTGGTATATGTTTTACACAGTGATATAACACCACCTTTCTATCTTTCCTACACTAGTCATTTAGCAAAGTACTCCACAAACATAAAGAGAAGCTTGACTGCCTTGTTACTTGTCTGATAACAGGAATACTCTGAAACTGCATAATCTAGGTCAAGATCTTATGGGACCAGAGCCTACTTCAACATCATCAGGTACATGCAAAACTCAGCAGGCACTAGATTATCACATGGCCTAATGACAAACAAACTGAAAACTTTCATACACAGAACGCTAGTTTAGAATCACTAGCTAATAATTCTATTAATATTAACTGTTCTCAATGTAGGGTTTGATATAACTGTAAACCTGCACGTTTTCAATAATGATACACCTTATGATTAAAAAAAAAGAAAATAAAATACAATTTTATACCATAACACCAGGCTCCCTAACAATACATATTCAGTGAATGCATTGTTTGGCACCTTCTGGATTAGGGGATTGCTTTGCTGCAGGTGAACTGTCCACTGTGATATCAACATGTCCTCAAAAGCAAGTGTCACCTGTAGCGTCAGAAGTCTGGGGAGAGACAGGAAAGGAGAGGAAAGAGGCACACAAACAGCAGCAGAGCAGAAAGTGTTACAATCAAAGTAAAAATTGCTCAGAGTTGTCCATATTGTTATTTTAGAGTTTTCCATTAACTCTAACAGTGAAGTAGCAGACTAGCTTCAAAAAGGTTGGCCCACAGCTTGAATATTTATAAATAAGTTAATCAGTCATTATCCAACCTGCTATATCCTAACACATGGTCACGGGGGTCTGCTGGAGCCAATTCCAGCCAACACAGGGCGCAAGGCAGGAATAAATCCCCAGACAATGTACCAGCCCACCGCAGGTCACACACACACACACACCAATCACACACTAGGGACAATTTAGGATCGCCAATGCACCTAATCTGCATGTCTTTGGACTGTGGGAGGAAACCGGAGCACCCGGAAGAAACCCACACAGACACAGGAAGAACGTGCAAACTCCATGCAGTGAGGACCCGGGAAGCAAACCCAGGTCTCCTAACTGCAAGGCAGCAGTGCTACCACTGAACCACCGTCCCGCCCATATTTATAAATAAGTAAATATGTATATCCAAATGACAAAGGGCTAAAACTGAAAGTTTTGTGTGGGGTTTATAACAATACATAAAATGAATGCATAACAATAAATAGTTTTTGATTAACTTTACCTAAATTATAATTGAAAATATGAATGAACATACAGTTTTTCCATTTAGCAAGACATATGTGTGCACTTATACATATAAATACATTTTACACTATTTTACATTTTGCTATACTTCTATTTATAAGTCTTTCCAGTTAGAAGAGATCTGCATAATAATAAGCTGCTGATCTTATAGTTTCATGAATTTAAATAACAGGCAGCTTGGTGGCATGGTGTTCAGCAATGCAGCCTCACAGGTTTAAGGACCTGGATGTGATCCACATATCCACATGGATTCACATATTTAGCCCTCATCCTGTCAACATGGATTTGCATATTTTGCCCACATCCATTGAAGCTTACTTCTGCTACTCTGTTCACTTTTCACATCCCAAAAACAGGTTCAATGGAGAATCTTAATTTATCCGCTTTGGATGTGTATGAGTCCTGCATTGTGTCCACTGCTGCCAAATAAATTAACATCCACTGTCCTGCAACTCTGTTATGACAAAAGGGTCATTGGAAAATGTAAATGTATGTAATGCCTGGAGAAATATGTCAACCACGACTCATCAGTTTACTTGTACCTAACATTTTTAATAGTTAACTTTCAATTCATTCCACAAATGTTGCCCGACTGCCATAACAGATGGCATGTATCTGGTATAAATCTGAATATAAGTGTACATATTTAAAACAACACTAGCATTTCCGGCTTCTGGGAGTTATCTGTTGTTTCTGTAAGTGTATATTTTTGCCACTGGTCATTCTGCTAAATGTTTGGCATTGAGAGTGCATTTTTCTCTTTGAATATGCATACCTTGGCGACAGTGAAGAATAACCCTTAACAATAAAAATGAATGTTGTTCACACAACATTCTAAAATGTTTTCCATCAGGTGCCTCTTTCTTAAACAAAAACAATGATCTTTATTTCATAAACAATGTAAGCTGAAAAGCCCATTTTAATGGTAATTTGGATCAACCCCACATGCATACTCTTTCAAGTTCCTAAAAGGGGCCCACTTGAAGGGTCTAAAATAATAACCTAAAAAAAGGACCCTGCAGTTTTATATTAACTGTGGAACAAGCTGCAACTTTAAAGAAAGCACATTTTTGCATAAAATTTACATAAGTTAGCTTGCTGAAGAATTATAAGAATTCATCATACTTTATTGTGTTTCTTTGTAAAAGACAGGGCCTTCTAATCTAAAGTGATGACAGTAATGATAAACTAGACTTAAGAAACAAGACAATATTTTATGTACTGTAACATATCATTTTAAATTGTCTTTTGTTTGGAGTGCACTACAGCATTTGATACTGATATAAGCCAAAGATATGGTCTGCTAAGTCAGTAAGAAACCAATATAGACTCACATAGTTCTTGTTTGCACTTTTAACATAATCCACACTGGGTGGCAAATCAATGACTGAATATTCACAACAGTAAATCAAGATGCTACCTCTAAATTTTTAAAGACCAAAAATGCAATATTAGGTCTATTCACTGTGAACCCACATTCCACTATGTCTTAAAACTACACTTGTCTAAAACTAATTTTCTTATGAGGAAAGATAGCCTTGGAAAGAAGAAGCAGATCTATAAATTAATACAGATGAAATAATATATCAAATATTGAAGTCATGGAAAACATTTAAGGTAATTTCTTTACTGAAAACCTATTCTAATGCCTTTTAAGATTATATAAATAAAATGTAATAAAGAATTTTATTTATATAGCACTTTTTCTGTGCTCAAAAGTACTTCACAGAATAATGGTTCAATTGTTTACATGTATTTTTGTAAAGTTAGAGGACATGCATGTTCCAAAAGTAGATAATACAATATAAGCATTTTCTTTAATGTAAATGTAGTTAAGGAATACAAGATAAAAAACATACCCTTTGGGTTATTGCAAGATTAAAGCAAAGTACAATTGTACTTGCTCTGCATTAATTGTCAGAAGCACTGTTCTATTATACTTACAAACCTTACCCATGCTAAGTCACACTCAAACATAATGGATTCAGGAAACACGACTACACCACACTTTAAATGAGATGCTACTCCTTCAGAGTTATGAAGGCATCTGTATTAAATAATAATGTGTCATTAGGTGCTTACCTAAAAGTATATTAAAGAAAAGTCTGGAAGAAAATGCAAAGTAGAAAATGAAGTTGCATGAATGCTGTGCGTAACTGACACCAATAAAAAATCAAATTCTCTGATATGACATTATATTTTTGGAGAAAGTATTAAACAAATTCAAGAAACAGTTTGTATGAATTGTAGGCAAAAGGGTATACTTTGTTTTAATAATTATTTTCCGTAAATGCAGCTAAAGGAATTTGTTTGCATTATACCTATAATGAAATGATGTTCATCATGACATGTGCCATATACAAAATAAACAAATTGTTTGAGTGGCTTTTATTTGCAGTCTAAATAGCGAAAAATGTAATTATACAATATAACTCACAATTTAATTTAATTGAACACTGCATTAATATTCTTTCACAGCATTGCAGCACTAAATTAATTTCCTCACCATATCACTCTGTTCTCAAAGGTTTCCTCTAGGAAATTTGAGATTCTTCTTCATTCAAAAGTTAAGATCATAATTGGTTGCATCAAACTGAATAAGTATGAGTATGTCTGTGAGTGTGCCCTGTGATACACTGGTGCTACATCCAGAATGGAGTCTTGCTTTGATTTAAGTGTTGCTGTAATAGGCTCCAGCTCTCCAGTACTGCATAATAATCTAGCAGGCACAAAATGATTACTTTTTAACCTTTTTTAAACAAATGTGAAAATGTGGTAAACAACAATGGGATTATTGTGTATACTCATATAGTGTGTACATGCACAGTCTTTTAAATGCAGATGTATTACATAAATATATTTTTCATGTGAAACATTTGAATGAATTCATTATCATATATCTATATGTCCATCTATCCATTATCCAACCTGCTTTATCCTAACTACAGGGCTACGGGGGTCTGCTGGAGCCAATCCCAGCCAACACAGGGCACAAGGTAGGAATTAAACCCCAGGCAGGGTGCCAGCCCACCGCAGTGTAACACAATATGTACACTTCATTGCAAACAGCCAATCTTTGTGAACAGCACTGTACCATTCATATGTTTTTACATTCTACATATATATATATATACAGTATATATACACATACACACACACACATACAGTATGCATACACACACACACACATAATTTTTTAACACACCAAACCTTTTTCTTAGAGTTAATTACAATGGTGCAGCTGTTCCTTATTTGCACAAGGCTTTTGTATCAGAAACTTCTTTGCTTCCTTACTGTGGTGTTTGCTTTGTGAAGAGTACATAATCAGAATCCATTAACTTCAACTGCACAAAAGCCAGGTCAGGGTGGGTTTTTCTTTTTTCAGCTAGTATCATGTTCCTAAACAATGCCTGCCTATTCTAGTCATATATAATCATTACTTTTTTAATTAGAAATGCACAAACCATAGTATGACATAAGTTACCTTTTTTACAAATGGAAGTTTGAAACAAAATAAATAAATAAATACACTAAAATCTATACAAACTAACTTCTGTATCAATTTGCTACAAATAGTGGGCCTATCATTAAATGTTTGCTCTTGTTTACTTATTTACCCTTTGGGCAAAACATATGAGATAACTGCAAAAGTTAAGTAGTAATTACTTTCTGGTTTATGTTTTATTTTCTCTTTAAGCAAAAAAAAATAAAGATTACACATATTTATAAAACTAGAAATACTATTGCTCCATGAAAAAAATCTTATTTCAAACCATCAAGTGTTCGTACAATTATTTACACCTGTAAAAAGTAACTTTAAACACGACACTATACCATACAGAGGTTGCGCAGGTAGTCCAACTTCTTCAGGATGGCACATCAATACGTGCCATTGCCAGAAGGTTTGCTGTGTCTCCCAGCACAGTCTCAAGGGCATGGAGGAGATTCCAGAAGACAGGCAGTTACTCTAGGAGAGCTGGACAAAGCCATAGATGGTCCTTAACCCATCAGCAGCACTGGTATCTGCTCCTTTGGGGAAGAAGGGACAGGATGAGCACTGCCAGAGCCCTACAAAATGACCTCCAGCAGGCCAATGGTGTGAAAGTCTCTGACCAAACAATCAGAAACAGACTTCATGAGTGTGGCCTGACGGCGCAACGTCCTTTAGTAGGCCCTAAGCTCACTGCCCGGCATCGTACAGCTGGATTGGCATTTGCCATAGAATACCAGAATTGGCAGGCCCACCACTGGTACCCAGTGCTTTTCACAGATGAGAGCAGGTTCACCCTGAGCACATGTGACAGACATGAAAGCGTCTGAAGAAGCCATGGAGAACTTTACGCTGCCTGTAACATCATTCAGCATGACCAGTTTGGTGGTGGGTCAGAGATGGTCTGGGGAGGATTATCCATGGAGGGACGCACAGACCTCAACAGGCTAGACAAAGACACCTTGAATGCCATTAGGTATCGAGATGAAATCCTTGGACCCACTGTCAGACCCTACACTGGTGCTGTGGTCCTGTGTTCCTCCTGGTGCATGACAATGCCCGGCCTCATGTGGCAAGAGTATGAAGGCAGATCCTGGAGAATGAAGGAATTGACTGTTCCCAATGCTTGCCTGATCTATATTCAATAGAACACCTCTGGGACATTATGTTTTTGTCCATCCGATGCCGCCATGTTGCACCTCAGACTGTCCAGGAGCTCAGTGATGCCCTGGTCCAGATCTGGGAGGTGATCCCCCAGGACACCATCCGTCGACTCATTAGGAGCATGCCCCGACATTGTCAGGTATGCATACAAGCACGTGGGTGCCATACAAACTACTGAGTTGCTGCAATGAAATTTCGGCAAAATGGAATAGCCTGACGCATCATTTTTTCACTTTGATTTTCGTGGTGTCTTTGAATTCAGCCCTCTGTAAGTTGATAATTTTTATTTCCATCAATCGATGTGGCATCCTTTCATTAACAGACAGATATCCAGCATAATTTTTTCTCCCATTGAGATCTGATGTATTTTCAAAGAGTTCCTTTAATCAATCGCAGATTGCAATGCAGACTCGTACACCCGTATTTGATTGGAGTCCTGCACTTTATGGGGCAGTGATTATTTATTTAAAAAGTCACCCTGCACCATGGACCATTCATCACACGCAACAGTAGGATTAAGCCTAATTTTTAGCATGTTTTTGGGTCCCAGATAAAGATTTTCTATTACATTCACTTGCACTGTTAAAGATGAAAAAATTGTACAGTGTAGTAACATACTCAGACCACAACCAATTCCTTCACAGAAATCCAAACATTGTTGTTAGTTTAACTGTACTATTAATATTTATGAAGTATACTAAATACAATGTAAATTATAAAATATACAAGACTATGCAGCAATAAGACATTCAAACATCATGGATGTGATCAATATCTTTAAAAATCTTACAGTCAAAACCAAAGGCTTTTTAGCTGCTCATGCTATTGGAGGTAAATATTGAGCCCAGTGGAGCCCAGCAGTTGCTAGAGTGGAAATACAAAGACAGTTAATTTTCCAATTAAAGCCGAATTTGAAACAGATCCAGCTATCTGTTAGATCCTGAGTATCACTGCAGAGATGGCCACCCTGTAAATGGCTGTTTAGTCATTTATGGTTGTGCTGACTTACAGCAAATTACCACAAAAGACAATACAGACAGTGAAAATACTATGGTGCATTGATCAGTAAATCTTTAGTCATGAGGCTTCAACCAGAGATCCAGATCCAAAGAATATGAAGCACCTAAGAGTTTACACCAATGTTGTGATGCCCATTGATAACTTTCATTAAAGCCTTCTTTGAAAACTGTAAAAATTAGTATCAAAGCCCTATGTTTTGTTTTTCTTTAAACTATTACATTATTCAAAAATATTATTTTATGTTACTTACCCGAGTACTTTGTAGAGGTGGCTGAGAAAAAATGTTAATCTCATATTTTCATGCAAAAAATGAAAGGAAAAAACATGATGATATAACAGAAACCAAATAGTGACCAATGCTGTACAAAGTTTGTAATATGAAAAATGTCCACAAGGAAAAAAACAAAATCTCGTATTGCTAATGTTGCATAACTGCATGCTTTCTTGACTGAAATAATATTAAATATATACTTCCAGAATAACCAGTGCACATTATAAACAGGACACTAAAGCCTCATGTGACTCACTTTTTGAACCAGACTCTTGACCAATAAATGAGGGGGAGAGGCAGGTTGCATACATTAAATTATAATCTACTATAACACCTTTATTAGTTGATGGTGTACTTTTTCAGTCTATTAAATCTTAAACAAAATCTCTATATGCAAAGAATATTGTACTAAAAATACAGCTCAGCTGCACTTAATACTTCAAAGAACTGTTTCTTTTTTAATTTACAGTATACAGCATATGAAACACAGACAGATATGGCAACATCACATAGCTCTGAAAACAAAATAGCAATGTACTTGATTTTTTCAGCAATGCTTTATATACTTTAACATACAGTATATTGTATTATTTTATATAATTACTTAATCTTTTCGTGAATTCTCAATTAATGTCTCAATTAAGCACAAGTCTAAAAATCAGATTCAGGGTCACAGTCAATCATATGAAATTAAGTTATTTATTCATTTGCTCAAAGCTGAACTAGCTAAATCCAGTTCAGTTATAAAAGCCAGAGTCTATACCTCTATTATCAAACGCAAAGCAGGAACAATCTCTGAAAACACACCTTGGCGTGAAAACAAATATTAAAATAGCAATAACCCTGATGTTCCACAACAACATGTATAAGCTGGAAATTAGAAGCCAAAAGTTAGATGCTACACTCTAAACTAAAAAAGTCAAACCACTAATTAATCTGTCATGCAGTTTTACATTTCTATCATTTCATTTTGGTGAGCCTCTTCCCTATGGTTCTTTCTCACTAGTCAGTTATAACGTATCATAGCTTTGATTTTTTTCTGTATATGGTTATTTATTAACCATAACTTGCCAACATAAACAGTAAGCAATTAATTAAAGATAGCATGGTCTGTTTTAAATAACTCAAAATACTGAGTTAAACATTTAAAATATATCACAGCTAAGATATTGCAGGTATTTCAACTTTACATTATAAGGGTATCTGACTGGTCATCAAGATGACACTGTGGTTACCACTACTACCTCATAGCTCCAGGCATACAGGGTTTCACTCCAGATTCAGACATTCTATATTTTGATTTGGCATTTTCACATTTTTTTTCTGGGTTCACTTGTTTCTACCCACAGTTCAATGACATGTTAGGTTAAGTGGAATCTCTAAGTTGCCCAAAATTAGTGATTTAGGGTATGCACTTGAAACAGCATTGCAGTGGGTTGCTATATCTTAGTTGATATGTGCCCCAGATGAAATGCTGCTTGGAGAGGCTTCAGTCCACTGCATGAATGGAGATGTCTTATAGATGAAAACTATAGCATTTTAATAGCTACTAGGCCTACATTTGTATCACTGCCTGACAATTTCATCAAGTTGGGCAGCCAGGAATTTAATTCTCTCTGTACAAGAGTTTTCACCATTTATTAACTCCAAGCTATATGCACACAGTACACTGTTCTGTAAGAAAAAAAAAACATTATCAATGTCTACATTTAACCTGGAACTTTGACTGCAGGGCAGACACAGAAGAAAGCCTAAAACTAACGCTCAAGCATCTGCAGTAACACTCATCTGTAAAAAAAAAAAAAAGTTGGAGTATAGAATAAATGGTAAATATAAGCATAATTATGAGACCAAAAATGCTTTGGATATAGTAAAATGTAATAACAGAACGCCTAATAGCAAATAGCTGGTCCAGCATACAGGTTTATACATACACATAACTTAATGGTATCTTTACAATTGTATATTTTCCATTCTAGCATTACCCCAGACTTCTGCTGCCCCACAAAAACATTTATACCATAAACCAGTAGAGTTATGCTTATCAATAGTAAATCTATATTTCCGTAGAAAAATGATATCAACTGTTTACTGTAAATTAGATGACAATGACTTATTAACATAATTACTATAGAGTATCATCACTTAACTTACTTTTTTTTTAAACTCTAATAAAGGACTGTTAATTACATAAGTAAAACCAAGCTTCAGTGGTAAACTCTTTAATTATATTATGGATATTATAAATAACCTAACATGATCTAGTTTACAACTTTGTATTCCATTGAGATGCAGGATTAATCCCCATTTTTTCCTGTACGCAACAATACATAGAACTTGTAGGAGTTACTACTGTATTATATACATAATAAAACTATTGGTTTATTTGATTATAAGCAACATGAAAAACAAAGAAGGGTCAAGGTGGTGGAGGCCTAGGACCCCTAATCAACTTTCTATAGACACGGAAAGCCACAAAATGCTAATTACTGGTGGTGTTCCTGGAAACTGTATTATAAGTCCCTCAGTGTCCATGGATTACCACAAACTAGGCAATCTAAGAAATGAAAAGACAAAGTTTCTCTGCTGTTAAAGTGAGTACCAGCACTGCTAAGTAGGTGAGATAATGACTTTTACTCTCTCATACAAAAGTATGTGTCATGAAAAGTGGCTGCTCTATGTGATGAGGGTCAGAAGTACTAGGTGGGTGACATTTTTGTTTGAAACAGTGTAGCTGTGTATGAAGAGATTACTCAGTTTAAGACAGTCATATCCTGAGTCAGTGTTTCACAACCCTTCTACTGTCACAAGCCAATTTTTCCTATGGAAGTTTCTTTGTGAGTCACCTGGGGGTGAATTATACACAATTGTCAGAGCAGGAGAGGAAGATCGAGTGCAATTGTTGGACCTGCGATTAACTGACACCCAGTGTCATTATAAACAACAGCAATTCACAGCGCACTTACGGTGGCTAAGAAACACTGTTTTAAGTCATGGCTTAATAATGATTTCTGCTATAAATAATCGTAAAACAGGCTACAATACTGTGTTATGATATATTTAATTATACATAAGTTATATCAGGGTAACCCGGAAAATTTTATTCCAACTTTTCAAAAAAATATTTTGTTTCCAGGTCTTTTCTTAAAACATAGAGCTATACCCCATTTTCATCTCAAGTCTCTCCTACTGTAAAACCTTCTTGAGACAAACAAATATGTTCTCGGCATATTTAAAAATGAATGTTTTTGATGGCTGTAGTCACACATGATCAGTGGGCAAAGACACATATTTATTTTGCATAAACTGAAATCCATTTTTTTGCTAGTGGGATAGGTACATCCTTGCCTTGATCATCTATAGATTGTGAATCTAGAACAGCACACATCTCATGAGTTAACCATAAAACAAAAGACTCTTTCAAGTATCGATTTATTTTTAGGCATCTGTAAAGCAGTAGTCACCAGGTTCTTTTGAAAGGACTGTGGGTAGCATATTGACATCATTTACAGTTGCTTGCTAATGGTGTAAATGATGAGTCTTTAATTGCTGCTACATTGCTTTTTGAATTGCAACATTTTTGTTAAAATCCATTCATTTAGGTTTAAGAGGGAAAAGTATGCAGATAATCTGGTTCATACTCAGCTCAGAAAACTGGTACTCCCGGAATTCATTATTCCAGCCAGTATTAGTGTTTCACCTTTCTAATGTTGTCTTAGGTCTTAGTTTTGGATGCAAAGCAATAGTTTTGGAATCATATGTGAGAATATTAAATATTTTTTTTTAAATGCTCCATGTGTGAATCATAATGTATTCCAGTAAGTTGCTGTACATAAATCTTTTTAAGTACAGAGTTCTATTCTGTGAGTAATGTAATAAACAAGTACTTCCTTTCATCCTTTGTTATCAGCGGAGTTATGCACAAAGATATTGTCATTCTCTTTTAAATTGTTTCGATATGTGGGAAATAATGATTTTTTTATAAACAACAACAACAACAACATTTATTTATATAGCACATTTTCATACAAACAGTAGCTCAAAGTGCTTTACATATTAAAGAATAGAAAAATGAAAGACACAATTATAAAACAAAATAAATCAACATTAACATCGAATAAAGTAAGGTTCAATGGCCAGGGGGGACAGAAAAAACAAAAAAACTCCAGACGGCTGGAGAAAAAATAAATATAACAAATAAATAATAAATTATAACATGAAAAGCATTGACATCAGTCTGAAATTTGCTATACAGTACTTTTAAACACCAAAGAATCTCAGTCCAGTAAGTTAAAATCTCTGTATTCAGGCTAAATAAACTACTACTCAATATTTTATGTTTTTGCCATTTCAGAGTTTAAGAAACAATGTGTCCATGACAAGTGCTGAAAGGAAAATGGCAAAATATCAACAAAGCACCGTCAAAGTAAAAGTTATTTGGAAATGTTTTGCAAGTAAGTAAAAACAAAAAATATCTTGCAATCTTGTGAATGTAAAAATATATTTGAAATGGAATTAATGCTTCTCACAATTCTGGATTATGAGGAAAAAGTCCATGCTGATAACAACAAGTTACTTAGATGTAGATATTAGTAAATATAATACTATACTGCAACTGAGTCACTCCATGTCTTTTGCCATCTAATTACACTTTACGCAAGTGCACATCCAATACCAAGGGTCCTGTTATGTAATTAATTCTACATTTATATAAACATTTTCCATATATTAACATTAACATGACAGTATAGTAAAGTACAGCTAACCCCAGCTCGGCTCCTGAACCGGTATGCACAAAGTTTAAAGTGATGCAAGCAAGACATCTGAGCTCTGTGCTTGTTACTTTGAACAAAGGAGCTGCACGCACCGTTTCATGTGCCAATATCAACAGCTAGTACTAGCCAAAACATTCTCCCTAGTTTTCTTGTTGCACAACTAAAACCACAATTATAGCGAAGAGAATTTTAAATAAATAAATGCCTCCAATTTAATTTACTCGTATGCCCTAGCAACCTACTTACTACAGGACAATGTACAACACTACTGCACAAATCCTCTGAGCATTCTCAAGAATAATTAATTATAGCAATAGAGGCATTATTGATATATGGCACTAATAATAAGAGAGAAAATACACAGAATATTTAAGCAATATAAACAATGTAAATAAGAAGCAAGGAACACAAATTTGAGAAGGAAAGAAACTAACATACAGTAAGCTGATCTTTACCACTGCTAATGCTCATATTGCTACAAAGTGTTTAAAGTTTAAACATACAACATTGTATTCTTGCAGACAACAAACTCCAACCTGTGATCCAATGTGATACTGATCTCATCACCAAGTAAAAGTTATAGGCATCAACCCAATTAGCTCTGGTTGAAGCAGAACTCCACAGTGCCAGAAAAAAGATATTTTGTTCATTGTTTCAACTATTGTCATTTTGAACTATACACAGCTTTTTGCTTACATGAATGTTTAGAAACAGAAGAAGTTTTACCAAATATAATCTGAAGCTATACATATTGCTGACTAGTTGACTAGTGTTTCTATTTAATCTTGGAATTAAGAGGTTTTTTATTTTATTCTGGCAATAAAACTAAATCTAAAACTAAAGTGCAACATTCATGGGAATATTTGATGGGTTGTAATTAACAAAATCTTTTAATCCATATAAACAAGTTAGTCTTTTCAAATTCTTTCTCTTCCCTGTGTTCTGCAATGTCACTTGATCTTGCTAACATTGGACAATTTTTTTTTCCTTAAACTAACCGAGTTTAGATGGGAAATATTGCCCAGCATTGTATTTTTAATGTACTGTATGAAATAGTTTATTTTGAAAAGCTCTGGGCGTGAGTCATAATGTGTTCCATTGGGGTCCTGTCCATAGATATGATGTGTAACTAGGTAGTTCATTCTGTGAGTAGTAAAATAAACAAGGACCTTATTGCATCCTCTGTTATCAGCTGTATTACTGAATGAAAATAATGTTCATTATTATCTTTTAAAATGTTATGAAAATCAAAACAAGAATTTTGGCTGATAAAATCAAAAGTACAGACACTAATCTACAATGTAGTACACTGTAAAAAAAACAGTGGGGAGCTGAAACAATGACTATCCAATTGTCAGATAGACTTAGACCTTCCTCTTCCAAGGGACTGTTTTTTTTCAGCCAGGGTTTGTTCTCTGGCTTATGTTTATTTGGTTTTTTTTTGGTTATTCTTTTATTTTTGAACTGATATTTTTCATGTGTTTTCTGTTCTTATGAATTGGTCTTAATTTTGCTTTGTTTAACTATTATTTAGTATTCATGTATTATGTATTTATGTTTTTTGTCTTCTGTGGGTAGCAGGAACCATGGTGACACTGCTAGAGACCACCCTCAGCCTTTATGCTCAGGTTGATAAGACAAAACAACACCAAGGTTGATATAGTAAGTATTGTTTTGGATTTTTGCATTTGTTTTTGTGGATACTGATTTCTGATTTTTTTTTTACCTTTTTTGTCCTATTTTCTTTTGCTCTGCCATAATTGTTGTTCTTTTTTTATCAATAAATTCTTTTAATTTTAAAAATATTATTTTGTTTTTGTTGTTCAAGCCAAATGGGGTTTGTTATCCTCTCTCTTGAAGGGCACTGTTGTGAATTAAAAATTTTTTTTTACATTTTAAAACCTGAGTCCCATTAGGGCCAGGCTGCCTGGAATGAAGGCTGTTGTTTTTTTTTTTCTTTCTTTTTTTCATTGTCACATTGATGCCTGCTCCCCACTTTGCTATTTTAATGTTGCATTATCACAACAAGGACAGAGGTAAACCCCGAGGTTTATTATCTACGGGATAAATATCAAAGAGGGAAAGAGAAGGAGAGAAAGAGAGAGTATCTGAGTGGAGACTGTTGTTTGTGCTTTTATTATTATCTTATGTCTCTTATGTGTTATTTTAGTTACATCATATGTGGAAATGTGTTCAGCACTTTAACCTTACAAATGTGAATTAATAATATATGAAAACAAACAGAATTGAACTGAAAATTCATCAGGACCAAGAAATCATGCCAAATGCAGTAGTCCTCTTATGAAGCTGTAATGCTTTAAGAAGGTATTAACAGTTTACTTGACCTGTTACATGGAGAAACATGATTAAGATCAGGCTGCAAAGCACAGGAAAGCAAAAGGTGTATTTAGCTTAAGCTAGTGTGATGAGCAAAACAATGCATTTGTTATTAGGAGCATGGGGCAAAATGGTTGACAAATATTAAAATAAAACTTTCTCTTTTTTTATTTTGTGCACTGTGTCCATGAATGGTATTCTATTTACCCATAAAAGTAGTTTTTCTTACAGAATTTATTATTAAATAGCAGAAAGCATAGTGGCAATTCTAGGGTCCTGGGTGAAACTTCTTGTCAGGTCGCCATCTTTGTGGAATTTGAATGTTCTCTGTTTACTTCCGTTTCTTTCCACAGAACAATTTTAAATAAAAGGTTACCTGCATGCTGACCAAGTAAAAGTTGAATGTGGCTGTAGGCCTGAGTGTGCCTAACCTGCCATGTCCCAAAACTGTTCACAAACTGCATACAAATATGGATTTTTTTAATTTAATGTGAGCACTTGAAAAAGCATAAGAAAATAACAGCTATGTACTTGTTGCCAGATTTTTTTGTTTTAATCCTACCCAACACCACACTGCCAACTCTACCAATTAAAATATGCATTTTATAGGTGCCAGATCATTACTGAACATTTTATCTTCTTTACAATTTTCCTTATGTTCCCAACTTCTTTCCTAGAAAACTCAACCTAAGTGGCAGTATAATTTAGGAGCATATAATGGACATAGAATTATTAATGATACCGATGACATAATTGTGAATTAGTCACATATAGCTGATAGCCAACAGATAAGATAAATACTTTTACAAATGTAGTGGACTGACTGATAAATTGACCCAGTTTGAGATAACTTTAGTATGCGAGTGAGCATGCAACAAAATGGACTGGCATTTCATCCATAGTTTGTCCCTACTTTGTGTTGCTAAGACAGGTTTCATCTCGCTTTTATCCTAAATTGGAGCATTCAGGATCTTAATATGGATGGACAGATATAGTAAACAAAAAGTAAAAACAAAGTAAACATAAAGTAATACATAAGGTTCAAGGTTCAATCAATTCAGTTGAAACTGCTGTGACTTACAAGGAGACAAAAAATATTTTATAAGTGAGGACTGGAAGATGGACATTGTCAAAGCATTGAGCAGAGTTTCGGTAGCCAAGAATGAAGATTATCCATCACCAATACAAAATAGTTAACCAAGTATCAAAGTCATAAAGTTATATGTATAATTCATTGAACCAAAAAACTAACACTAAATAATCACTACTTTACACTATGTTTGTCCAAAACTTGGATACTTAACGGATGTGTGTGCAGACCTTTATAAGGCTACTCTACTGATGTCACATACTGTGTGCCCCCCGATGCCTTCTGGGAAAATGTACTAAGGAAAATGCTATGCTGCATTGCAGAAAATGCCATTGCCCATAATAAAACAAATTGGTGTTGTGAAATAAAGAACAAAATTTATACGGACTTTTCCCCTGGAGGCTTCTGGAGAAAAATGAATACACAGAATTAATGTCTCGGGGAGGAAATTTTCAAATAGATGCATATGGAGCTCAATATGTCATTTTTCTTTTATCTTTCACTAATGTATTGCAGAAGAGTTAATTTGGCAAATAAATAATTTGCTCATAAAAATCTTTCTTTCCATGCTGAAATATATACTTGGTACTGCACCTGTCTTGCCATTGACAAGGAAAAAGTCATGTAGAAGATTTAATTATATTTGAAAATGTTTCTCTTTGGGGGGTCTTATGTTATTCAATATTCAAAATGTAGGTCCATTAGATTAATGCTCTTGTGACATTATACTGAACAAAGTAGGTTTTAAAATTGAATGGATGAATATTGTCTATATGAACAATAATATAATTAACATAGTCTGTTCACTTTGTTATTTCTCTCTCTCTCTTTCTCTCTATCAGTTACTGGCATGAGAGTTAACAATCAGCAGAACATGCAAAACAGAGAGGAAAATAAAAGAAGTACCACATTGTGCACTAAAAGTACATCCTCTAAAACATGCATTGTCTATGCAAGTAGTTAACTCCCTCAAAATCTACTGCAACCGTGCAGTTTTTCTTTTTTAGTTAACAGTGGGTTAGAATAAAAAAAAAACTCAACTATCAAATAGGCTTATTTTGTAAAGATATATCAAATAACTGTATTTTAGTTTAAAACTGGTTTCCTGTGTTGTAATGGTACATCACTATCATTTAATCTGATGATAAGGATAAACATTACAATCAAATTCAGTGATATGTAATACAAAACAAAAAAAACTGTATCAAGCAATAGTCATGTATTTTTAAATAAAAAAGGAATAGAATTAATTATACATCCTTTGGTAATCATAAAGGTTGGCTTCCCATAGGTATAGTCAACTAGCCAAGCAGCAAAAAATAATTTCTGCTAAAGCAATGCAGTGCTTTAGATCATTCAATACTGAGCATCGACAACCTTAGAAACAAATCACACTAAATTAGAATGCTGTGTGCGATAGAGTAAAACAAAAAGTATTTCAGTGGAGTCCTGCACATTAAGTCCTTGCTTGTGCCTTAAGGCACTATTTTATAGCTGGGACCATTAAGGGTAGCCATAGAAACTGGCACATTTATTTCTTGGATTAGACCGATATAGAAAATATTAATATAATACCGTAAATGGAGATTTAATATAATCTTTTGATGGCAGGATGAAATTCGTAAAAAGGGGCTGAGTGCCTATTCAAAGTCTGAAAGCTCAGATCTACTTAGAACAGCTGATTACTAGTTGGTGAGATCAAATAAACAATTCATGACATCTTGCATAGCTTTAAAAGTTATGTAAGTATTGTAGAGACACAGTATACTATTAGATATTACTAGAATGCCTTCAACATTGTGTCAGCTGCTGCTTAGATGCAATTACACTCAGGAAATAACTTTCTGTTCTAAGCCTACCTGCTTCAATCATCTCTGTTTGTGACTATATCTTGTTACATGTTAAATCACATAATATTACAGGAAATATGCATGCATGTGTGTGTGTTTGTGTTAGAGAAAAAAACTGGTTAATGTTATATACTATATAGCATGCCAATGTCAGTATATTCTAGAGGTTTAGAAGTTGTTAAGGGTAATGCAGCTCCTATATAATTCAGTGGACACATTGATGAGCCTTACACCCATAACCGTGTGTATTCAATTGAATGAGTAATAAAAAATTCAGAGTAACTGGGGAGGCAAATATAGCAACTAAAGGTCATTTAAGGATTTGGCTGACTCTCAATCAGGGTTTAGAAATAAAGGTTTATTTCTTGTGAAGGAACATGAGTAAGGACAAGAGGTAAAAAACTATTGGCTAGAGAGTTTAGAGGACACAAAGAATAAGTGGAGTTGTAACAGTGGAAATGAGCACAATTTTTACCATGTATGTACATGTGAACCCCCTCATTTTCAAAGTCTGTATACCTCAATCATTGTTGTGGATAAAAAATATAATTCATTTTTTCAAACTGTTTTTTTTTTCCACAAGATCATAAAGGGCACAATCCAGACATGTGTGCAATACACTAACCATCTCTGGGTGGGATGCCAGTCCATCCCATTGCACACTCATAAACACACTCATTCACACTGGGAAAATTGAAGTTATTATTCTAATACAGTATACAGGTATGTCAATGGTCTGTCCAAGGAAACTGGAATACCTGAGGAAAGTCTGTGGCAACATGGAAAGAATGTGTAAGTTCCCCACTAAAAAAAATATACATTTTTTGTCATATGAAAATATTATGATTTTTTTTGCTTTTTATTGCATTGATTTTGTAAATTCAATTCAATACCCAAATCAATCATGCATACAGCCAGTAGTATATTCCATATAATTATGATTCATTTTAATATCCATCTCATACCCAGCCATCCGTGATCAGAAAACCCAATTAGACATTGAAATTATCAAAACATTAACAAAGGACAAAATCTTTTGTAGAACAGTATTAGTACATTCTTTCCAAACTTTAAACAAACATGGAACCTATCCAAAGCTCCAAATTTGATTAAAGACATCATTTTCTCTCAGAGTTATAGGAATATGGTTGGTTTTCTTCCTAATCAGTAACATAACACAAGAAGCAAGTAGTGTAAAGTAAAACATAACAATAGCTTTTTAAAAATATTGTCCCATCAGACATTATTACAAATAAAGTTGTTAGAATATCTAGAGCAAATGTGAACTGAAAACTATCTGACAAATAAGCAAATATTTTTTCTAATATGATATGAGTATAGGGTATTCCCAATTGTTTTACACCGATCTTGAAAACAAGTAACAGAGGTTTTCATCTTCCACCTACTCTTCTTAGAATCAAATCTTTGTTCTCAAAACAGCCTCAGTTCTTCATGGATTGTTGGACATACCCCACACATACCCCAAACTATTACACTACCGCCACGAGCCTGGTCGTTTGACACAAGGTAGGTTGGGTGCATGGATTCACACCATTCAAGTCAAATTTTGACTCAAACATTTGTGTGCCTGAGCAGAAATCGAGATTCATCAGACCAGGATACATGTTTCAAGTTTTCAACTGTTCAGTTTTGGTAAGCCTGTACCCACTGCACTCTCAGCATTCTGTTCTTGACTGACAAGAATGGAACCAGATGTGGTCTTTTGCTAATGAAGTCCAACTACCTCAAGGTGCAACATGTTGTATTTTCCAAGATGCTTTGTACCACAGTTGTACAGAGTGGTTATCTGAGTTACTGTACCCTTTCAATTAGCTGATACCGGCCTGCCATTCTTATCTGACCTCTCTTACTTCTATCCACAGACGTGCTGCTTACTAAATGTTTTTTGTTTTCACACCATTATGAGCAAATTCTAGAGACTGATATGTGAAAATCTCAGGAGATCAGCAGTTACAGAAATAATCAAACTATCCCATCCAGCACCAATAGTCATGCCACAGTCTAAATCAATGAGTTTGCATTTGTTTCCCTTTCTGGTGTTTGATGTGAACATTAACTGAAGCTCTTGAACTACATCTGCATGATTTTATGCTGATTAGGTAATTGCATGGATAAGCAGGTGTACAGGTGTTCCTAAAAATTGGCTCAGTGAGTGTATACAGTATGTTACCCACAAACAGACACTAATACATTCAGTATTAAAATTTATTCACAGTATACCAACATAATCAACTAGCAATTTATATTAAAAATGAGAAGGTGAAAAAACCAAAGTTTGCACAAATACGTATTTCTTTAAATATTGTATATGGAACGAGAACTCATAATAATACCTAAACTGAAGAGATATACTATATAAAGCCTATAAAAATAAATTTACATTTACTTATTTGACTGATGCCTTTATCCAAGGCAACTTACATCATTTATAATATAACTGGTTAAATTTCTTTCAGTTTTCCAATTGGAGTACAGGCAGGTCAAGTGACTTGCTCATGGTCAAACAGTGTCAGGAGTGAGATTTGAACCCACAACCTTAAGGTTTGAATTTCAAAGCCTTAATCACTACCCCTCACCGCCTGCAATTTAATATACAATAGCTGTCACTTTTTTCTTTACTTCCTTAACATTACTCATATGATATATAAAACTACTTCCTCAGTTTACGCAAACTGTCCACCTAGTCCTAGTGACTAACCTGTAAAAGTATAGTAATTCATCATCAGTTTGTGCAGTCATATATGAAATATATACAATGTGCCATTTCTTTAATTTGACTGTAGAAGATTATACTTATGAATGCAACCTATACTGTAAATAGTTTATTACTGTCCAGTTAGACATTTGCTAATAATGTAATCCCTCACTAGTTGGAACTGTATTTTCACATAAACAGAATTTCCAGAGTCCGACAATAAGTCAGCATGGGATATAATTTATTGACAGTTTACTGAATGAGCAAAGGATATTTATTACAATTATGTAAGGCTTTTTGTGTGCGAGTGTGTGTTGGGAAACCTAATTACTGAAATAAATGTTAAAACTACTGTTTAGAAAATAGAATAATAGCAGGCACTAGCAACATCTTTGTGGTAGAAACATCATCAGTCTGTATATAATTTTCATCTAATACATTTTTTCTCATTTTTATTAGGATTGACATTTGTTTGAGTGTAGTTAGATGTTAGTAGAAGGTATTCACAGATATATGTGTGTATAGTTTTTTTCTTTTTAATTCATTATGAGTGTTTTAGATGTGTTTTTAGTGCTTTCCCTCATCAGCTGCTCTTCTATCATATTAAAGAAAAGTGCAAGGAGTGAATGGAAAGGAAATGATCTATAGCTTAAAATAGGCTCATCATTTTAATGCAGATGGTTAAGTGAATTATTAGCCCATTATACTAATGAGCAGACCTTGCCTGAAAGGCATCCTTATTAGTGTAGTTTTAATCTTAGGTAAACAAAAATAAATCTTCTGCCTACCCATTAAGCCTCGTACAAAAAATAGCATTTCCTTACTGAACTTTCCCATAATGTACTGTGCTTTCAATAGCTGACAGTGCAGTCATACAGCTGTGATTCACCATGTCGAGTCAACAGAAGGTCCATCCAATAGGCTTGACCTCTTAGTGCTTTCTTAAATTGTTCATATTTGGTGATTAAATAACATCCATCCATTATTTTTTGTGTACCCGCATATCACCAGTATTGACTGTAAACAATTTGTTAGTCTTTTCCAAAAACTACTATATATAACAGAACTGAAGCTTCCTAAAATTCTTAAAGTATTTAAATGTTTTGAATTCTCTGGCCTCATAAGTGAAGCTAAAAAGTCGCAAATATTTGTAACTGTGTAAGTTTAAACAAATCAGAGTGTTCACAAAATGACTGAGATCATCAACATTTTGCCATGTTAAAATAAAACTGGTATTAAGAAATGTGGCCATTTTAATATGTGGAAAACGGCTTTATTGGTCAGCAAGTAGGTATGTTTCAATATTGGAAATCTGCATAATTGTCTGTATATATCCTCATGTTACCTCCTTTCAGGACCTTTGTGCCTTCTACATATGGCAAAAAATTTTGTTTGAGTAAACACGAATAACCTGGAAGTGCTTGTCCATGAACAAGCTTGCATTTCACCTTTGCACAGCAAGAACGCAGGAACACACCTGAATCTCAGTCTAAACAGATGTCCACAGGATGTCTTAGGTTGCTTGACCCAGTGGCGCTAACAACCCCCTTCTTCTCATCTTCCCTCCTCATCATAAATCAGATGAACAATTTTTAACAGATTATTTTATTTTCTGTGATATACTTGGTGGTACTATGGGCATGGCTTATTTGGATTTTCAATTCATGTTGGAAAATGGAGGAAGAAGTAGGTAGCTTTTGTCCTTCTATTAGAATATTGAAATCAGCATACCTAAAATATGGAGTATGAATGCATAGCGTGAGGATGCTGGCTTGTATTAAATACTGCAGCCTATTCTCCCTATGTTTTTAATGCTACACGTCTGCAAACTAATTTACCCGCTACATCAGGAAATCCAAAAATAGAATAAAACCTCATATTCACTCCCAGTCATTCTGGTTGAGTATCAGAAAATAAAACCAACCATTTGCTAATACTTTTTTGCTAACACCTTGACGCTACTGAGCAATCCTAATGACGTTCCCAGACTCTTACTGGAAGGAGTCAGTAGCAAGTACAAATAAAGCTATTGTCACATGTTTGAGGAAACTATTTTTACATGGAAGATTGACACTCCTGTGCATGGAATTCGACAGGAGATGGAATGGACAGAAAATGATATCTTGCTTGGAGGGTGAAAATGGACTTCAGCTCGAAATAATAATTTCAAATTAGATTATTGCTCCGAGCTTCACACAGTCTTATGCAATATTTAAAACAAAGTAATAGAACAACAATTTAGGGAACATAATTGATTTAAATACAAAGGTCAAGCATTTAAATAAGGAACTGGAGTAAACTCTGGATACTTTTGCCTCAATCTAGCAATGTATGAGCACAAAAAATGAATTAATCTCATTAAACTAGCTTTGCAGATACAGTATGTCAAGACATTTGCTCCGATTAGCAATTCACTCTAAAAACAATGCCACAAATATACCTAAGGATATGGTATTTCAAGCTTATTGATGTGTGAAATTTGAACACTGAACACCATTAAAGAAATTCAGGAGTTACAAACTGGCTTTACAGGATGGCACATGAAAAGTAGTCTTGTGCTTGAAAAGGAAGTGAAACTAGTGGAAAGTACCTACTGTATATATGGCATTTGCTTTGTTAGTTCTGTTGCCTGTGTGGATGGTGGAGGGAAGACCCATTGGCACAACATATTTTGTTCCATCGTCAGTCTTGCTCAGCTTACATAAGTCTTTTGATGTATTTCTTTCAGCATGGCTGTTTTACAAAGGGAGGAGTTTCTACTTTGTTTCATGTATGTTTTGGTCATACTGCTATTGAGTGCATTTGCAGAAATTTCTGCATATCTTTTTGACATATCCATATAGGTAAGAGCTTCTATGCCACAGTGCATATTCTGGATAATGAGCATGGGTGTGTTAGAATCAGGCTTTCAGCCCAGGTTGTGAAGTAGCAATGTTCACCAGGATACTGGTAGAAGAACACTGCTTTGCTTAAGCACTACAAGCTCTATCAAGATGACACTAAGGGATTCTTTGAACAACATCCTATTGCAACTGGTGAAAAGACTGTATATTACTAGTTTTGTAAATAATGCGCCAAAACCCAGGCATCCTTCAGTGGGGATTTGGGTTAAAAACATCATATCAGCACAAACATTTAATTGCACAAAACAGTCCATCGCTGCCAGTAGAGACCATTTTCTAGAGCAGCCTACATAACATAATAATATATTGTTTAAAGTGTAACCTATTTTTTTTTTTCGCAATAAAACTCTTAATGACACTGACACTAACAGTAGCCTATTTTTTCAACCTCGACCAATTATACATTTTACATGCCACCACTTATGGGGAATATTTCAATATAAATGTATGACTGTTCACAAATTTTCACTGATTTGGCTGTTTGCAGAAAAACAGGTTGACTTCTTCAAGGTCTTTAAGTAAAAATTTATGGAAAATGTAAATATATTATAGCTTTACATCAGCGCTGCAATGCTAACTCATACAGTATGTATTGTCACTGTAAACCTAACAACTGTACCCATCTGTTCACCCATGTTTACAGTTTTTACCACACCAGGTTCACATTTAAATCTGGGCCTCTGGAGTTGTACAGAAACTGCAGCTCCACCCATTGAGATATTATTCCTGGCTATTGTTACTTGATTTATGTTAAACTGTACAAAAAATGAGAAGCAATTCATTTTTTAAAAGCTGGGTCTATTTTTCTCTGTGCTTCAAAGACAGAATAAAAACTTAAACTAACACATTTTGACAAACTATAAAAAAATCTGTTCTAAAAGAGTTAATGACAACAACTAACCAAGTTCTGTACTACTATACGTAAATACAGATGGTATGAAACTGACACATGAGACAATCTGGATCTTTTTATTTCAGGAAACAGATAAGTACAGTACTCTGCCCCAAACACTTATCTCTTAATAAGGCACAAGTGTCAGACAATTCTGGATGCATTTGGAGGAGTTTCAGTTTGTAGATTCCCTACAAATTAATAAAATGGCTGGGAATCACCTAACAGTATAAGTAAAATTAATTTGCAAAAAAATAATGTGAAGACACACTTAAGCTATATTGGTTCTAATTGCATCCCACCCCTTATCTGCACTGTTACTGCCACATGGTTTCCCACTCATGGTTTTTCATTTCAAGAGATAATAAAGCCACCAGGATCTAATTTTGCCATGTCACAACAGATTAGGTTTCACAAAAAGAGGTGGAGTGTCCACCTGTTAGATGAAGGTGAAATGTGATCTCACACTTATCAACTGGGTAGTGGTCTGCTTGAACCAACAAGCTTCACACTTACAGTATCTTTAAGGGTCCACATGAAGCTTGTAGGTGCCAGAAGAATTGCAAAGTATGTTCAAAATAAACAAATAGCAAGAAGATACTATATGCTGTATATACTACAGGTGTCCTCTAAAATTGTCTTCTAAGAAAAAGTAGCTTCTGTTGAATCTGACTGCATGAGTCTGGCTTGGGCTACTCTACATGCCATTTCCTGAATATGACAGAAACATTACCCATCTTCATTTACAGTCATTAGTGATGATAGCAGTTATGTGAAACTCATAATTAATACTCAATAATGACTACAAAGAAGACATTACTTTGCACAAGGATATAATCAGATCTATGGAATTTACAGAAACGTGGGAGGGTACATTTCTTTTATAAAAAAAACTCATGAGGAGATTCGTTCTTGTAAATTGAAGTCATTTTCAAACTAGAGATTAAGGCGTATATAAACTGCAAATCCAAAATATAAAATTAAAAAAAAAAAAATTACAGTTTACAGTTTCTATGAAATAAAATACTAATAAGAAGGGACTCACCATCACTACACAATTTGTCAAGAGCTATGAAAATGCGAGCGATGATGTATAACTTTGGTGTGACAGACTTGCACTGTGGAAGTTCTCCTATTAAGTCACACAGCGATTACTATTTCTCACATTAAACTAAAGGTGGTACAAGATAGACATAACTTGCCTCACATCTTCTGGTCCATTGCCATTCTGGTCTCTGTCTATGCAGAGACAGGATGTGCTTCCATGTTTCTTGGGGTAATGTAGTTTTCTCCCACATCCCAAAGATGTGTATATGGAGTTTACTGTAAATTGGCCTGTTTTGTAAGTGTGTGAGTGTGTGTTTGAGTGTGCACTGAGGAAGACTGGTATCCATCCATGGTTAGTTCTAACCATTGTTGACAGAATAAGCTTCCTCTTCCAATGTCCCAAAACAGAACAAAGAGGTTCAGAAATTTTCTTTATCAAACACACCTCATTTGAGTGAAAATTAAATTCATCAGTAGAATTCAAACTTTTAAAATGCAAGAAACCTATGCCTCATTTTTGCCAATTATGCAAGACAATTAGCAGCTGAGTAATATTTAAATCAGTAAACAACACTTCCCTAGGCATCATAAGATATAAAAAAACATATTGTGTAAACTGAACACATTCCAGTTAATTATCTCAAGGTCATCCTTACACAAGGGTACTGTAAACAATAAATGTAAGAGTTATGCGAACTGTTACTCATCTATTACTTTTATATCCAAAGTACATGCATTAAGTAAAGCAAAGATTTTTTGCCTTTGTTAATCTTTATCATAATTCACAAAGCCAGTTTCTTTATGTGACACTCTAACCACAGTTTAAACTCTCAACAGCTTATCAGACAAGGTAAACAGTGCAGACTGTGTGAAAAGAAGGGTGCATGAGTCACGTGAGCTCCTGTTGCCTGAAATTCCCAGCAAGCACTATACAGCTCATGTCTAAAAATCTTTCTGTGAATCTGTTAAGCAGGCAGAATCCACTAAATCAAATACCACTATTTGCTCTGCTCCTGCTTTATTATTTAACTGGTTTTCATATTAAAATGAAGTGCAATGATATTTATTGCTTGGGTAAAATCCAACGATGAAATTTTTATTATGTTTTAGTCTCCCATCACCATCTGTTTTAATGTTTCTGGATTTCCAAACAGTATATTAAAAGCCTAACAAGGAAGGAACATTTTAAGCTTGTTATTTTAAGCTCAAGAGCAAGCGGCATGTCATGAACAAACTACAATCACTGATCTAAGCCAATATTTCTAAACTATCAGGAAACAAAAAATACTACTTTCTCAAGCCAAAATGGCATAGATGCATGTACAGATTTTACCATCATTATACTCAGCCACTTAATGAGTTGATCTTTAGCTTCACTGACTACCAGACTAGATTAGCTGACACAGAGAAAACGACAGAAAGCCAGTTATGCTTCTTTAATAATCTTATTTCAGATCAAATCAGGCGTTTGGGTTGAAGCATTTGTAGGCCAAATTTTTCATCTGCTATAATTACACTATAAAATGTTAACATTTAGCCCATAAATGAATAGCCCTGGAGCTCTGACAAACCTCCTTTGCTCATTACAATAAATTGGCTAATGTGTTCTCAATAAGGTACATATTGCAGTGATGCACCTTTCCGCTTTCTGTTTAAGGATTCCATAATAATGCATACAAATTGAACTCCTAAATGAACAACTACAGTAAGTGAACTGACATAAAAACATAAATCCCCTCTATTATTTATTGTGTTTTATATCATACTATAATTAAAACAAGAGTAAATCAGTAACCCAGTGCACATCTATTCATCCCATAATAATACATAAATATATTAAGAGCAAACTTAAATTTTATCACTGAAATATCCTCAGCCATCAACGAACAATATTTAATATGCATCTGCATGTTTCTATAAACCGATTTAAAAAATGTTCAAGGGTGCGACCTTCAGATTAAATTGTCAGAGCATATTATATTTGCCAGATTGGAATCTTGGGGTAATGTTTCAACCAAACTAAATTTTAATAATCTCACGTAAGACTAGAACACTGTAAGAATAAAGCCCGATTCAGCATAGAAAAATGACTAAAAAAAAAACAGAGGTAAAAGACTTAAAGGAAAAACTATGTTTGAAACAACCTTCTGATAATGGCTGATTGTGCAGAGCTATAGCTGCCGACAGCCATCAGCAATCATGTGCAAATGGCGTATGTGAAATGTAATAGGAGCCAACAGCATATATTTCATTTCACATAATGCAGCAATTGTGAAGGTGTAATTGTGGTAGAATACTGTAACATATTAGCAGTAAAAATAAGCACTTGGTACCTTAAAGGGGAGACCTGCAAATGACAAGGTTTGTTAACACTAAAAAATAAATAAAAATTTCATAAGGAATGACTTATATAGTTAGTGACTAAGTGAGACAGGATGCTACAAAAAGAAAGTAAATTTGTTTAACGATACATCTTTTTTTTTTTTGGTCAGCCACAGAAGGTTGCAATTGAATCATTAAAACACACATCATCTGCCTGTTTTTCACTCTTGCACAAAATTCCACCCCCTTGCGCTTATCAATTTTAAATCAGCTCAAAGCAACTAAGCATGAACAGTGTTACACAAGAACACAATATGAGTTTGTCTACCAGTGACCAAGTTTAAATGACTATGACGTTTACAATACTAAGTCCTAAAAACACCAAGAACATAATGCCTGCATGTTTCTATTTTTCAGGTCCTTACGTATGAATCTATTTTTATTTAAATTGTTTTGGCAAGATCATCCTCAGGTTTCATCAGCTTTGTCAAACTGTCGTACAAAACAGATAGTTCGGCAGCACCTCCAAAACACTTCGGTTTTGAAATGTAAATGCATACTCTGTTGCTGCATGGATGACCTGTGGAGAAATGGAGTTAAGCATTAATGAATTGGAAGGGTGAGTGAGTGAATCTCTCTCTTCTGATATGCACACATGATATGCAATTAAAATCTCCATTCACATTCCTGCGGGGTTGTCAATCAGAAGAAAAGCCTTTTTGACAGCAGCCACTGAACCGTACCAACTAACCGCTGAACAGGAACTTAAACAGTAACAGCTTTTGTTACCAGCAAGAAGGAATTTTACTGCAATTAGGTTGGGTTTCTAAGAAATCTTTATGCTCAGAAATTTTTTGGCCTATGATTAATAATGGAAATGTGTCGGTGCTGCACATATGAAGGGAACAGATTGTGTAACACATGATATTCAGAAAAAGACAGGAAAGAAAAATCATTAGTTTCTTTTTTCCTTTATAGACTAATCATTTTGGTAAAAGGGACAATGGGTGATATCAAAAAAGAAATACCTAACATCTGTACTCTTAAATTGTCGTACTAGTTTCAAAAGGGACACGCATATGCCAATTCATTTAGTTTAATTGTTTAAAGCTGTGCAAACTTTTTTTGCTTCTCTCGGTACAATTTAATAATCTACATAAATTCAATGAAAAGCAAGAACAGTCTTGAAAAGAAACCTGACCTGTTTTAATGGGATACAGTATCAGCTTACATTGCATTATTTAAGTAGCAGATGTTTAACCCAAAACAAAGTATGAAATAAAAATTAAAAATTAAACATTAAAAATGTTCTAATGTGGAAACTGTAGGTTCCGACTTTACAGAAAAATATATAATATAATTTTTCAAATAATGGAGATATAAAACACAAGTCCCTTCATACTCATAAAAAGATTAATAATGGAATATGTTACGCCAGGCTACCACTATTAACCTTGTGATCTGCTCTTGCAGTTTTAAGCCAAAGTGCATTTTCAGTTTCTACAGAGTTTTCCATGCTGTTAGTAGACATAAATTTCATGGATCGAAAAAAAAAAAAACTATATTATACCGAATACATTATTTCCATCTCCACCAACAGCCTGGCGAACAAAAAAGAAACTCTCAAATAGAAATAGTTACTTGCATTAGTTCAGACCGAACAGCACGTTGCTTGTTTATACAGGTCTTAAAACGTTTTGCATTAGAAAAAAAATCCACTCCTACTAGGATGTCTTTATATGAAAGACTAATTTAAATGAACAAGGGAAGATATTCAAAATACAGCTGGAGTTTAGGCATCTGGAATATTTATCTTTGCAGGTGCACTTGTCTAATGTTTTCACGATTCATTTATGTATTACATTTTGTTTAAATTGTGTACTAAGCTGTCTTGAAAATGTGCATGCTTCACCCCTTTTAGCTTTCAAAAGCATTTTTTAGGAAATGCACCCCATACAGCACAAATGACAAGAAATTAGGAGGCTTGATTATAACACACAATTAATTAATAAAAATGCATAATAGCGAATGTGCCATGCAACTACAGATAATACTGGGCAACATTTATGTTTGTGGATTTTTTTAGATGTTTTTCCCAACAAGGTGAGAGCAGATGCCTCCCAACTGTTAGCCGTCATGACAAATCACAAATCTGATGAATACAGCCCAGCGAAAGTGGCATAGCCAGTTGCAAGCCAATAATAGCAAGTGGAGCTAAGAGACTCCACTGGTAGACAGCTTTGATACCCTGCCAGCAATTATTCAGAGGACAGGAAGGGGTTTTAGGCTTGTGTTTGTGTATTTTTGAAAGTAAAACCTGGCTTAGCCTTTAAAAATGACATTCAGCAATCTTACTACCATCTCAGTCAAACATTGCACATGTTAAAATCTTAACTCTTTCCCCCCACAATAAATCAGCATTGCAAATAAACCAAGGTTAGAAGGTCACATTTTTACTTTACTGAAATCGAAATGCTCTGGATTGTGCATTATTCCCCTCTTCTTTCTTCTATACAGTTCTTTATTAGAGCACAACACTTGGCAGCAGGCCAAAGAGAAAAATGTCATTTTCATTTTCCAACCATCAAACTGATATCGCTGAAGAACACATTCGCTTGAAATTTAAGCTTTATTTAACAAGAAGAAAAACAGAGCACAGAGGAGAATTGCTCTGACACCAAAGAAAAGTCCACATTTGTGTTTGCTGTAATTGAAAATTAGGGCATCGATCAAGATTCCTCATTCTGGATCAGTAACTTAAAAAAAATAAATAAAATACAGACCAGATAATTTACATTTGAAAAGTAAAGAAAATTGATGTGAAAAGGGAAAAACTGGTTTTCAAAAACAGGTAATTCATCAAATAATTCACCTGTTGAACTGTAATAAAATATATACTGTTCAGATGTGCTCCTTTTATAATGCTACTTTTTCATATGTATAAAAATATGCCTGTACACTTCCTTTTATGTTTGTCACTAAATTTGGCAAGTTTGTACCTTATAGGGCAAGAAGCCATCCAATTTAAGTATTGCAATAAAAAAACTGCACCATAATTTTGCATTTGGAATTAAAAGATAAGGTGCATAAAACACTTAAAAAGATTTCACACAGTGTATCACATGCAGAAACTAAGGATGGTTCATTATAAATTGCAAAAATACACACAATTATAACTGAGGGCAGCTGAGGAAAGCTTTATTTATTATAACTTAAAACAACTGTCAACTCCTTGAAACATGAGTGGGATAATCTGTCAAGGGCAGTACCGTACATTTAAAAAAAAATATTTAGAGACAAATAATGCAAATAATGTTTTATATGCCACTAGGATTTCATTAAAATATCTGATCATCAATTTTCACCTTCTGCCAGAAACCCAGTTTTAAACTGTAAAGCCACACTCACAATTACTGCCACTTATTTCCAATACAAAGATTACAATAGCTGTTTGAAAAAATAAAACTGTCAGTACAGTTCTTAAAATATTTATATATATGAACTATATGTTTGTCTAAGAACACATATAAACTCACTAAATGTGTAACCATTCGTTTTCCAAATAATACTGGTGTTGCTGTAATTATTGATACAATTTTTTAGATGGTCAGAGCTCAGTGAGAAGGCAGTCCTTCAAGAAAAGTTTTGTTGTGCACTGAATGCCTGGTTTTGAAATGGTACCCCATAGATGTTTGCACAGAATGATTTAGCCTTGAAGTGGATTGATATGTTCATATACTGTACCGCCTAAATCACTTTTATATACATGGGCAATGGAATGCTGTAACAACCAGGACCTATTAGGTGATTTTTGGTCCGTTTGCCTAATCTTATTCTGGTGTGCTCAGAAACACGATGCCAGAATCAACCATTCAATTAAAGGCCATCTTTCTTCTAAAGCCCATAAATGAAGAAAAGACTTGCTAACTGATAAGAAGAAAGAGAGAGAGAGGTTGAGAGCACGCACTGATACAGCATGCTGCCACACTCACCACACAACAAACCACGTCACGATACCAAATTAGGACCTGAGTACAGCCGTGCAATTAATTCAAATGGAATGGAACAGTGTGAGGCTTTTTTATACACTGGCTGGAGTGCCAATCCTGCCATGATCTCCCGAGTTTTCCCTGCAAGTTGGAGGACCTACTTGCAAGGTTGGAAGCAGGTTAATTTTATACCAAGGACGGTGCAATTGCTCAAGAGCCCAACAGAGTGTAATCACTTCTGGCATGTACGGGATTCAAGCCAGCAACCTTACAATTGCCAACACAGATCCCTAGACTCATAGCCACCACTTCTAGAAGAAAGTTTTGTAGAAATGAAAATCACACTGGGCCTAACTCCCACCACCTTCAGAGATGTTCATCTCTAGTTTTAGGTATGCCATACCATCAAGTTACAACTAGAGCTTGTAATCAGAAACATGAAAAATTTCCAAATTTTCTGCATATTTTTCTTGAAAAAATATAATTTAATTGTTTCCTGCATATATATCTTATGGCTTAAATAAACTGAAAATATCTTTTCATTTCCTGTTCTTGTCCTTTGTTTTTTCAGTACATGGTTAACTAACTGTTAAATCATAAGATATGTAAATAGCATTATGCGGAAAAGAGCGCTCAAGGGTGACAGAATCTATGCTTCAATATGGTGCCAATAGATGGCATTACAATAACCCCAGAGATTGATTAATGAATGGCCTTAGGAGAAAGAAAAGTAAAAATGTGGTCTGTTCTTGTTCATTTGCACGATGGAGTGCTATAATTACCAGGGCTGTCAGGTAGCCTTTGGTCTACTTGGATAATGTTTTAATCTGGAAGACATATTTCACATAATCAAAGAATGCAGTAAATATGTCCATTGTTTTTCCAAGGAAATTAACGGTCCTTTGGTGAACTGGGTAGCTATCATGTACAGATGGGCAAAAATATGCTATAGCTTTCTGGAAAAAGGCCTGAATAGCCAGGTCTACAATTTGTGAAAGAGAGGGTACTAAACTTGTGCTGAAGGAAAGGCCCAATTCATTATTATGTAGATTTTTTTGTATATTGGTCATGACTGAAAATCACAGTTGGAATGTTCTATTGTTTAAGCTTTACATCTATATGTAGCTGTTTCATTCTGCTTATGCTCACAATTGGAAAAGAAAAAACATGTTACAAAATAAACACACATAATAAAATATAGTTTTACAAACCCAAAGAAAGGAATTACCTTTTATAAATACATGAAGGGAAAGATAATGTAATTGAAAATTTTGATGATAAAACAAGTGTTAAAGCTTTAAAATCATATGTAAAGTTGTCAACCAAAGCTATGATAAATAACATCTTTTCATGTTTGTAAATAACACTTATATTTGATACAGCAGCTCCAAGGGCTATGTGAAGGATTTAACAATCTTCCTGCGACTGCGTGGGTTTTTTATGGGTACTCCTCTTTACTCTAACATCCCTACGATGTGTTAGGCTGACTGATGATTATAAGTATGTATGGATGTGAATTTGAGTCTGTATAAATGCTCTAATATTTTGCCATTGGAAATAGGAGGTGGAAAAAATGGGTGAATAGGTATTCATATGAAAAGAAAACATATAACACTGAGAACAAATGAATTACCTAAAACTACAGCTCTGGAACATGTCTAATGTAAGTAAAAGTTGACAAAATAAACTCAATAAATAAATAAAATTAAAGTGCACATAACATGGCAACATTTTGCATTTTTAAGGGTGTAACATAACGTTTTCAGACTTGTTTAATACAGTTTATGGTCGAGAGGGTCCAGAGCTTATCCCACCAGCGATAGCTTCAAGACAGACCTTCTGACAGGATGTTGCCAATCAATATAACCTGCATGTCTTTGGGATGTGAGCAAAAAACTAAAATACTCAATGGAAAAGTTTGGACAGACTCATGGAGAAACCTTCACATGGACAATGACTGGGTGCAGCAGTTTCCATGAATCAGAAACACAACCATTATGTTACCATGCCACCCTTATTAAGCATGTTTACACTGGTATTAATACATTTAAAACTATGCCCATCACACAAGCAATGCTGATCAGCTGTTCCCTCAGAGTATCTGGTCACAATACAATTTCAAATCTTCTCAAAATGCTTGCTCTTTAGTCTTTAACCTTTTAATATGTGCATGTTGGATCACATATTTTTCTGAAAACATTACAGGGTTCTCATAACTGACTTAAAAATAGACTATAATATTAAGTGCCATCCAGCTCTTCCTACTAAGTCCACTGCTACTTGGTTAATCATTGGGTCTGCATGACCTTTTATATTATAAGTGTTCAAAGAGTAGACTTATAAAGTTAGCCTTTTTAAGATACATGCCTTCATGTTTAATCTATTTGTTTAACCCCAAGTTTGTGTTAAAAAGTTTCAGTCTTTGCAAATTTAAACATACAGTACTCTGGAGGCCAATGAAAGAAGAAGGATTCTCCTTTGGAAAAAATAATTCCATTCCCATGGAACTTGCTAAAACAGCAAGCATTTCTATTTTCAAGTGTAAAATAATGAATATAATTACTGCATTTGCAGTATGCTACCTAAAACCAATTACTATTTTTGTATGTTTATTATGGTTACTCCCATCAGGGGGCACATCTTAACACCTGTTTTTCTTTAGACCCTGTATTAGTGACAAAGGTTGAAAACCTTTAGAAGGATAGATGGAAGAAATGATATTATTGCTGAGGTGAGCTGCTTGGTGATAATACCTGATTAATCTTAATGAAAACTTTTTTGAAACTGTGATTCAAATAATGGAGGCAAAGTGGTTAGCATTGCTGCCACATAGATTTATCTTCTGGGTATCATTGTCTTTGAATAGTTTACACATTCTCCCTATGTCAGTGTGGGTGGTCCTTCGGGTATCCAATTTTCCATCCCCAAAGACATGCAGGCTCTGCTAATTGGTAAATCCCTGTGTTGATTCCTGTGTGGGTATGCTTGGGTGTGCACCCTGCCCTGCCTGGGTTTGTTTCCTACCTTGAGCTTCTTGGTGCCAGACAGAATAATACAGAGAGAAAAAAAACACTCTTTCTTTTTAGTTTGCTGATGCTAAAGTTTGACTTGCTGCCAAATGCAGAATTTTATAAAATTAGCAATTAAAAACATGGTGATTAAACTAACTATTGCTTAAACAGCACATTCTTTAATAAGGTAACCAACACGTTGTTTTGTTTTTTTTTTAATCATTCTCTAGAATCCATTTGGAAACTGCTGTTGTTTTTATATTCTACAATATAATACTGCACTTTCATCCTTTGGCACTGTACACGGTACATTTAATGCGTTGTATTAGCCTTCTTGTAGTGGTATTTGAATTGTAAACGTGTTCATGTGAGAGTGAAAGCCATGGTGCTGTATAATACTTTACAACTTCATAATGTCTCGCAAGGTTCCTCTCACAAGGTCAGGCTCTCAAACAACCTGTAGTCATTTCACTTGGTTACAGTAAAAGATTTAATGGTAAAAAGCTGTAATCTTTTTTTTTTTTTTCAAAAATACAAAAGCCCTCAAATTTGAATTTGACATAATAAAGTAATAGTTGAGGCAGTACAGTAACACAATGCCTCATGGATCAGTGTTCTGGGTTCGAATCCCACTTCTGGTCGCTCTCTAGTGTGGAGTCTGCACATTATCCCCATCTTTGCATTGATCTTTCCTACCATATCCCAAAGATGACCATATCAGGTTAACTTCAAACTTGCACCCAGTGCCACCACAGGATAGGTTATGGTATGTTACGTCAATACCTATCTTAAGTCTATAGACCCTGTAGCAGAATTACATCATCTCCAGGGCAGCTCCTTGTCTTGCACCTGGTCAAGCTGTGGCTATTTATGACAGTGTACTAGCTTTAGCTAATTCTTAAGAAATGGTTATGTAAGTGCACTTTTAAGAATAATATAGAATATTGTTAAATTAATTGTAAAAAAACATTAAAAATGCAGTATTCTTCATATAGTATGAATAAGAGATCTGCCATTAGCAAGGAAAAAATAAGAAATATGATCAAACTTTTGAAGATTTATTAATACATACTATCTCTTAGCTATTTTTCTACATAATCTCCAAAAGAATCAATGCAATTGTCCTATTCATTTGAAATTATAAAACGAATCATTCACTGCATCTTTCACATCATCGTTGTAAGTGAAGTGCCTCCAAGTGCTTGTTTCAGAACTGCCAAAAAAAATGAAATTACTAGGCACTAAGTCAGGTCGGTGAGCAAGATGTTCCATGCCATTTCATTTGAATTTTCTGTTATTTCTGATGTGGTTGGATGTGTTAACACCCAGCTATTTTCACCATTTTCCACAACTAAACCATGTGTTTGAAGGATAAAACTATGAGCAATTATTTTCAGAAGTTAAATGGAATGACAAGGCAAGCAGACAAAAATCCTATTCCATCCTATGTTAATCAATTGATAGATCATATAGAAAAAAGTGTGAAGACTGCTATTAAATAACCCTCAAATTTCTAGCCGATAACATTTTTTTTAAAACATTTCTTAAACCAGTCGCAAATCAAAATAAGAATTTTATGCTGCAGATTTTCATTTTGTCTGAACCAAACACACACTTATGTACAATTCAGCACATATTTGACTAATATGTATGTAAAGTTTATATCTATAGCATGGGCAATACAACAATGTAAAGCTTTAAAGTGGATTAAGATCCTTGCCATTAACCAAACACAAAAACAGTGCTGTTATGATAATAATCCACTGACTATACTGAGAATTATGTTATGTTAATTATTCAGACATCACAGGAGGTAATCTATGTTGTTCAGTTTTAAAGTTGCCAGAATACAAGTCAAAACACAAGTTTAGTACAGAACCTCTAAAAATCTTCCATTATTAACATCACAGCAATTGATGACAAAGTATATTTACAGTTAACATTTGTCTTTCACTATTTACACTGCTGTCTGTAGCTATAATTAGAAACTAATGCTGACATCTGCATGTCCATAAAAGGAAACATGATATCATTTATTGAGTTATATATTTTCATTTCTGCTGCATGCATTCATACAACAGCATTATGATCCAATAGGTGGTACAGTGATTGTTTAGCCATATTTATTATTTATTAGCTTCAGTCTTACATGTTCACTTCGTACTAACTCAAATTTCTTCCTGCTACTGTGTTAGGTTTATCTGTCATTTTTATTAACCTACTATGCTTATGTGCATCAGTGTGTCTTTGGTCTACTTGCAATAGTGTTGTGTTCAAGACAAGTCGTACCTAAATCTGATTGCTACCAGGCTATCATTAAGCCACCTGCATTCCCAGCTTGACTATATAAATGACTAGGTTCACCTGAAAAAGCAGTACATCCAAATATGTTTTTTTTTTCTTATAAATGAATGTACACCATACTTTATGGTATAATGGAATCATTACAAACCCAGCTCAAACAGACCCGCAAAACAATTTCATGTTTTCTTCAGCCATCTATACTTGCTTTGAGGAAAGAAATACAAAAAGAATATCATGAGTAAGAATGCACACAAAACATTCTAACTGCATCAAGTTTCACATCTAAACAGTAGCACACACATTTTGGAGCATGACTCAAGATTACACATAAAACCGAAGGCCTTCAACATCTGAAATGCACAACCAACAACCCAAAATTCACTTCTGTGGCTTTTTTATTGAACCCGACATAGTGGGGCTACTGCCTTGCTGGACCCCCTTACTAAGAAGCAGTTTCTAATTAAACCTGAGGTTACAGTGGGGCCCTCGTTTATTATTTTTTACTGATACTAATTATCTTAATATTATGGTACAAATTTAAATACAACCTTTACAGTACAACAACCTCCAGTTGTACTGATGATCCAACCTAAAACACATCAGAATGAAGAATAGCAAGCAAGTCTCTCACTTTTATATGTTACTATTTCACATATATTGGTGAGAAGAGATTTATTATTAGAATGTCCTGGGTTCTGCTACAGCTTTTTATTACATTTAAATCTACCATCTTCTTTAAAAGTTAAGCTCTAACTACAAATATAGAGGGAACCTGGGGTGATATATTATTTATGAGATACAATATTTAGATAAGTTGGCTGCAAAATATATGGGATGAAAGATCTCTGCTTGCTTGTAAAATCTTGGTTGCAGTAAGGGATCTGGCCAGAATGGGCAGTGAAGGCACAAAAAGATGGCGCTGAACAAAACACCCACACAAAATCATTGGAATGTCTTTGCTGGCAAAGACAACACAACTTGTCAAACCAGAGTAAATTCTACACCAGCAGGGTGGGTGTGAGTTATTAGTATTGGTGGTTTCCTGGGAGAGCTACACATAATAACACATTTATGGAAGTAAGTATATTCAAGACTGACACCTATAATATTGTCCTTGGATGCTAGAAGACACAGCTTGGATTGCCTGATTCTTTGTTAATGGAGAGACAAAGTCAAACAAGGATGCACAGGAGGATGCAGCATCTCCTAGTTGCTAGAAAGCACACAGTCACACAAGGGACTGTGCTGTCCCTCAGTCAATAAAAGTAGCTACAAAACTGGGCCATTAAGGCCTATGGAAAGCTCAGCCATAGAGCACTAGCTGGCCAAGTTACTGTTGTGGATTTGGACATGATTCTGAGGTTGGGTTCAGAAGGGACCCCAGAATAAGGTTTTAAGTTGCCTCACCAGCACAGACAAATTGAGTGTGTAGTTGTTAGGACAACTGGAGACAGGATGAAGAGAGGCCAGTGTAGAAAGGATAGGTAAGGGAGGTGCAAAGGAGGGTGGATGTCACAGTGTGGTAGTGAACAATTAAGATATGTAAGTCCCAACAAGCATAACAAGCATACAGTTTGTTGTTCTTCAATCCTGTGTGCTTATTTGCTTTTAGAAATGTATTTTTTGATGACACTGGCAAGTCCCTGACAGTGCTGTAAAATAGCTCCTTCCTCATCTGGTTTTGAGGTTGGCCAAAAAAACAACTTCTTTCCTCCGCATGCTTTCCAATTTAGCTTGTGAATGCTCATTCTATTCAAATTTTGTCTTTGACTGAAGCCAACAAATATCCTCCCTTTTTACTATACATAATGAACTATCCATCAAAAGCATATCATGTTCCTTCATATGTTCCTTCACTCCCAAATGGAGACATAAATCAGAAGTTAAAAACGGAAAACTGGAAAGGCTGTAATATCTAGGATCACTGGTAGCCCAAGATGGAGATCCACAGAGTGCAGTGTAGATGGAACCACTGGAAGAAGGTACCAGGAGTACTGTGTGATCGGAGAATAAGGAGAAGGTTTAAGGTATGGTTTTTAAGAAAGTGGTAAGACCTGAAATGATGTATGGAGCTGAGACCTGGGCAGTAAAGGAAGTGCAGCAGAAGAAGTTAGATGTGGCAGAAATTATAATGCTAAGATAGTTTTGTGGAGTTAAAACAAAGGACAGAAAAAGAAATGAGGCAATCAGTGGTGCAACAAAAGTGGGAGAGATATCTAATGAAGTACAGGAAAGTAGGCTGAAGCGGTATAAACATGTGACGAGAAGAGACCATGAATATGTGGGCAAAAGAGTGATGGGAATGGAAATACAGGAGAACAGAAAGCAAGAGAGTCCAAAGCAGAGGTGGATGTATAAAGTAAAAGAAAATCTGAAGGAAAAGGGTTTGACTTTGGAGGAGGTACAGGACCAAGCTGGATGGAGAAGGCTGATCAGGCATATCAACCCACATAGAAGTGTGAAAAGGTGAACAAGAAGACAAAGAAGATTTATTGAAGGACTGCACAGTGACATAATGCTGCATTGTTTCAGATTCTACCCCAAGCACTTTGTGAAGTGTCCAAGATGTCTTGTTTTCTCTAGTTTCTCCTACATCTGAAGGATGCACATTGGTGACTCTGGATGGTCTGTGGGAATGCATGTGAATGATCGTACCTCGAGTGCCAACCCTCATAATCTGTATGTGCCAGAATAAGCTGCTTAAAAAAATAATGAATTAATATTATTATTATATACAGTACAATAAATTAATTATCAAATAACAAATCATCAAATAACTAAACTACATCCTTGCTATGATAATTGAAATCACAGAGAAAACATATGACTCATCGCTTTTCAATATTTCTTGTGAATAGTCAAAATTTTAATGTAACAAAAGAGAACAACTTCTTTTTTTTGACTATACACAGCATGGCCCATATTGTAGCTGCGCTGTGCATAAACTCAGTGCAATAAATATATACATACAGCATTTACACACACCAAACAGGAAGTAATTTCTCTTGCACATTATCTTGTGCTTATTTAGTACAGTTTACAGATTTTATATTTGTATAATCCAATTGTTATCTGTGTAACTGTTTCTCTACTATAGTTACAGAAAAAGAAAGACCACTTGTAAATCTATTGTGTTGCATTTAATATTTTATCTATTTTACTGTTAAAGAGATACCCAGCATAAAGAAACTCGCTTCACTAAACATGTGGTGTAGTCAACACGTAGTAAACTATGATCATATAGATCAATATAAACACATTTACATGAGCATTGAAAAAAGCAAATTTAACTCTTTCAAACAGTCATTTTTTTTTTCTTTTTTGTTGTCTTATGATCTTAGGTAAAGGTCTGGGAAGATCAATTCAATATCATTTTAAAAGTCAAATCTCAGCATTTGCAGTTTGGAAATAGACTGGAATAATGAAGCTGAGACTCTGGGCACATACATAAACAAACAGTAGAAATGGCTTCATAAAACAAGTATAGTTCATTCAGTTCAATAAATATCAGCTCGTTTACAATCACTGTGTGAATGATTTCAACTGCCAGTCTTTTTTATCAGACCTAGTACTCTGGGTGGTATCTGCTTGCCAAGAAATGCCCTCAAATACTAAGGTTTCCAAGGTGATAATATGTAATTTGGAAGAAGATTAGCTTGTTGAAGTGCTCAGTGGGTCACTCCAGACCTGACCTTTGCTGTGTCTATCAGGGAGGTGATGATGTATCATTAACACACAGCAGCTGTACCTGAACTGTTGCCATGAACATAAATAGCCTTTTATAGCCAACAGGGGAGTGGAGACAAGGTCTTTATTATCCACTAAATTTGATTACTAAATTAGCTCAATTGTTAATTCAAAATTGTGTGTTCCTCTAAATGCTGTTGATAATCATTTTAACAAGTTTTGCTGCAGGAGTAATACTTTTGATGAGCACACAATGTGGATTAGTCAACTGTTTATTTTTAACAGATGGTAAATGAATTTAATAATTGAAAGTATTATGTATTTAAGCAAAAAAGTATTAATGTACCCCAACTAAAACGTCTAATCTTGTACTTTGTGCTTCATTATATGCAATAACAATGTTTGCTACACTGGTTATAAAAATTTTGTAGCTTCAGGGATACAGGCAGCACAGGGGTATACTGTAATTTAAAATAATGATGTTGCACATTTTTTTAAGCATTAAATATTCAGTGCAGAGCTATGGACATGACAGCAACATATATAACTCAGATACCTACAGTAGGTATGTGCTGTGTCATTTAAATTATATACAGCAGAATATGTGAACAAATATATTACCTTTAAACACAATTCAAACAGTGCAAGAGAAAACACTGGAAAATGATACTGATATATGTTGCTGTTTGCTTATGTAAATAATGACTCAACCATTTTAAAAGTTCATTCCTCTGTGAGTGATTCATCATTTGCAGCAGGCCCTTAGGTGTCTGATTAAACAGGTATACTTAATACGATTCTCATAAGGCAACAGGTGCATCACTGTAGTAGTTTGTATTTTCTTTTGTTTTTTACATAGTCAGAATTAATCTACAAATGATTCATTACCAAAAGAGAACTCTTTAGAAGTTAACATTCAGAAATACCATGAGCTGCTTTTTACAGTATAACAAGCCATTAAAAGAGTAATGAAGTTATAAATCATTCTAGGCTCATCACAAGCTATGGACGCTATTAATATCACACTGGTTAAAAATATTTGCAGAATCCTTTATATAATTCAATGCATGATTAAAGAACATTGCATTATATTCTGCCAAACCCCTTGGAAATACTATAATAAATTCATGTTAATGTGGCAGTGAAATTAATAACAAATTATTTAAAATTTGTACAACTACAGAGATCAGTCACTAGAGCCATAAACTTTAGAAACACAGTAATAATGGATAGATTTTAATTTAAAACTCGCCAAAGGCATTCCGTAATGCAATATGAATTTGGAATCCTAGCCTCTCCTGTAAACCAGATTTCAAATGTCTTACTCTTTAATCACAGTTGTTAACAAAATGTTTACTTTGACCAGATTACACCTCTTACTTGTTATTATACCACGTACTGTATATTTCTCAACCTCCTGCTTTCTGCTGACTTAACCAGTGCCTGCAGATTTCAATTTCCTTTGGCAACTCTGTTTTGGGCCGTCCCCCCAGCCAGCAGCAATCTGAAGTATCCTAGGGGCTACAAAGTGCACCTCGTTTCTTTATCAATCAAGAGCATCATTTAAACCTGGAAACACTGGGATTTCTTGGCATCAGGTCTTAACCTGCTGGGCGTGCACACTACTTAAATGGCAAGTACATAAAACCAAGCCACTTGTTTCTGGAAACAAATTATTAACTCATTGCCATTAAAGGACAATATTGAAACTCTATTTCAAATATACAGTATTTATGTACCAGCAGAATGTCATTAACATAAAATAAATCATTAGCTTTGATATCATCCTTCACAGTGCACAGATTTTATTTATGATTAATAGTTGCATCTGCATTAACACAGTACCATGTTGTATTTCATTTTGCTCAAAGGCTATCCTGCTGTTTTTCTCATCCGAGACAAATGTGGACCACTCCCCAGAGAGTAAAGACATGGGCTACACTGAGATACTATATTTGCCTAGGCTTACTTAGGAACCGCTTAGCAAACATAACAACAATGAGAAACCCTTGAAACAAAACAAAGACTCCATACACACACTCATGTATATGCGCAAATGTGCACACTGCAAACCTTTTAAGCATGCTAACATTCTTTTAAAACAATACAGGGAGAAAACATAGAGGTTGTACTATTATATAAAATGCCCTTCCATTTTCTATATAAAATTCATTGGCACATTTTTTAAAGCTGTATGAAATATTTTACTTTGCTGAAGTCCATTAATTAAAGACTTGCGTAATAGAGATATTTTTTCTTATATGCAGTGTCACAATTACCAGTTTAATCTAAAAAGCTCATAGTGTAAAATATGAAACCATGATTCAATGCAGGCCAAAAACAAAAGACCTATCTACTACAATATTATTTAAGAAGGAAAAACCAACAATCAAAGTGTGCTATGAAAGTGCAATTTCACACTATGCTGAACAACAATTAAATGTTTTGTCATTTAACACTGGTGAAACTGCGACTTAGTGGTTAATACTTGTGGCTAAGAGCAGCAGTGACCTGGGTTCAAAACCTGTCCTGTTCATTACTTGAGTGGTATTTGCAGGTTCTCCCTGTGGATGTTCTATGGCTATTCTACAACCTAAAGATATGCATGTTGAAAATATTACTAACTCTGATCTCTCCCACTATGCGTGATCTACTTAGATCAGGTCTGCCTGTAATAGACTTGCGCCCAGTCCAGGGTTAGCAACAGGGTTGCATCCAGTGTTGTTGGGATAGGCCACTGCTCTTTGTATCCCTGTAAAGGAAAATGCTGGTTGGGAAATAGGATGGACAGATTAAACTGGTTATAAAAATATCAATACCACAATGTGTATCAAATAGCAAACTAATATACAAGTAACAGAATACCTATAATACAGTATGTACTTTTATATATGCTTATCAAACTAAAAACTGTTTATTCCACTACAGAATCATTAGGAACTAAAATCAGTCCCAACAACATTAAGTGCAACTCAGGAACTATTCCCTGGAAACGGTACATTGTCTCTAACTTAGAATCAAAATGTAATGTAGCATACATAGTTATGAAATATGGATAGAACAAACAATGTACCCAAAAACATGCAAGTGCCAAACAAACTCTAACCAAGCTGGCATTTAGATTCAGTCTCCTCCAGCTAAAAAGCAGCAACAGCATTACTACCTACTGAGCCACTGTGCTACTCTAGAATAACATTTAAGTATTACTTCACCACAAGCACTTTTGAACCAAGAGTTCTATATTTGTTGTTATATTCTTCTACTGTTACACCATAAAAAGCCATCCAAAATAAAAGATTGTGGCTTTAATTGTTACCTGACTTAATAGAGGCTTCAAATATCAAATTATTATTTTTAGCTTTTTTGGAAATGACTGTATAGTAAGAACTTCCTCTGGTTATCCATTTCCCATGAGGAATATAAATAGACCATTGTTAATAAATTGTTAAAGTGAAAAACATACTTAAGGTTTTGTTTTGTCTCTCTAATTATACCACCCACTAAAGATAATTTATTTCTCTTCTCTATTTTGTATAAGATTTCCAAAAATACCTTGTCTTTTGCAACACTTAAAAACACTGGTCATGGTAACTCTAAATTAAATCTATAAATTAAACGGAAATTTAAAAAATAACATGCAGGTCTCAAAGACTTGTGATAACCCTGACAAGCTACTATTGTTCTTCTAGTAAAGATGTCAGTTATTTCATTTCCATAGATGGCTGTAGAAGTCAGTATTAAAGGGATCATGAAAATTGAAGACAGACATCAAAAAGGTGAAGGGGAGTTTCTACAAACTGCTTATAAAGTCCTTAGGAATGGACATGTGGTTTTTCCCTTGACTCTTGAAATAAATTATTATTAATGGAAATCACTCTTGTGTTCCAAAAAAAAAGCAGGTTTTAACTGTACTTTTAACAAATAAATAAACCACACTCTTTCTTAAGTCCCCTTTATGTACCTGGCACCACAATATTATTCATATATAATTAAGCATTATTTGGGAGTAATTAAAATGATGTATTCTGCAGGCATTTTTATGATCAGGATATTAAACAACAGAACTGGAGAGCTATAAACATAAATGAAGCACAATTTATTTTGAATTACTTTTACTACGGCAAGGGGTTCATGTAACCACCATATTTCCTTAATTTATTTTACCTGACCAAGAAAAAAAAATAAATTACATCTAAAGAAGTGAACCATGAGAAAAAAAACACAATTACAAGGTAATGCCAGCACAGTATCCCGAGCAGAGTAGTGAATTAATAATTCAGCACTGCTTCATTATTACAATGACCAAACACAAAGTACTGCCCATCAAATGATAATAGGCCTTTAATATCACAATAGATTCAGCTGCATTACTGAAAGCTGCAAGCTCTTTGCTATGTTTTTAATGTCTGTAGTCTAATAAAAATAAAAACTTGAAATATGCTTCTGTTAATTTCAGAGGAACATGAATGTGAACAGCTCAATGTTCATTTTCATTTATTAAAGCTCAATCTTTCTTTTCTTTATGAAAATGTATAGATACAAAGTGACTTTTAAAGACTACCAAATTAGGGCTGTTATTTCAGACTGTAGATATATACTCCGAGTACAATGCTAAATACACAAACTCTATTATATACAGCATAAACAGGAGCATGTATGTAGGCATATAAAAAGAGAGCGTGAGAGAGATTCATTTATGTTTCATACATCAGTGCTTATATTACTTGATACTATAGGAATGTAAATATATTTGAGTTCTTTCCTACATGCCTTTGGCCTTTTTAGGGCTACATACCATCTGTTTCTGGGTGTTTGAACAAGAAATGCCTCACACAGTTGCTACAACCAACCTTGTTTGCACTGTTTTCTCATTCTTTTCACTTAGAAAAAAAAACTGTTACTAGACTACCAGATTCCACAGTAGTCATTAAAATGAAGAACTACTACAATGAATGCAATTTACCCAATGAACGATAGATAGATAGATAGATAGATAGATAGATAGATAGATAGATAGATAGATAGATAGATAGATAGATAGATAGATAGATAGACAGACTTTGGCAAATACAGCAACAAAGCTAACTGCTAAGTTTGCTATTCAGTTAGCCAAGCGATTACTTGTGTACACTTGTGATGGACAAAAAAATGATGAGATTTTACTGTAAATATATATTGCATATTCAGTAGTTATTTTTATAAGGGTAAACTGATAGAAGCTAAATTTATAACTAAGATAAGAAAGTACAGATGACTATTTTGCACTGTAAATGCATTGTACAAACTCTGTGTAACTGTACTGCAGACCATGATGCTGTAAAATGTCAAAAAGCAGAACAGTTGTTAGTTAACTTTTAATCATTCTGCACATACTTAAAATTCCCTGTTCATGATCACTCACTCTAAAATAAGTAAAACTTCAACTGTCCTTGAATTATTAACTTAATGGGTCAAAAACAATCCACAATTTCAGTTGATACTAGAAGCAAAGTAAAAGTGGCAGGTTTATTTATATAATCAGTAAAATCACTCAATAAATGTACCAAAACCATTTAGGACTTAAGTATATGTAGAGTATTTATTAATTTTATTAAAAACACTTTTAAGCAGTTACCATTCTATTGCTTTGAATCATTTGACTAAAAAATAAACGTTTCTTTTTAAGTACAGTATCACTGATACAGTATAATTTAATAATGATGTTCTTAAAAGTCACATTTCTTACTGGTAGACTTAACCATTTACATAATGACTAAATCACATAAACATAGTTTTTAAACCATAAGAATTTAATCAGATAACGTGGCATTAGAACTTCATTTAGAGATGCTTAGTGCAAAACACGTTTTATCCGATATAGTAATTAAACCTGCCACTTATACTTACAATACCTTGGAGGCAAAGCGTGCCGTGTACAAGTGCATTGTTACAACTTGCCGGCAGGAAAGATGTGATGTATTAGTTTCACTGGAGCTAGTCTGTTTGGCACAGTTTAAAGGGATGATTTATAAACCATTTGCTCCAGATCATATCTGTTTAAGCCTACTATAACAGAAAAACTGCCGTCGCTAGAAATCAGCGCTCCGGTAAAAAATACTTCAAAACGCACCCCGTACAGAAAGTGGGCGCAGTCACCAAGAGGGCAACTATTTAAGCGGCAATGTAACCAATTATAAGACTTTTTCATGCCCCGTTATCGCACTGCACCTCTGAAACAGAGGCCGAGATAAAATACACACAACACAATAATACCACGAACGCTGTAATGTGTTACTCTCCCCGGCAGGGTCGTTCAGTCCTACTACATTTTCTACCATACATCTGCCAGATCGTATCTCAACCGGGTCAGTAGCGGCGATTATTTAAAATAAGTTATTTGACACTTTGAGCTAAAGCTAAAAGAAAGTGTGTTTATATTAAATTGCGCGCCTGCTCTCATTTGTGGACTTCACCTTTACTAACTACACACATACAATGTATACATACTATATATAGGGAGAGACATTCATGCCATATGAATATACCCTCTTATGCGTAACACACGCATACCTTTATAACGGAGACTAAAATACCACACTTTATTTTTGTAAATGTTAAAGTCCGACGTATGCCAGAATGCAGTTGAAATAAACTGTCACTTCGGGGTGTGTTTTGAAATAAATTAAGCAGCAAGTTAAGTATAGAAGCACACACTGAAAAACCATGAATAATTGATTCGCAAAGCCAGGGAGAAAATAGCATCTTGTTCGATCCTTTTGTGATCGAGAGCCGCTACAACTGCTCCCCAGTCACAAAGTACACGAAATTGTTCAGGAGAGTGTCTGCAGCCAAACGTGTCGTTTCACTTCTTGTATGCGGGATTTAGAAAGATACACAAGTAGCCCGTTCGCTGATTCGTGAGACCGACAGGGATTACATGCTTAAAGAAAGAAAGAAAGGAAGAAAGAAAGAAAAACAGAAAGAAAGATCTTTTCAGAACTCAGGGGGACAACTAAATATGCACTTGTGCTTTTCAGCATAGTGCTATTCCCTTATGTTCTGCGTACTTCTAAGGAAAGTGTACGCAAAATGCAAGCGTACCCCCTCTTTGTAACTCCTCAACAATCATACTTCAGTTTTCACCACTGCCTGCAACTCACTGACAAGAGTTGAAATCAAATTAGTTTCGGACTACCTGCACCGCGTTTGCAGTAAGCATCGCGAACCTAGAAATATATCGCTCATTACTCACAAAAGCTTCCAAACACGCGACAACAAGACACAACACAATGATGCAAAATTTTAAACTAAAAAAAGAGAAAGAAAGAAAATCACCTTATTGCAATAGTACGGGTCCAAGCAATGAGAGGGTCCCAGACAGGGAGGCTCTGTAGCTGATGCAGGCTGTGTTGGTGGAGGATAAAATCTCACGTCCATTTCAGTAAAAACATCAATCTACTCCCTTGTTCGGATTTGCGATTTCGTACACACAGTAGAAAAAAATAAGAAAGCTGTACGAGAGTTAAAAAGAATGGCTGTAGTAAAGAGAGATACAGAGCAACACCTTCTCTGCCTCACATCCGTTTGCGGTCTGAAAAAAAAAGCCTCCAAAACTGTACCCGTCTTATAAAACGGTGTTTTCAAAATCGGCACAAGATACTAAGAACAGATACGCGCACTTTTCTGTTCTTTTTATTACGGTATTTGTGCTATTTTCTTTTGGTTTATTTTCTCGAGAAGAAAAAATAAATCAAGCTGTCCTCGGAATGGCTGCCCCATGTACTGAGTGAAGCTGTAATCTCTAACATTTCACACAAAAGAGACCCTGAACAGCCGAGCCATGAGCTGAACGAGTGCACTTCCAATGAGACCAACACTAGAGGCGCTACCGCTAAGAAAGCGCGCTCTTCGTAATATTTACCTTCATTAAGCAACCTGCAGTGAATTTTATTTGGGAAAGTGTGCAAATGTATGTTATTTGTTATTGTATTTATTTTTGGAGCTACACTAAATTAAATTTCATATATATATATATGTATACTGTAATATATATATATACTGTATATATATATTTGAATTATATAGATATATTTGAATATTTCTCATTTTCATCTACTAAATTAAAAATTTATATTTTATTTTGCTATTATTTTTAAATATGATGCTGATTGTTAACAGGTATAAAATATTTGTAGTTACCGCTACATATTTTTAAAAGAGTGATTAATAACTTGTTAAACTTTAAGAACATTCAGTGTAGTTTTCTATCTATCTCATTTAAAGAATAAATATACAGCACATTCTGGCCCCTAAAACTGATAATACAATACAATACAATGCAGTTTATTTTTGTATAGTTTTATATTTTTGTATAAATCACACAGGAAGTGCCGCAATGGGCTTTAACAGGCCCCGCTTCTTGATAGCCCCCCAGCCTTGACTCTCTGAGAAGACAAGGAAAAACTCCCAAAAAACATTGTAGGGAAAAATGGAAGAAACCTTGGGAAAGGCAGTTCAAAGAGAGACCCCTTTCCAGGTAGGTTGGGGGTGCAGTGGGTGTCAAAAGAAGGGGGTCAATACAATACAATACACAGAACAAAACAAATCCTCAATACAGCATAAAAATAAAATTTTTAGAAGTACAGAGCAGAATTTAACAGTAGATGATATCACATAATAAGATTTGGATATTTTTAGAGTCCTGGAGACCTCATCCATCAAGCTGCCTCCCCCATTTGGCCATTCCACGGCTGAAACAGTGCTGGGCCAGCCAATCCGATGAAAGGACCCCTCTTCCCATGATTCCTGCGATCCTCCATCAGGGATGACTTTACCATAGGCAGGTAAACAACTTGGCAGGTGGGCTGTGGCACCAATTGCCACATTTGAGTACCAAGAACAGAAACAGAATAGGTGAGGGTTAGTATTCATATATAATTATCATACCATACCATATTTATTTGTTGAGCGCTTAAAAACACAGCATTACAACTGACCAAAGCGCTGTACAGTTACAACAAGCAGGACTAAAAGCAAAATATTAAAAATAAACATTAAGAGAGAATTAAAACAGAGATACTAAAAACAGGTCAAGGGACCAAATAAAATAGAGAAAATAGCAAAAGACAAGTGGAAAATGAAACAGGTTAAGAATTAAAAGCCAATGTGAAGAAGTGCGTTTTTAGGCGAGATTTGAATGTGGCGACTGAAGCGGCTTGCCTAACCACTAAGGGCAGGGAGTTCCAGAGCCTGGGTGCACAGACGGAGAAAGCCCTTTCACCACGAGCTTTAAAACGTGCCTTGGGAACGGTTAGGAGCAGCTGATCTGTGGATCTAAGAACACGAGGGGGATTGTGACAATGGAGCAAGACACTCAAATAGGCGGGGCTAGACCGTTTAATGCCTTATAGGTTAGGAGGAGAATCTTAAAATCGATTCTGAATCTAACCGGCAGCCAGTGAAGGGTTTTCAAAATTGGTGAAATGTGTTGGATTCTGCTACTTCCAGTTAGAAGCCTTGCAGCCGCATTTTGAGCCAGTTGGAGTCTAGAAAGTGTGGCTTTACTGATACCAAAAAGGCAGGAATTAGAGTAGTCAAGCCGGGACGTAATGAATGCATGAATTACTGATTCCAGGAGGTGGTTAGAAAGAATAGGCTTGAGTTTGGCGATTCGCCTTAGATGGAAAAAGCAGGATTTTACTGTGCTGTTGACTTGAGCATCCATTTTCAGGAACGTATCCATTTTGATTCCAAGATTGGAGACAGACGAAGTTACTGGAATGGGAAGAGAAACGAGGCCAAGGGGTGGAGCCTGTTTGCAGTCGGGACTAAAAACAATGACCTCGGTTTTTGAATCGTTCAGGTGAAGGAAGTTTACAGCCAGCCAGTCCTTAATGTCAGATAGGCAGTCGAGGAGAGGTTTGGTGGAGTCAGTTGGCTTGAGGGAGAAATAAATTTGGCAGTCGTCAGCATATAGGTGATATGAAATTGCATGCTTTCTAAAAATTGCACCTAAAGGCAGGATGTAGATTGAAAAAAGTAGTGGCCCTAAAATGGAACCCTGGGGAACCCCACATGGGAGTGGGACTGATTCAGATGAAAAATCGTCTAGCATGACTCTGAGAGTCCTGTTACTTATGTTATAGTGCTAATGACTAACAACAGAGATGCAGTCTATACAGTTAATCAGCAGCTCTAGTCAGGATATGCTAAACTGAAGCAGTGAGTCTTCAGCCGGGATTTAAAGGCTGAGACCGAAGGGGCATCTCTTATAGAAGCAGGAAGACCATTCCACAGTTTAGGGGCCCTGTAACTTAAAGCTCGACCTCCCACTGTTATTTTATTAATCCTTGGAATCATAAGCAGACCGGCATCTTGAGATCTTAATGTGCGCTCAGGTTTGTAAGTCATGATAAGTTCAGACAAGTAAGTCTGACCTTGGCCATTTAATGCTTTATATGTTAAAAAGAGGATTTTGAAATCTGCCCTAAACTTAACTGGGAGCCAGTGTAAGGATTTAAGAACTGGAGTTATGTGTTCATATTTTCTTGTTCTTGTAATAATTCTTGCAGCCGCATTTTGGATTAACTGGAGGCTGTATAGAGAACAGTTTGAACAGCCAGTGAACACCGCATTGCAGTAGTCAATCCTACTAGAGATAAATGCATGAATTAATTTCATAGAATCCTGTTTATTTAGAAAGCGCCTTAATAATCCACATATTCAACTCTAAATTAAATTTCCATATTTAGTATAATGACTTTTATTCCAGTTCTGTGCTGCTAAGTGGACTAATATATCTCAAAAGGTAATATGAGATGGTATATATCCTACAATGACCTGTTTTCTCCATCTTTACCTCATTGCTGTTGAGAAAGACATGTAGTGGTGGTAGTAATAGTAGTGGTAACAGTGTTGTCACTTATATGAAGTACAGTGGGATTTTTACATGTCCAATCTACTTCCAACATGTCAGAGCTGCAACGGTAGAAGCTGGTTCAACCAACAAAATAGCTCATGGATCTTTAATATAATAACAAAGAATTAGGACTTCAGAGCAGCTTATCTCTAAACCCTATTTGATAAAGAGAAAAGTGACTCTAGAGTCACACAAACATTCCTTTACAACAAAAGCTATTATAACTCATATTTGTACCCAGAGTTTAGACAGAACACTTCCCTGACATTGTTCATATGTTTCAAAGGACGGCTGCGGTAGACAAAATGTGTATTTCTGAAAAGGAATATACTGTAGGTGGAGAGGCGTTCCAGGTGTTTCAGATACAATGTAAGAAGCTAGGTTAAAAACTTAGGGGCAGAAATTACTAGATTATATTCTTTGCAAGTGTTCTTGTGTCCTGTGGTAACCCTCAAAAGATTAAAAAAGTAGGGTTTTTAGTAAGTAGTTGATCCTGACATATTAATAAGGGGTGTATATTATGGGGTTGAATCAGCCTTTTGCTGCTGAACCAGTAAAACTTTAGTCTAATTCAATTTACATTTGTCTAGCAGTCTTTACAGAGAACAAGATTAAAACATTTATACATAATTACGACTGTAGCTTGAATACAGTAAAGTGCAAAGCCTTACAATATTTGCAGATATAAACATAAACATCAAAAGTATGGCAAACAGTAAGACAGAAACCCATCTCCAAAGTATGTACATATGAAGACAACTGTGTAAAGTGTGGAATGGGCTGAGGTGAAGATTAGGGAGCATAAAACAAACTTCTGTAAAGTACTCACATCATCTATTCTATTCTACACATATATATTCTAACAGTCAATCTTAGAAAGTTAATGTTTATAGTAATTTTACATAAATGTTTTCTTAATTTGAATGGAATATACAGTTAATTTCACATTGCTATATAGATAATGGAAGATTCTTTTATCCCTTAAAGCTGGCATGTATGATTATAATATAATAACAGAATGTTAGTTTGATTCATAGTTAGGTAGAAGCATGAACTTTTAGATTTGTTTGCAACTAGAAAGATACAATGGCAGAGAGTTTTCTGACCATAATTCATGTATACCGTATTGACGTATGTCATATTGTGTGTAATAACAAATGTAACCTTAAGTGTAACTAAGATACTTAAGCCTTAAATAAAACATCATCATCAAGGAGTTTTTCTTATGTGTGTGTGTGTGTGCATTATCAATTTTCCTTTATTTTTTGTGTGAACTGTTTGCTTTGCATATCATTAAAACATTTAAAACAAAGACACTTGGCTTGTGGATTTTTTTTTTATATTTGAATCATACTTAATGCTCAAACCTTTCCAGCAGCTGATTTTGGAACTATTTTGGAAACTCTCCACAAACGCAGCTACATCAACTACATAGTAATTATTATCAGGCAAGTTCTCAACCTTCACCACTATGTTTTACCATCACAGGGGTAGCTTTGGAACACACTTCACTTGTAATTCAGAACTATCTTATTGTATCTAGAGACAATACCATTTAAACCCAGAAAAATTAAAATGTATTTCAATATATAAATAAGAAAGATTCAGACTAAAGTGTTCAAAACAAAACAAATTGCCCCAAAGTAAATTAAAATCCTCTTTAAAAATACAGTAAAATGGAAAAAAAAACCTTGGTAAGTTTATACCTGTTTCAGGAAGAGAATTTACCATGTAAACTGTGTTATTCAGTGGCTACCCAGTGGAAGACAGTATATCTGAACCTTATTATGTGTGGCTCCTTAGTCTGAGTAGAGATAACAAGGCATAACCCTTCCTTGGGGTACACACCACATTATCTTAAGCAGTTCATCAAGAAGGCGTTTTTCACAGACTGGTCAGTTTTTACTGCTGTGGTATCTTGTGTCCAGAACATCAAGGTTTGACTCATCGCCAAGAACCTCATCACCAAGAATACAGGCACCTCACGTACCTGACATTTAGAGGGCATGCAACAGCATGGCAACACCTTCTATAAGATACCACAGAGTATGAGAACACAGCTTTGATTAAGTTCACAAAACAAGTGCCAACTTCTACAACTCCTCTAATGTTCTTGAAATGACAAATTGTTGCTTGGAATATAGGACAGAATTGTCATGAATTTGAAATAGAATTCACAGAGAATTTTTTAAGAAAACAAGCAGATTCTGAAAATCACCCATAGTTGTTTGTTATTGGGGTTCACACATAATGTTTTAAATAAAGGTTCCAAAGGCTGAGGCCACATGTGCATTGTAAGTACTGGAAATGCACATCCTGAGGGACTGGTAAAAGTTTTTTGGACAAGGAAATTAATCACCATTAGGATGAAGCAAAAGAGTTGTTGGAAAAAGGAAGGAAAAAACACAGGTAGAGGCCTAAACTGGAAGGACAGAGATCTGATTGTCAGAGCACAAAGTACCTGACAAAAGTGAAAAGTCAGAAAGTTCCTGACTGCCTCTAATGCCCTTCAACAAGTAACATGCAAAACAGGGAGGATTTTACATTGTTGTTATACAGAATCTTGGATGTTATTAGGACTGTGGCATTCCCTTTTAAAGTTACAGGAATGATGATGTATCACACTGCATCCCTGTTGATTATGTGACAATAATTATGTCTCACCAACAAAATGATCAGATACAACAATATTAAATATTGGTTGAACACATTAAACAATGTACCAAAATTCATGTTTACATCATAGAACCTGCAATTAAGAGAGCACAAAAAAAATCAGTAATTAAAATGACTCACTTTTTCTCTTGCCTTCTCTTACTGAACTAATCCAATATCTAATACAGGTTCTTTTTTGGTTAAAATTATGAGTAAGAGCCTTAACTTTATCATTATTTATTATTTAGCACATTATCATGCCAAAACATAAACAAAAATTCACATCTAGCTAAAATGCAACAATAAGAAACAACATATTAAATTTAGGTGCAAAACAAGTTGGCCCTATCAGTAACATAAATTGCAGATAATACAGGTCAGTCCAGATTCATGCATGTCTGCCATGGAGATGAGCTATTGAGAATTGTCTTTAAAGTCTGTTCCACAGGGTAGCCCCGATTTTATTTTTACAAAAACTACTGTGATGAATGACAGTTCAGTGCTCCACTGATTTATTATACTGTATATAATTTTTGACATTATTATTTTTACTTCAATTAGGTTTATTATTTTTTGTTTTTTTGGATAGGAAATTGTGTTGTGTATGTTCACTGCCATTTTTGTGATGCTCTCTGCGTTGCCACAGCCATTTTGACACCCATAGCTACACAGATAATGTAACATCATCAGGTTCAGGTATTTGTATAAATCTAAACAAAACCCCATACAAATCATTCATGTTCATTTCCAGGAGGAGAAAAGTTACAATTAGTACTCTTTTGCTATATTATTTTTGTCTTCTAATTCTGACTGTGTACTTTGTTTCGACAATCAGTAACATTATGCCTTTTGGTATGCAGCTTCTCTTGAAAAATGCTCTGTTAACAGCTTTTAGTTTCTGCTTTTCCTGCTCCCTGCTATACCACTGTTTTCTCTCTATCTGTGTAAAATGAAAGTATGGATCAAAAAATGATAAAGTCTAACATGAAGACAGTATTCTCTGAAATGAAGCAAATGCATAAAGATGTTAGGACATTACAAACAACAATTGCATGGTTTAATTGACTTGCTACGGCAGTTGCTAAAGGGACCGATTCCTCTGCATTTCAAGGTTTTATCAACACCGAGCCAAGGCATGTCCTTCCTTCCACAAACTTTTAATTTCCCACCCAGAATGACTTTGTGTCGATCCTAAAAGTCACCATGAATTTTTAAATCAGTGTTGACTTTTATTCAACCAACAGTCTCAAACCCATCCTATGGATATTTCAAAACCCCCTCAAGAGGCAAATCAAGGAAACATGTACATTAGTGTACTTGTACTGGAAGTGGAATGGAATGAATCAGCCTTGATTATCCTTTTTTTTTTGCAGTGATCTAGCTGAGATTTTAAAGGATGAAATGGCCAGTCGCAACCTCGGGGACCATTTGGAAGATGTGATCAGTTTGGCACTTAAATTTAGTACCAAGCTGGTTGAATGTAAGAGGAAAATTCTGGTCATAAGTAATCCTGCAATTTGCAGTATAATAGATGACCCTAAATATATTCCTGTCCAGGTGGCTCTAGAGTAGACAGGAATAAATTTGCAAGAACATACAAGATGAGATATGGAGGGGCTCTCATTTTAATTATAGGTATGCAGAGCATCTAGTAGCAAAACATCTAAAGCTTCATCAAAATATGAATCCTCTCCATAATTTGGGATTGGTAGGACAGGCACTTATAATCAACCTCATTCTAAAAGTAACATTTATTTGCAAATTACTTTGAACAAATCTTTGAATTTTATTGTTTAGTAGATTTAAGAACTGTAGAATCTATTTAAGAATCCATGTTCCTATTTTCAGGAGTTAGTATAAATAGTAACACCTACTTTGAAAATGCAGTGTAGGTTGCTGCATTGGAAAAAAATCACTTTCTTTTGCGGCATAGGTCCATGGCCCTTGTCAGGCCTGGAAACCTCTATAGTGGAAGGACCAGGGGAGAGAGCATATTCAAGGCATTTTCTCCCTTGGAGTGCTAGATGGCAGTCCCCCTGGGTGGTAGCAGTGCCTCTGACTTCCACAGGGCTTCATGGGAGTTGAAGTTTGGCTCACCCCTGTTGTGGTCCGTGGGCACCACCAGTGGGTGCTGTAGGAACTGCGGAGTCCATTGTTGCAGCACGTCCACCACACCTACTGTCGGAAGATCATGGGACCTGGAGCACTTCCTCGTTCCATTCGGGCTAGCCAGAGTCGGGAGGAAGGGAGACAAAGCTTATCAGGAGGAGTGGAGGTGGAAAGAAAGACAGAGAAGAGAAGGAGGAAGAAAAAGTGTGTTGTGTGCTGTGTTCTTGTGCTTTGAACTGTGTTGTGCAGGTGGGAAACAGTGGCAAGGTGTTTCACACGAGAAATAAACAAAAAACGTGCATGTGGAATTTGTGTTCTGTGTCTGTATCTGTCAGGTTTAGGGAGCTGTGTGCCCCATTTGGGGCCACTTTTAATAACAGTATTCTGCAGCACATTTAATTTAAGCTTCCCTGTGGATCGCAAACATAACCATACTTTTCACTTGTAATCAAGGGAATTAGTTTCTTGGGAATCTTGTCATTTTAAAGATTGGGTATACTATTTACCCTCTAGAATACTTAAACCTTGCCTAGCCACTTAACAATGGCTTCCTTTCCAGCGCCAAGGCCCCCTGTATAAATACTGCAGGACTCTTTTTTGCTGGGATAAGGAAATCCATCTGTGTAAGCTCTCACTACTGTTTCAAAGGTCATAGACTCAAATGTCTGCAGGTAACCCTGAGGAGTTCCCCTTGGCAGCACTAGGTTCCCCGCAGATTTCTCCCAGCACAGAGGGTAATTGGGGAAAGCCAGTCTGTCTCTCTTTCCCAGCCCTCCTGTGATTTTAAACCTCAGTGATCTTTAGTGGCCTGAGGGACATTAACAGTGGTAACAAATTGGTTGTTCCCCATCCCACTTCCACAAATGTCTCCAAAGCTTTTTTCCTTATCTCAATACTTGCTATGAAACTAAAATCCTGCCATTCCAACATCAAGATTTTGAGATGGTATTTAACAAACAATGGACTTAGGCATTGCCACCTCATTGTCTTTATTATTGCACTATTGAAATGTGGGAACGATTTGCGCTTTTTTTTTTTAAGCAAATAAAATGAATAGTACAGTATTAAACCGAGAATATAACTAATTTCAAACAGTCCAATTGAGGCAGGTTTTCTCGTTGTTGGAAAAAAAAAATGGATCACTAAGACCTTCCATTGATTGTAGGCAACTCAACAGAATAACAGTTGAGATGAAGGCTGGGGCACTGTCAAGAGGCAGGTTCTGTTAAAGCCCATTGCGGCACTTCCTGTGTGATTTTAGGCTATACAAAAATAAACTGTAGTGTATTGTATTGTATGAACTAGCCACCCCTGCTCATTTCATTTCTAATTAATCAAGTTATTGGGTCAATTGCTTGCAGTGATCAAAATCAGTATAGACCAAACAAAAATAAAAGCTGTTTTCAATAAGAAGAACTCAAACTTGGTGAAACAGGTTCAAAGGTTCTTTGGATTTAACAGTTATTACAGACATTGTGTAGAAAATGTCCACACCAAGTAAGCAAACCACAAAACATTCTTCTTACACAAAAGAGGAACAGGAAGTCTCTCAATACCCATCTTTAGAAACCTGGTTGATCACCTGTCCTTAAAATTGGAAGTGAACGTGTAAAGTATTGGGGATGTGTTGATACTTGTCAAATTACACCCATGTACACTTTACTTCAAATATGTATTTAAAGCCACACAAAACTGTGGCATATGGAATCTTATATTACTAATAATCAATATATACTGTAGGTAGAATAATTGAGTCAATGACTTGACGGTGCAGAACATTCTTTTATTATATTTACAAATCGCAAAAATCTTACTTATCTTAACAAAGCTAAACATTTCAATGTCATTATTTTTTGTCTGATTTAATTTTATCATGTCCTTTGAAAAAGGAGATAAAAATACAAAGAGCAACACTCTGTCCTATTCATTTGAAGTAGATCACCATAATCTGCCAGTGAAATTCTTAGCAACAACAATTTTAGAAAATTTCATTTTATTAGAAATTCAAAAGCATAACAAAAAAACATAGTCTGCCATTAATACCACCTTTGTTTTCTTGTCCCTGATTCCATAAAGGAACTATCAGGCATTTCAAGATCAAAATGACTTATTCATCATTGATTTTCTGGAAACCTATGAATCCAGAATAAAAGAATATGTTCTAGCTGTTGAAATTTATATTTGCTCAAAAAATTCTTTGGCTTTTCTTGTAGGCTTACTACAACCTATATTCACTCTTCCCAGGTCATAGGAAGAAATAACATTAGATTTTATTGCCAATGTTGACCTCCCCACTATACTGTATATACTACCATGGTCACCTGTTGTCTAAGGGGATCAGTTCCAGAAGTCATGCTGAATGATGTCAGCAAAGTGACACTTAATATACCGGATAGCATGTGCCTGATAAAATCCAGGACTGTGGATAATAACAGACAAATGTTGTTGTGCAGTTTTGATGTGTTTACTAATTACTGAATTCTTGCAATCCTCCTTTTGACTTTGAATTAGGTTTTGCATTTGGTTCTGGTGATAAAGGTTCTGATTTCCTAGTTTTCAACTTTGCTTCATTTAAAATTTACATTTCATTTCTTGATCCATCCTTAACTGTGACTTCCCAGGCTTCAGGTCAAGTAGTACCAATACTGTTTCATTGTTGCATTTTTTTTCTTTTAATTTAAACATACATACTGTAGACATAAGCAATGCATATAATATATTTTCTTTGTTTGCAAAGTATTTGTAAGTATACATTGTGCATTACAGCAGCTACAAAGGAGCTTAATACAATAGGACCTGAGTCTTCCAAGACTCAGGGAGAGTCAGCTTTGTAATGAAAGCAACTAAAAGATGAGTTCTAGGTGTTTGCTTAGCTAAATCCCTATTATCAAGAGAGTCAATCCTATCTTTCACCATAACCATATCAGAAGCCAAAGTCATAGTCAGGTGGGGTATAGCAAAAGAAGTTCTGAACATATTAATGTGAGTATAAAATTATGACATCCATAAGACAAACACAATGGTGTCATGAAATAAAACATCAAATCATAAAAATAAAATGAGAAACAATATGGTGAAGTTAGAAAGACCACTCTGCAAAAATTTAGAAAAGACTAAAGAAGTCAAAAACAAACATTCTTAAGGCTAACGAAAAATGTAATAAAATCATAACACTGTAGATCCTTGTTAATCAAATTGGAAGTCTTCTGTAATATTTTGTTTAAGTGTTTTTTTGATTTCAAACTAAACTTGTTAAAATCATATTAAATTCACAATAAAAGAATATTCTAGATGGCAATGATCACTTCCAAGCTGCATATCATCACTACTAATTCACAGAGGATGCTATATCCGCTGCTCTTGATTCCATCCTGGCAAATCTGAATAATGCATACTGTAATGTCAGAGTCCTGTTTGTAGACTACAACATTTAACGATGTTGTACCACCAAATCTGTCCACCAAACTTATCAATTTAGGACTCTGTGCCACCCTCTGCAATCGAACTTTGGACCTTATAACCAATACAGCTTAATACTTGTGGACTGCAGCTTCACATCCTCAACCCTGACCCTTAAACCAAACACTACACAAGGTACTGGAGTGTAGTCCTTGTTTACTTCAGCATGTATGGCCAGACAGCTTCTAGGGGCCTCATGTGTAAACAGTTCATTATGCAAAAAAATATTGAGTACGCCCATTTGTGTTAAAAGTTGGAATATGATGTCAGAGTCTCTGTTTACTATCTACATGTGACAGAAAGTCACTGTGCGATTCCTACAGGATCTATGTGCACACTTCGATGTTTGATGAATGGTTCAATGTGGTGAAGCAAAATGCCAACATGCAGATTCATTCGTGGTGCTTTTATTTTTAAGCATCACATATTTCCCATCGTAATGACACGATACATTTTAAAAGTCTCACATGCTATCTTTTGTGCTGGCTTTTTTGTTGCAACTTCACAACAGCAACATAATGTACAGCCACAGAAAAAAAAAAATTAGAGACATGGTGAAAAGGTGTATTTTGTGACTAAAGTGGAAATTTCGGCTTTAATCTCGAAATGTCCACTTTAACCTCATAGTTTACTTTATCATTAGAGCAGACCATCGTAAACATCATCCCAGTTTTTAATCACTATGAGCTTCTAGGACTTCATCCTGACCTGACAGCAGCGGCAAGCAGCAATAGATCACCACACAGAACACATTAAATGTATAATATTCCAACTCTCTGCACATTTAGAATCCTTAGATTTATTCTTGATATCACTTTCATGATGAAATGCATTAAATTATGTATGTTACATTTTACAGATAAATCGTTAATTTTGTTTAAATAATGAATACTGTTAATAATTACACACATGGGGGTGACACGGTGGCAGAGCGGTAGCACTGCTGTCTTGCAGGGAGTCACGTCGATGGTATTCCCTTCTTGGAGTTTACATGTTTACCTGCTGGGTTTCCACAGTGTGCTCCAGTTTCCTTCCAAAGATATGCAGATTTGGTGACACTAAAATGACACTAGTGTATGTGAGTGCTTGTATTCACCTTGTGATGAGCTGATGCTCCATCTAGAGATTGTTTCTGCCTCATGACCAATGCTAGCTGGAATGAGCACATCCCTGGATTAATGGATTTAAACAGTAAATATCCTTTTCAGAGATATTGCGGTAAGGTGTCATCGGAATTTAATGGGTGTTCCAGGCAATTCACAACACAGCAAAGCCGAACTTGTCACCGTGATAATATCTTGCACTGCCACCTGGTGGATTCTTCCACATTTACGTAAAGTACACACACAAGTATAAACAGTAAAATGCTTGTGTAGCAGGAGCGTCCGCTGGAGCATGCGTCGCGTCACGTGTAGTATAAACCTGGCCTTATAAAGGTAAAAAGGATAATTAAAAACTTAATTCATCCTGCACAGCTGCTTTTCTTACACCTTCTTCCTGGCAATGTTACAATGACATCTTACCAGTAGATTTAAGTTAGAAGATTGTTTAACTATCAATGAGAAGAATTCAAATATTGCACATAGGATGCAACACATATGTATTTATGATAAAATATTTTTAGCTCTTCTGAGGAGACACGCAAGTAAGAATTTCATTGTACCATACAGACATGTCAATAAAGTTTGATTTGACTTCAGTCAGTCAATTAGTCTGTATTGAGTCTTACTGAATATATGTTGAGCATACAAGAAAATTGGAGCTCACATAGGGACAACTTAAGGACACTGACACTGAGGACTATAGGTGTCAGTGGTTAGGGTAAGGCAGAATGTGTGGCTCTTAATGTGGGACATCTGCCTAAGACTTCCCAAAAACATGATCCAATACGCATTGATTTTGACTCCATTCTTAAACAAATTAGCCCTGGTACATACTGTAAAAATAGTCATTTTCTTTACATTTTACAATTTTTCCTTCATTCCACATTTCTCATTTGAGCCAAATTAAAAAAAAAAACTAAAAAAAAACACTTGTGTGCAATTAGTTATTCACTTCCTTCAAGATAAAGATGACTTTTGATAGTAGTTTTAGTTATTGTATTGAAATTTGATATTTTGGTAATTTTACTTTTGGTTTTCACCTTGGTCCATTTAATATTATGATTTTTCTGTCATCTTCAGGTCTTGTACTTTTTGTGGTCTGTTTTTCTTATCCAGGTGCAACAGACGAACATAACGATAATAAGGATAATAACATGTCATGCCAATTAAGAATGAACATAATTTTTTTAGAGACAAATTGTAAAACACAAATAACATGTAATGGGATTTCTTCTTTCTCCTAATTAATAATGGAAATATAATTTCGAAACCATAGATCACCAAAACAAATTGCCAATCACTATATTACAGATTATAAGAAAACAAATATATACATTATTTAGTTTAACTGCAAGACAAACACTAAATTGTACTTTAAATGATTCTGTTTTCAAAGTACTTTAATTTAGAACCTGAAGTTTAATTGAAACTTAATAATTATTTCTGAATTTATTTGCTTTGCAAATGTCATATTAATTCATGACCTTCTAATCAGATTTACCTTTTCTCTGCAGAGTATAATTAGTTTTGTAATGACCTACCTTATTACAGAATGTGTACAGAGGCCTTTTTAAATATTTTTGCTATTTTTGATTAGATAAATGGTCTCTCTTGATTTGCATAGTCTCATCTGAAAATTTCACAATATTTCAATTGGCGGAACAAAGTATTTAAATAAAGTAAGACATTTCTCTGAAGTTCTTGATTTATAAACAATTACTTAAGTGAATAGATATTTCAATTACCAAAGCAAAAATCTCCAGAGTTGTGAAAATTTAATATATCTTATTTAATTCAATCAGAATGACATTTACAGTAAACATCATTAAATCCTCATACATTAAATCTTCAGTATACTAAGTACACTATAATTTGCAATACCTTTATTACTTTGTAAGTACTATCCAGGATTTCTCTCAGAATATAATAGCATAGAAGAACTTCTAAGAAGAACAACTAATTTATCACAACATACTGTAGCTACTGTAGCTGAGCGCCACAATAGATGGATTCTCTGCTCTTCACATGGCTCTTTGAGGTGGCTTTGCTATCCTTAAAAGGACTTCTTGCATTTTGTCACACTAGTTGGAAAAAGCATGTGCAACTGTGCAGAGCTGCGATTTTCATAAGCACTCCTGCTACAGATGATGTAATGCTGGCTCATTCTTTTGGGGGCTTATTCCTGGCTGATGTAGTTTGTCAGCATAGCTCTCCCTTCAAAGTCGCTGTCCCCAGAAACCACATCCAACTGCTTGCAGCAGCACACAATCTCGTCAAAATGGTGGGGTGGTCTTTTCACATGGGATCAGGAGCACTGTGTTTTCACATGGCACAGCAGGGATGTTGCCAGCTGCACAGGCAGGTGGCACAACTGGGATGTTAAGTGTTGTGGTATCATGTGGTGCAACAGAGGTGTTAAACACTGGTCAGCTGTAGGAAAGCAGGCAAACCTGCTTATGTGGAGATGCAGATGTTCTGGTCTCTTTATTGTTTTCGTTTACTGAACTGGTGCTGCAAACTGCATTCCAGGTCTGGATCTCAGCTTTGAGAGTCTCCCTCCAACGCCCTTCACAATGCCTCTATTGTCCTCTGCCTGCGTGTTTTTACCTGCTTCTCACAGCTCACTTGGGGTCAGTGGCAACTAAATCTGCCACACTTTTCCCCAGCTTCATGAACTTGAAACTCTGCTGGTATCTGCACACTCAGGCTAATGGACCTTAGCAGATGCAGAAGCAGTGGTGGAGCTGCAGAGGTGTCAGTCTCATAGCTGTCTCCATCCCTGTACTGCAGCTGCCAACAGCACTCCAGCTCCTGCCCCAAAGAGCCAAACAGGCTTGTTTTAGGTCTCTAAAGCACTCGGCTAAGTCGGATTGTAGTTCTTCTCCATGTCCTGCTTCTGACACCAATGTATCGTTGGTGCAGAGTGCCACCATGGATGGATTCTCTACCCTTTTCAAAGTTTTTTGAGGTGGCTTGCTATCCTTACAAGGACTCCTTGCCTTTTGCCGCACTAGTTGGAAAAAGTGTGTGCAATTTTTATAGGCACTCCTGCTATAGATGATGGAATTCCAGCTCAGATCTACATTACTACATTATTGATCAATGGCCCAGTGAAGAGATTTATGAAAGATAGAAATAATTTTAATTTAACCCAAAAGGAGCTTCTGTCCTGAGATTATTATCCTTTCCATATGTAGCCTATTCCTTCTAGACCAAGTTGAGTTAGACTGTAGATCTGCTATTCTAGGTTTAATACCTGTCTCTATAAAATATTTACATAATATATTATCAGTGTGAGTTTTCTGAATGTGATATACAGTAGGTGTTACTTAAATCTATGATAAATAGAATACTTGGTGTACTCTATAAAAAGAAGCCCACGGTTAATATAGTCCAAAACATACACATAGAATGCACATTAAAGTTTGGTGAACTGTATGTCTAGTGTAGGGTTATGATTAGAGTTAGAGAGAAAAGAAAATTTGGTTATGATGTGCTTGATTGCGAGGGGACTGGGCAGTCTAATGGTGTGGAATCCCTACAGATTTTATTTTTTTCTCCAGCCGTCTGGAGTTTTTTTTTTGTTTTTTCTGTCCACCCTGGCCATTGGACCTTACTCTTATTCTATGTTAATTAATGTTGACTTATTTTATTTTCTTATTGTGTCTTTTATTTTTCTATTCTTTATTATGTAAAGCACTTTGAGCTACTGTTTGTATGAAAATGTGCTATATAAATAAATGTTGTTGTTGTTGATTGTTCTCTTCACCATGTCATCCCACTTTTCTCACCATTGTTGCAGCCTCTGACCCCCAACCCCAAAAACTCATCAGACTAGCCAATCAAACATTGCAAAAGTCCCCAAATCAACACAAATATACACACATGGTACCTAACACAAACATATGCAACATTCTGTAAAGTATGTGAAAGTCAGAACCTAGAATCAGAATTTAGACAACAGTAACATTATTTAGCATACTAATTGTCTAGACCATAAGTTCAGTCACACCTTGAACATGAACTTGTTCTATAATAGACTGAATGAAATTGCTCAATGGAGCAACACTGGGTGAATACAGAGATCATCAAAGTAAGAAGGTGCCAGTTATAATGAAATAATGAAAAATGACTACACCCTTGCTTGATCCAGTAGAGAAATGCCGCCAATCCAGGTAAAAGATGACACGCATGCATTGTAATACATATCACCAAGCCATTATTATAATGGTCACTGACATGACAAACATATTACACCTCAAAGTGATGAATATGTTCCATAGATTGTATTTTAGTTTCCTTTTAAGAGGGCCAATGGTATGTTTTTCAAACTGAAGAACTTTGGTTATTCATCAGTTGATATTGGCTATCTGTTGTAGGGAACTGGCAGACAGGTCAGGAATATCTCAGCCAAGTCTCACATCATCATGCAGGAGGTTTTCAAATGGTGTGGATGCACATTCACAAAACATATTTTTGCCAATATAAAAAGGAAGTTTGCAGCGTGCCCAGTTCATTTATTGTAATCACAGCAATTTACCACATCATATTGCAATTGGGGAACCAGACAAGAATTAAGCTATTTTGTTAACCATGAGACATTCCATTAATGCACAAGTCATTTGTGAAGTCAGATGAAACTGACAAACGTTGACACTCAGTGATCTGGGTGAACCTGTGATTCATTCATTTTGACAGACATGACGGTACTGGGTTATTTGCAAGGTAACTGGTTGAACCCTCAGTTTAACATATGGCCTGTACTATTAATTGTAATAGCAATCATGTCATTATATGTGCCAGGTAATTGTGGCTACTCACTTAGATGCTGGCACCTGACACTTTTCCCTGACCTTACAGAATAAAGAGGAGAAGCGCATGATCTTCCATTCTCAGTTACAGCCAAATACTATTGAATTAGGATGATGGTGTCTTGATTCCTCAGATGAGAGGCTGCTCTCTAGATAGATAGATAGATAGATAGATAGATAGATAGATAGATAGATAGATAGATAGATAGATAGATAGATAGATAGATAGATAGATAGATAGATAGATAAATAGTTTTTTAATCCCAAGGGGAAATTCACATAATCCAGCAGCAGTATACTGATACAAAGAAACAATATTAAATTAAATAGTAATAAAAATGAAAAAATGAAAAAAATAAAAATAAAAAAAGCAGACAATAACCGGGTGGAACTGAAGAGTCGCATAGTGTGGGGTGGAACGATCTCCTCAGGCTGTCAGTGGAGCAAGACAGTGACAAAAGTCTGTCACTGAAGCTACTCCTCTGCCTGGAGATGACACTGTTCAGTGGATGCAGTGGATTATTCATGATTGACAGGAGTTTGCTTAATGCCCGTCGCTCTGCCACAGATGTTACACTGTCCAACTTTACTCCTACAATAGAGCCTGCCTTCTTAACAAGTTTGTCCAGGCGTGAGCCGTCTTTCATCTTTATGCTGCCACCCCAGCACACCACCATGTAGAAGAGGGCACTCGCCACAACCATCTGGTAGAACATCTGCAGCATCTTACTGCAGATGTTGAAGGATGCCAACCTTCTCAGAAAGTATAGTCTGCTCTGACTTTTCTTACATAGAGCATCAGTATTGGCAGTCCAATCCAATTTGTCATCCAGCTGCACTCCCAGATATTTAAAGGTCTGCACCCTCTGCACACAGTCACCTCTGATGATCACAGGGTCCATGAGGGGCCTGGGCCTCCTAAAAACCACCACCAGCTCCTTGGTTTTGCTGGTGTTAAGATGTAAGTGGTTTGAGTCGCACCATTTAACAAAGTCTTTGATTAGCTTCCTGTACTCCTCCTCCTGCCCACTCCTGATGCAGCCCACAATAGCAGTGTCATCAGCGAACTTTTGCACGTGGCAGGACTCCGAGTCATATTGGAAGTCTGATGTATATAGATTGAACAGGATCTGTATATCTATATACTGTATATATAGATATACAGTACATCTATATATAGATGTTTCAGGACGGTGTTCAAAGCGTGTTCACTTATAAACATTTACATGTTAATTGTAATTTATGAAGGGTAAATTGCATATAAATGTTAGAACACAGGTTTTATTGACGTGATTTTTTTAGTTTAGACATATTTTCATGTTCAAAGTTTTTTAAATGAAGCCCGTCAGAATTTCTAAATCTAAGACTAGGCCTTCTTACACATCATCCTGATAGAACCAAAATCTCGGAAAAAATTAATCCAAGACATTTTAACAGTGATATTGTGAACTCAGTGTGCTTGTTTCAAAAGAAGGTGGTCTAAAAAATTTAAAAAATTTAAGGCATAAGGACCCTTTATATCTTTATAGCAATCATATTCTAAATGTGCCCAGTCTTGGAAAAAAAGATGAAGACTCAAGAGCAATTTGATGCTTGTTTCTGAAAGGTAAAGATCAGGTTATTCTTCTTATCACCCTTTTTAAACATCAAAATTCTTAAATTGGAGTGTGTTTACCTTTGCGTTGTAACGAGACGTTGTGGTGCACACCCAAAAATTTCAGTTCAGTTTTGCCTGCTCCTCTTTAGTAACAACTGGTTTAATTCATATGTCAGTAAAGTTGGTCTGCTTAGTCGTATTCAGCATAGTTTTATGTTTGAGCACAATTCTCATTAAGTCCCAGTATGAATTCATGCTATCACTGGATTACAATGATGCATGTTGCAGCTTCTTTGGAGAGCTAAATGTTAAGAAATGGGGTCTTCACCTCAGTTAGGACATCTGTTATCAGAGGTAGTAAGTAGTATGCTTTCAGTTAAATGTTAAGAGTAGAACTGGGTCACAGTGTTGAGAAATGGGTTCTATTTGGAGAAGTAAGACAGAGTCTGAGCTATATTCAGCCGCCACCATAAAGGATTGCATGACTCAATCTGACTGCGTTTAGATGGTACTTTTCTTAGTAACTTTTGCCTGTGAAACCTGTGCATATTTATTTGTTTCTACTTTATGTACCTTATTTTTTGCGCTCCTGTACATTAAGTTTTTTGCTATTCTCTTTGTTTTGGTTTCCTTATTGTAGTATTTGAGGTTAATTATACCAGGAAGGAGTCCATATAGGGGCACAGACGTTGACATGAAGCAAACAATTTTAACCTTTACTCTGGTCTAATATCTATACAGTATATATAATTCACTAAGGGCATGCAAGACAGTGAGCCATGCCCACCAACTCACAGAGCCCCAACCGCCAACTCTCATAGGATACACTCGACATAGCCCCGCCCACCATTTCTAACCTTCCTACCGTGTCATGGGATACGCACAACAGAGCCACGCACGCCAACTGTAACCATCCTCCCGTGTCCAGCGTCCCTCTCGAGGCATGTGCACTGCCTGCTCATGTGCCCGCATGCAACAACTCACCAAACACAGCCTCAGTCGCTTTCGTCTGCAAAAGTCAACATGCACCTCTGAGCCACGTTGACTTTTCACCGCACGCAAGACAGAGAGCCACTACCACCAACTCACAGAGCCCCGCCCGCCAACTCTAACAGAGCCCTGCCCATGGGTTAATGGCACTAGACTTTCTGTTACCAGCATTCACCACAATGTACAGTAATCCCTCCTCGATCGCGGGGGTTGCGTTCCAGAACCCCCCGCGATAGATGAAAATCCGCGAAGTAGAAACCATATGTTTGTGTAGTTATTTTTATATATTTGAAGCCCTTATAAACTCTCTCACACTGTTAACATTAGAGCCCTCTAGACATGAAATAACACCCTTTAGTCAAAAGTTTAAACTGTGCTCCATGACAAGACAGAGATGACAGTTCTTTCTCACAATTAAAAGAATGGAAATAGATCTTCTCTTCAGGAGCAGAGAATTTCAGAGAGAGAGAGAGAGAGAGCGCTCGCAAAGAAAAGCAAACAATCAAAAAATCAATACTTGTGCTTTTAAGTTTGCCACGACATTTTTTAGAGGAGCGTCAGTATCTTCTAAGCAAACAGCCTCTGTGCAAACAGCCCCTCTGCTCACATCTCCTCTGTCAGGCACAGAGAACGTCAGAGAGAGAGAGAGAGAGCGAGATTAAAGCAAACCATCAAAAAATCAATAAGTGTGCTTCTGTAAGCACCGCGATAAAGCGGCATTTCTTAGAGCTGCGTCCTTATCCACTAGGCAAACAGCTTCTGTGCAAACAGCACCTCTGCTCACAGCCCCTCCGTCAGGCGCAGAGAATGTCAGAGAGGGTGTGATAGAGGCAGAGGCAAGCAAACAATCAAGCTACGCACGGGATACATATCTTATAGCATTGAGGAGTTTTAGTTAATATGTAATACATGCTCTGATTGGGTAGCTTCTAAGCCATCCGCCAATAGCGTCCCTTGTATGAAATCAACAGGGCAAACAAACTGAGGAAGCGTGTAGCATAAATTAAAAGACCCATTGTCTGCAGAAATCAGCGAACCAGCGAAAAATCCGTGATATATATTTAGATGTGCTTACATTTAAAATCCGCGATAGAGTGAATCCGCGAAAGTCGAAACGCGATGTAGTGAGGGATTACTGTACTGGAATGTAAGACTATCACATCTGCTACCTCACAAACTGTCCTTTTTCCCCGGATTTCCATGACACCATCAGATTCTAATTTGCCTTTTACTTTTACACGCAGACAATTTCCTGTTAGATTGACGTTTGCAATAACTATTAATAAGGCACAAGGACAAACTTCCAAAAAAATATGCCTGTATCTGCCAAAACCTGTTTTCACTCACGGACAATTGTATGTTGCTCTCTCCAGAGTTCCATCTTTTCATTCACTGACAGTTGTATCCTCAAACCCTCCCCATTTGGACAACTGTGTCTTTCAGGAAGTGTTCACTCATCAATAAATAATTATATTTATAATTTATATAATATATATATTATGCTACGCCGCGGGTTGGCTAGTTTATCTTTGTTTTTGGTATGCAGTTTGTTTCTATTACATTTACTAGCACCATATAGTCTTTGCATTGTTTTGTCTGACTGCCGCTATTTAAATTGAAGGAATTCAAAACCAAGGTTTGTCTAACCAGAACATTTATTTTTTAATTTTAGACGTCCAACTGGTCATAATAATTGTGTGGTTGGCTGACCTCGTACAAATGGGATTAGGAACTAGAATTTGTATTAGTATTTAAAAAAATCTAAATATGAAAGCTTATAACCTGGAGAATTTTTTTTAGGAATAAATTATGAGAATAATAACCCAGCAGCTGTACAACATGCACTTCAAAATAGGTCATCCTCATGAAGCTAATCATGTTCAGGCCCAGTCAGTACTTGTGTGGGAGACCATCTAGGAAAAGCTTGGGTTGCTGCTGGAAGAGGTGTTGGTGAGGCCATCAGGGGGCACTTTCCCTGAGGTCTGAATGTGGATCCCAATGCCCCAGCACAGTGATCAGGACACTGCTGTAAAAATGGTGCCGTCCTTTGTATGAGACGTTAAACTGAGGGCCTGACTCTCTGTGGTCATAAAAGATCCTTAGGTATCCTTTGTAAATAGCAGGGTGTCTCGCGATGTCCAAGCTAAATTGCCTTCCATGGCCTAGTCATTCTGGCCCCCAATCATCTCATTCTCATCACTTCACCACCTAATAGTTAATGTGTAGTGAACATACTGCTGCAAAAATGGCTGTCATTGCCTCTCCCAGGTAGATGCTACACATTAGTGGTGGTTGAAGTATCTCCCCAATCACTATGAAAAGTGCTTTGAGTAGTGAGGAGAGCGCTATAGAAATTTAAAGAATTATTATTATTACAATAATTTAAGTTAAAAGTGAAAATAAGAAGGATGATAGCTCGTCACAACACACATTATTACTCCAAATTATTGTTGCTTAATTTAGCTCAACCAGATGCAAAGAGAATAGTAAGTGACACATTAGATCTTATTTCAGGACAGAGCAAATATTATAGCTTAACCTTATAGATGTTTGTACAGTATGTACATTTTGTTGACCCATTTTAAATCCAGCTGCATACTTACAGCCTAAGCTCCTTCTGTAGAAGTAAATTTTTGCAAAATGGAAAAATTCCTTTCCTGATGAATCAACCTTGAGCAACTTCTAGAATCCCTAACAGAAAAGAGCACTGTTAACAGTTTACCAAAAGAGCAGATCTAACAAAAGCACAGTTAATATGAAAATGAAGATGTTTTGGATTATTTAGGACTGTGAAAGTAAGAAAGAATACTAGACAGGGGAACCAAGCATAAAATACAACAAAGAGGAAGAAAGAATATCAAAAAGTGAATTGAGATAGGAGAGATAGATTCATCTTGTAAAGTGAGGTAAAAATGATGCACCTAGTAAGCAGGATAAGATAAAAGAGCAGAACAACTATAGTCCATTACAGTGGGAAAAAATGAATGAGGCAATACCCAGAAGCAATGGTGCATTACTTTGCAAAATAAAACATAAATAAAATTGATAGGCTTTTGCAATTTATTCCAGTTTAGTGTTGAAATTCCTGTAATAGCTAGCCAGCAAAAAGAACACCATGCAGCAGACATTTACAGTCTTCTTTCATCGCTGCGGTTCTGACACATCAGTTGACTTTTTCTTTGTGATTGCTGCAACAGTAAACAAATGAACTCTTCCTTCTTCTAATCCATCAGTACTGTTTCCTCAAAGAGTGCTGACATGTTATAATTCCTTGAAGAGTTTTCTTTAATTTTTCTGAAGAAGGCGTGAAACAAAATCTTTGAATTTAGGTACACATATATTTTTTCTAATTTTCTTACCTTTCACCACCACACACTCTACTGGAGTGCTGAGAAGTGGAACAATTTCAAAAGAGCACTAAGTATAAAAGCCTTCAATGCACAAATGATGTGTGAACATTTTGGTGCAAAATGGTGTGTAAAGTATGCTCAGGCTTTAAATGTTCTTTGCACACATTGATATTCCCCTCAATAAATATGGGTATTGCTCTGCAGTGAAATGTTTTTTCTACATCCACTTTATACACACATTACTTGAGTAAAAGGAACATTCACTAAACCTTTTACTGTCATTATAAGGCTGGTGTTTTTCCCACTTGCTCAGTAGCCATTCTGGTTTCACTTTTGTCAGAAGCAGTGGAATATAAACTTAGTAATATTTGTAGCGCTGCCTTCTCCAGAGGACCATGTTAGAGGTGATTTAAGCCTTTGTCACATTACAAGTTTTCCAGCGATTTTCAGTTATAGCCTTGAATTTCCAAGGGCACAGGGTACGAGGTGCTTCCACTTGGTGTGACAGAAAACTGAAGAATTTGGTGATCCAGCTGCAGGTTCACACGCATTCACACACACCATTCACAAACATTCCTATGTATACGTCGCTGAAAGAGAAACAGGGACAGTCTCATTATTTTTCACTCAGCCCACATATATAACGTTAGCAAGTTGGAACACACCTGTGACTGCCAGTTATATAATGTGACACCTCCATCATCTCAGTCATAGTTCTATACATCTCACTGGGACAAAATTAAATGCTAATTGTTGGGGTTGTCTTGTGTTTTTAGATATAAGTACAGTATACAATGTAACACCAAGTGTCTTGGACTGCACAAACAGAAAAGAGATGTTATGCTGCATATTTATCATATCATGACAGAACAAAAAATTGAAAAAGATATGCCTAGATTGCACCCAAGCTCACCATACCTAGAAAACATTTGAACAACTACTGGTGTTGCCAGACAGCAAGCGAATTTGCTGTAAAAATGAATTTTCACTGTAAAAATGAGATAAACTCACGATGCTTAGGAAATTTGAAACTGTGCCGAAAGGTTGTGAGGGAATCACATAATTAGTAATTCTCTCTGATTCATAGTCTTGTAATCTGAAATCCTCAGGACAACCAACATCTACCAACTGTAGTCATTCACTGTGGCTTTTCCTAATTCAAAGTCACATCTGAATGAAGACACAATCCATCCATCCATTATCCAGCCCGCTATATCCTAACTACAGCAACACAGGGGTCTGCCGGAGTCAATCCCAACCAACACAGGGCACAAGGCAGGAAACAAACCCGGTCCAGGTCGCCAGCCCAGCACAGGGCGCACAAACACACACACACACCCACACACCAAGCACACACTAGGGACAATTTAGGATCGCCAATGCACCTAAGCTGCATGTCTTTGGACTGTGGGAGGAAACCGGAGCACCCGGAGAAAACCCACGCAGACACCGGAAGAACATGCAAACTCCCTGAGTCTCCTTACTGCGAGGCATGAAGACACTAGATTCCACAAATAAGACATGGAGAATGTTGCATAAAACAGATGTTGGGTAAATAGCTTAACTGAGATGATCCCTTCTAATATCCTTTCAAATTATTTTAACTGGAAAATCTGCTTTGCTCAGAGGTCTAACTTTTTCACAGACAATAAGCCATGTTGATCGTTGATAACAGCCATTACCATGTAGAGTCCTCCAGAAGAAGACAACTGGAAGTGTTGCATGGTACCCAGAACAAGGCTACCAGAAAGCACAATGAATCGCTTCAGGAAGCAGCAGGTTTTAGAAATGGACATAAAATAGGAGTGGTCATGTTAAAATCAGAATCATCCATCATCCATCTTCCAGCACTGATAACAGTTTGCAGTCTTACCCTAATATTTAAGGCTGCTGACATGAATAGTAGTGAGTCATCGAGATCATGCAAAGAATTATCCACATTTCTGCTACATCTGGCATACCTTCTGCATGTATTTCCTTCCTATGTAAAATATTATGATATTATTGTAATATTAATGCACCTTATATATCATATAATATATATATTAATATTTATAATATAATCTTGAAGTCTTTTATATTTATATATATATATTTACTAGCAAAATACCCGCTTCACAGCGGAGAAGTCGTGTGTTAAAGAAGTTATGAAAAAGAAAAGGAAACATTTTAAAAATAACGTAACATGATTGTCAAAGTAATTGTTTTGTGTATTTGGTGGCAGCGTCACAAAGTTATTTTCGTCTAGCTACATCAGAAAATGTACCACGACGTCTGACATGCCTCCTTTTTACTGTTTTCTCACAGCTTGGATTGCTGCTGTCATAATCGGTTTGAGTCTACATATATACACATACATATCTTCATATATATTTGTACATATATACATATATACATATATCTATATACATATATACATATACACATATATACACATGTACATATATATATAAACACCTATCTACATTATATATATATATATATCTACATTATATACAAAGTATACACACACATGCATACATACATACACACACACACACACACAAATTATATATATATGTGTGTGTGTATGTATGAATGTGTGTGTAAATACAGTATAATGTAGATAGGGGTGTATATATATATATATATATATATATATATATATATATATATACACACAGGTATATTAGATGTGTATATATATGTATGTGTCTATATGCATGTGTATATATATCCTCTTTAATAAAACCCCTGTGTGCGTCCAGGTGTCCGTGTGTGTGTGTCTTCTGGTGAAGTACGCATGCGTGGGGCCGCACCGTGCCCCGCCCATTTGCACGACAGTGAATGGCGTATCCTTGGCCGTGCATGATAAGCAAATAAAGGTGGAAACCGTGCACATTAAATCCATTGCTGGGGAGACGCCACACATACAGGTAGTGCCCCGCGCATTTGCTGGGGAGAGTGCTGATTGGGTACTCACGGTCGCGCACATAAAATCCATTGCTGAAGAGAAGCCACACATAGTGCCCCGTGCATTTTTACTAACTAACTACCTACTAACAACATGCCACCCAAAAAGAAGGACACGTCAAGTAGGACAAAAGACACAGACACTCAAACCCTTTTTAAGCAACATCTCCTGGAAGAACAGTCAGCTCAACAAGTAAGCATCAACAAAAGAAAGGCTGAAAGACAAAGAAAAATACGAGCACATAGATCGATTGAAGACAAAGAAAATGAGCGTCAAAAAATTCTACAAGAGAAAGATTCAGAAGAGCAAATAGATCTATAGAAGAACAGGAAAATGAGCGTAAAAAAAAATTATCAACTGAGCAAGATATGTAGAACTATCCTATTGAGTTTCTTAATCAGCTAACTCCAACAGGAATGCCAAGGCATAAACTGAACCTTAAAAAGGGAGCAATAGTTATGCTCCTTAGGAATATAAACACTAAAAGAGGATTGTGCAATGGATCCCGCCTCTTTGTTAAAGACAGGAAAAGAAACCTCATCATTGCTCAAGTAATAACAGGTTCAGCTGAAGGAGACATCGTCTTTATTCCCCATATTGATTTGCCTCCATCCTCTACTAATTTAGCCTTTACCTTAAGAAGGCGACAATTTCCAGTTACATAAGCCTTTGCCATAACAATTAATAAAGCTCAGTGGCAAACCTTGGAAAAAGTTGCCATTTACTTGCTACAACCAGTATTCAGCCACAGTCAGTTATATATGGCATTATCAAGAGTTAGAAGTTTTTCAGATGTTGTCAAGGTTGTAGATGGTCCTGAACAAGGCAAACTGTTGCTAAACTCAGGCAGAGTATTTACAAAAATGTTGTCTATAATGAAATTTTATAGAAAAATTTCATGAGGTAAAAAAATAAAAACTTTTTCCTAAATATCTTCTTCAGATATTGTGTATTACATATTGTTACAAAGTTTTACACTAAGGCAATATTAATTATACTTACTGTATTATCATATATGTTTCTATTTTATTTTTATTATTATTTTACTTTAGGCTTCTTGCAAAAATATTTTTGAAAAAAAAAATTATGACAAGAAGCAGAATGAGGTCGAGGACCCTTGCTATTTAATATAGACCGTTCCTACTAATGTTTATGCAATACTGTTCTAGCGCCCGTTATTGTAACGGGCTTAATGTCTAGTATATATATATATATATATATATATATATATATATATATCCATCCATCCATCCATTTTCTAACCCGCTGAATCCAAATACAGGGTCACGGGGGTCTGCTGGAGCCAATCCCAGCCAACACAGGGCACAAGGCAGGAACCAATCCTGGGCAGGGTGCCAACCCACCGCAGGACACACACAAACACACCCACACACCAAGCACACACTAGGGACAATTTAGAATCGCCAATCCACCTAACCTGCATGTCTTTGGATGGTGGGAGGAAACCGGAGCGCCCGGAGGAAACCCACGCAGACACGGGGTGGGTTGGCACCCTGCCCAGGATTGGTTCCTGCCTTGTGCCCTGTGTTGGCTATATATATATATATATATATATATATATATATATATATATATATATATATATATATATATATATATATATATATATATATATATATATATATACTGTATAACTGATCACCCATTGGCCTCGGTCACTGAGTGCAAGGGAAAAAAATAAAATGTAGTCTATAAGTTATTAAACAGTAAAACATTAACGTTTTAAGAAGTAAAGATACATTGAGCACCACTGGAGTAGTTTCGGGTAAGCTACATTTTAAAGACGGTATAACATAACAGGTAAGTAGTACTAACAGCAGCTAAAATGTATATAGATCATCTCTCGGTAGTTGATCCCTTTTGAAAGGCGCTACACGACAGCTGTGGTATAGAAATTACATTTTCTATGTGAACGTCCAAATTTCTACCTGTGGTAATGTGCCTTACCAGAATTACCAGCAATTAAAGAAAATTAGTTTTGTGTCCTCTGCAGAGTTAAGAGAGAAAGGCTTTGGTTTGGGATAAAAGGAAAAAAGGTGTAAAGAAAGGAAACTTGCCTTTTTCTTTTATATAATGTAGAGAGACGTCTTCGCTCATGATATGAGAGTCGCGGCGGGTCTCATGTCGACTGGAGAGACGGCCCTGCCATTAACTATCCGGGATGGCACTGTCGGTCCTCCACTCCTGTGCGTGTCTTCATAATCTGACCTGACGACTTCATAATCGTATACGTGCAAAAGAAAGTGCGAAGAGCGTTAAAATTAGTTTGTTGCAGTCTAGAAATGGGATCCCATGTTTGCAGTTGTCTGGGCTATAGCTCAGGGGAAGGAGGGAAAAATTAAAAGTGTTTACTTTCACAGGCAGAAGCGCAGTTAGTGTCTCAAAGGCCGGCACAGCTACGCGCACCGGCTGCCCGACTTTTATAGTATTTTTGCAGTGCAGGAAATGCCACTTTTTGCAGACACGTTCACGTGATCAAAAGTCTCCGTGCACTTTAGAGGTCTTGCTTGTTCTCTGCGTACTGCGTTCATAGTCAGTTCACATGAGCCGCTCAGAGTACATGCATTGAAGGTTCTAAGCTGTGCCTGTGCTATCTCGTGCGATCTCGCGATGTCCACGGCTTTATTTAATGTTAGCTAAGACCCGGCACTTAAAAGTTTCTCTCGCAGTTTCGCTGAGTTTGTGTCAAACACCACCCTGACCATCTCATCTTCGACTGAATATTTAGTGGCAGAGTGTTTCTATTGAATTGCCGCTGAGGGACGGCCTTATATGGGCAGGCACTCAATTACGTGGGAGGCGTGATGATGTGAGACGCAAGACGCAACTCCGCCTCCCACGGCCATCAAGCTGCAGTCCATTACAGTATATGGACGGAAAAATAGGTTCCAGTTATGACCATTACGCATAGAATTTCAAAATGAAACCCGCCTAACTTTTGTAAGTAGCCTGCCAAATTTCAGCCTTCCACCTACACGGGAAGTTGGAGAATTAGTGATGAGTGAGTGAGTGAGTGAGTGAGTGAGTCAGTCAGTCAGTCAGTCAGCCAGTCAGTGAGGGCTTTACCTTTTATTAGTATATATATATATATATATATATATATATATATATATATATATATATATATATATATATATATATATATATACACAGTATACTGTATAGTAATTATTTAGGGAAAAGGTTTGGTGATGGTCACCATGTAAGTGTGGAGGCTAGAACAGGAACTGATATGGCAGATAGATGGGTTCTGGGTACCGGGAATGATGTCATGAAAGGGTGCCATTAGTGGGTGGACCCGGGATGATGTCACTGGGAGGCATGGTCTTCATATGGTCTGTGGAGGGACAAGAGGCGAAAGGATCAGATGGCAGCACCAACACCTAGTCTGGCTGAGAAACAACACTATTTGAGCCTGTAAACTGTTTCCTATGTGCACGTGTTTGACCCTCTTTCTATATTATATATACTGTATATATATATATATATATATATATATATTTATATATATATATATACTGTATATTTATAAATATATAAAATTATATACTGATAAAATATGTATGGGTGAAATATTTTTAGATCTTGGGTTATTTTTTAAAAATCACTTTAATAATTAAAAACTAATAAAGTATACACAAACTAAAAAGAAATTTATTCACTATGCAAAACTGAAAAGACAAAGAAATCTTTGTAAGCATACAAGTGTTAACAGGAATAATGCAATAATTAGTTGCTTATAACAAAAATAATTGTATTTGCTGCAGTAAAACACATTTAGCAAAGTGCTGACCTATAAATAGAAGCAATTATGCTTGTTTCTCAAAAATATGAAATTACAGTTATATTTATACACATATGATAATAATACATTTCATTTAGTATAATATCAGAAAAGAACAGTTTCATTTACAAGTTAAAAGAATTTTAAGCCACAAGTGCTGTATATGGGACAAAATAACTTTAGATGTTAAGTGTTGGCAAACATATATTCTTTAAAAATGTAACAAAAAGACATATTTTAAAATGTTGAGTGTGTTTACACAGTATGGATTTATATTTAGTAGACATCTATGTCTGTTATACTGCAGAAAACCTTTGAAGATTCCTGTTGTGGTAGAGACAAGCATGAAAGTAAAATTAGACTATGAATTTAAACAAATCTGATACCAAAGGAGGAGTATGTAATTTTGAATGGAGCAGTGTGAAAAAGTTATGAAAATGCAGCATAATTACTATGAATAGAGGGTAGAAGATTTGGCCTGTGATAAATCTGTCAATACTGTATAGGCTCTGGGATGCCAATATCATTCCATGACATTTAGTATGCAGTAAAAATTGTAATCAACTGTGACCACTAGGGACTGCCTCTGAACCCCAAAAACCAGACATAGATCCCTCAGACACATTTCTAGATTAAAATAAAGTTAAATTATTAAATATGACAATACCTTAAGAGGCTTCTTAGTCTGTCCACTCTTTTTCTGTATATTTCCACTTCTATTTAGGCAAAGTTGTCCTTTTCCACTCAACTCAGGCTGTCAGAGAAGTTCCAGTTCCATGGCACTGCATGACAGAGGCAATTCCAGATCATACAAAAGCTCCACACAATAAGTAAGTCCTCTCCTGGCAGAGCTCTCAGGTGACACCCAAGGACCCTTTCGATCTACAAGTCCAAACTGTAAACAACACTGCCACCTTCATATGGGGGATGAAATATTCTTGATAACCATTGTTTTTCCATTATTCTTTCTCCACAACTGGCATATGAAATGAGGACCTTCCTGGCCTGGTTATGCCTCCATCCATACTGTACTTCACAGCTGGCAAGGGATCACCTTTCATCCCAGACAGGATGCCAGTCCACCCTATGTGACACACACACAACATACTGTATATAATTTGCTTCATTATGTCTGTGCGGTTAAGTCTGTGCATTAATCATATTTCTTACTTCAGATGGAAACTGTTGTTGAAGGACAAAAGTAAAAGTATTTTCATAAAGGTTATAAAAGAAAAGCTTCAAAGCTGTAATATTACAATTAGAATGCATAGAAAGGTCCCAGCCCATCATCTCAGAAGTGGAACATTTAGTTAATGAGATCAAAGTACCGATTATGCTAGTGAACACTAGTGAAAAGAAAGTAAATGACCAGAAGATGAGACATAGTCAAGAATCAAAGCTCGCACCATGACCATGAGAATTAAAATGTCAAAATTAGAATGTTAAGCAAAAATTGAAGTCAAAAGTACAAAGAAGAGATCAAAACCAAGAGATTTTTAGAAGGGAGTTGGTAAGCAAAGTTTTGTGTTATCTGCAGTCTTGGATGAGAAAATGATGTTAGCTGCTGACCTTTTAACCTGTTGCATCAGAATGTCAAGGTCAAGGTCTAGAAACTGGGACCTGCATCCTAATTCCAAGTTCACAAAATGGTGGCACCCAAAAGAAAAAAAATGGCTTTGGAAACAGTACAAAATTAATTACAAAAAACTCTGTAAATACTAAAATACTAAGCCATAAATGGAATCCTTGACCTTGGAAAACCTAACTGGGTATAACAAATCCATAAACTTATTTCAGACAAGTGGTGGCTCTGACAGAGACATGGATTCAACCAGAAAATATGGTAACACCAACAGAACTTTCCTCTGCCTGCAACATCTTTCACTCATGCCTCTCCACTGGTAGGGGTGGGGAACAGAACTGGAAAAACACACCTCTGGGTAATGTATGCAACTTCACTTCTTTTGAATACCATTTTGTTACTCTCCTTTCCAATTAACATGACCATTATTTTTGTTTATTGCACTTGGTTTTCTCAGAATATTATTTGGCAAGCTAGACAGACTGTACTCTTCCCTGCCAGATGACGTCAGCCTACTTCTAATTCTTGAGGGCCTGAACATCCACCTGGACAGCTCTCCTACTGCTGACTTTCTTGCTTTTCTTTCTTCCTTCAATATCACACAGCTCTACATCACACTCATTGTCTAACATAACTGCATTCACACAAATGCAACTGTCACTATGCTATACGTCTGACCACTTTTTTATTCAGATGTTTCTACTGCTCCCCTCTTCTCACTCTTCTCCTCTCTCCACTGTATTCTTCCACTGACACCTCCATTCCCCCTCTCCCATCCATTTCTCTTCCATAGTTTCCTCTGTTCTCCCTCCTCCTGACCACTTGTCCTTACTCAACAACACTGCCACAGACACCCTGTCCTCTTTTATTGACAATATTTGTTCTCTCTTTCTTCCCAGCTTGCATGCAAAAGACCCTTCTGCCCCTGGCTTTCTGAAGCAATCCGCAAATCAAAGGACTGCTCAAAAGAACTGAAAGGAAATGGAGGAAGTCAAAGACTCAGGCATACCTGACTAAGTATCAATCCCTTATTGCATACTTTTCTTCTGCTACCACCAATTCAAAAGTAAGGTTATATCAAACTAGAATTACCAGCACCACTAAAACACACTCTCTGTTCTCCACTTTCCCCTCCCTTCTTATCCCCCTTCTACCTCTGCCCCAAACTTCCTTGACTTTGCCACTTTTTTTCAGGATAGGGTGGCAGTTCTCACCATCGCTGCCACCCATTATACCTCCTTCCAAGCATCACCCAACATTCTCCACTCTCTGCTACTGATGTTTCTGACCTCCTCTCTACTACCTGTCCACTTGACCCAGTCCACTCTCATCTCCTTCGGGCCATCTCCCCAACATTCCTTCCTGGAATTACACACATCATTAATACCTCACTCAGCTCAGATGCTTTTGCTATTATCTTCAAACATGATCTGATAACCCCTCTTCTCAAAAAACAAGGCCTGTATCTCTCCTTTCCTTTATTTCCAAAATACTTGAACATTCTGTTTCTAACCAGGTCTCTTCCTTCATTGTACAAAATGGATTGCTCTGTACCAACCAGTCAGGCTTCAACAGGCACCAGACAGCCCTACTAATGGTGGTAGACCAGCTACGACTTGGTAGAGTTACTAACGTGTCATCGGTTATGATCCCACTAGATCTCTCCTCTGCCTTTGACATAGTCAACCATGACATCCTTCTTGCACCCTATCTGACCTTGGCATAACTGAGACTGCTTTAAGAGGGTTTGAGTCCTACATTTTAAGAAGATTCTACAATGTGTCCTAGCGATGAGAGTTGTCAAAGGTACACCAAACATGCACAGGTGTACCCCTAAGATTGGTGCTGGGTCCTCTACTTTTCTCTCTGTACACTACCTTGCTCTGCTCTATCAGTCACTCCCATGGTTTCTCTAATCAGTGCTATGTGGAAGATATACAGCTGTACCTGTCATTCCCATCCGGAGGACAATGTGGTATCAGCTAGAGTCTCCGTATGACTTACTGATATCTATACCTGGATGAATGACCACCATCTACAGCTCAACCTAGGAAAAAACAACCTTCTTATGATCTCGGCCAGCTAGTCTTCTCAACTCCCCATCTCTGTACAACACCTGCCAAGTCAGTATGCAGCCTTGGAGTGGTGAGGAGCAGGAATCTTTTTATGACCTCATTTCTACTGTTTCTCATTCATGCATATTCACGCGGTACAACAATCGCAAGATCAGACCTCAAGTGACAGAGTATGCAGCACAACTTCTGGTCCAGAGTTTGGTCTTATCGTGTGAAGACTACTGCAACTCGCTTCTGGCAGGAGTACTTGCAAGTGCTATCAAACCATTGCAGATGGTCCAGAATGCAGGGGCCCATCTTGTGTTTAGTTGCTACATTGGCTCCTTGTAGCAGGATATGTTAAGTTCAAATCCCTGATACTTACCTATTGAGCAGTCAAGGGGTCAAAACCTGAGTATATGGAGACAAAGGTGAAGTCCTATATGCCTGCTCACCCACTCAGGTCTGCCAGTGAACACCAGCATCTGGTGATGCCATCTCTGTGTGGTATCAAGTCTCAATCCAGACTCTTTTTTTGTGTAATTTCTAGTTGAAGGAATGAGCTGCCCACCTCCATCCGAACTACTTACTCCCTCAATGTATTTAAGAAGCAATTAAAAACCCATCTGTTCTGCGAATATCTGTCTAATTGATAGGTTGATAGGGGAAAAAAACTTTGTTCTGTGATATTTTAGATTGCTGGTTAATTTGTTCTTAGACTAAGTTTAATTGCTTTATTGATCGTAATCCATGATTGTATATTTATTAGTTATTACATCTTTTTCACTTATGACAATCAATTTTTTGTTACTTGTCCTACTACACTTGCTGAACAGGCCTTAGCCTAATGTTACTCGATTATATTTACCTCTTTTTTAAGTCACTTTGGATAAAAGCGTCTACCAAGCAAATAAATGTAAGTAATATACCTCATTTGCTCTCTAAAAAATCTATTCAGATCACTATAATATACTTGAGAAGTTTCTATACATTTACAATGGTTATTGTACAAAATGTTAAAGCAAACTGAGCTACTGAGCTGTATACGTAAGTAAATTTTATTTACCAAACAGTGATGAGAACTACAGTTTCTTATGTCTTCCACTTAAGCTTTGTTCAAAGTTCTAATAATGTTGCTCAGAAATTTAATCCTGTTTAAATGTCATTCCTGATCTTGACACTTACATTAATCAAAGTAACAAATTGTTATTTTAATATAGTGTATTATGTAGCATACAGAGAAATCTATTAGAAAACCTCTCTAAAGGCTGCAAAAGGTGCCACTGAGGTGAGATCATTTTATGAAAAGGTCTTTATCTTAAGACAGTAAAAGAACAGAAGAAAAAAGTGGTTTTAATTACTTAAACAGTGGTGAGGTGCAAAAGAAACATTTTCTGAAAATAAAATTCGGAAAAAAAAAACAGGTAAATAATTACACTGAGTTGTAAGTAACAAAAAGGGTATGCTTTATGATTTTTAGAAGATTAGGTTCAGAAAATGAAAAATATTTTATCATATGGCAGGTCAAACCTTAAAATTATAAAAGCTGCAATTCAAAGCACAAACACATCCCAGTGATAAGTCTAATTATTTAAATAACGATTTCTTCATTTTGTAAAAACTGCTTGACTGTGACCAGTTTGATTAAAATGTTACCTTGATAGATTTTCTGTATACTGTAGACCTCACTCAAAATAAACCTTATATATCTTTTTGTTTCATCTCTGCATGGTTAACAAGTGGTTTATATGGACAAAAGAAAACGTAGGAGTAACTTCATGTTTTGTTATAAGTTCATTATAATTACTGAACAAGAGATACTAAATATACCTTTTCTTATCATTAGTGGTGTCTTTGTCTTCATTTTAGTAACACATATTCTTCTATCTGACTTTACTGTAGATAATACAGAAGTTTAAAGTGCAGTTTAAAGGATTCTTCATGCCAAATGTTGTTTGATCTCTACCACTCTGAAACTTTTAAGATATGATGCAAAATGCTAGGGAACAGTGACAAAGTAGGAAATGTAAAGTGAATGTATCAAGATCCAGGACAAATAGTATGTTATTCTAAGGTTCTGCAAATTAGAAGCTCACCTCCCATCACAGAGGGAGCATTTGTTTCTTGTCAAAAATGTTCTGAACTTAACCCATGCTTTGCTACTACAGTGTAAAGCGCTAAATGCTCAGGTTGTGAAAAAGTGTAACAAAAGCACCCAAGACTATTATACACATAAAAAAATTAGAAACAGTATAAAAAATTTAAATTATCAGAATTAGCATGTCTGCTACTGTATATTTTTATAATTCGTCATTTGTTAACACACTGTCTGTTGATGCTTCTTTATTGTTGCTGCTTCTCTGCACTCTCTTACATTATCTAATTTTACTACCCAAAAACCAATGCTTCCAAATTTTTGCAACGAATATAGTGAAAGTGACATTTTTACTATTATGGGGATAGTTTTACTCCTATTAAAATTATAATAAAAGAGAACTCATTTGGGGTTTTTGAGAATAGCCTTGGAAACAATGAAGAATGACTGAAAACATTTATGTTAAGTAGAATGCCCAGTGGCGGCCTGGTGGTCTTTCAGTTTTGCAACTCCTGCAGATTTTGTTGTTTTTTTTTTTTGTTTTTTTCTCTGTCCTCCTGGCCATCTGACCTTATCACAGGACTCATCTTTAGAAAGGTACATCATGATATTGTATATAAGGATGCTCCCCTTCTGCTTGTCTTTGTTTTATAAGACTGTTTAGATTTATTTTTTCTTTGTTATATCTTAGTCAATAAAATTCTTACCTAATCTTATTTGTTTTTAATAATCCTGTAACTTTCCCTTTGGCATCTTGTGAAGCACTTTGAACTTCATTGTTTGTATGAAAATGTCCTATATAAATAAATGTTGTTGTTGTAGAATGAAATATAGTAACTAGACTTTATTAATAGTTGATATAATTCATAGGTTTCTTGTACACCTTTATGGTTAAAAATTGAATAGGAAGAGGGCTTTTCAATTCCTTAGAAATGTTGAGCTTCTCAGAGGAGTAATGTAAAATATCAGTCCACTGGCAGTTTTAGTATTACAGAAATAGTTTTACTGTTTCAAAACTACCCAAAACATTAAGATTAAAAAAAGGTTAAATCTCTTGAGTTAAAAGAGAATAGTTCTGAGATTGTCAGTTTCTGATGTACTTTACAGGAAAATCAAAATCACAGAGTCTCAATTACCAAATCTACTGCGTACAATTTAAATACAGTAAAAGATAAACAATCTTACATGTTCACAGCCAGTCAGGTCCTAGTGGTAAATGTGTATACCTGTCAAAGATGTTATTTAGGCCGAGTGACTCAATAAAAATAACCATACTGTATACACTGACAAATATGTTGGCATGTTGAGTTTCTAAATGGTGCTTAGTTTAAAGGTGCACGTGGGGGAAGGAGGAGAGTGCTATAGAGTCTTTAACTATTTTCTAGTTCTGTCTTTACAGAACCAATGATGCTGCTTCTGCTTTTCCTCCAGCTCCAGAACAAGCCAACAAGAACACAATGTCAGTTTGTGTATTTTTTCAACTACATTTTGCCTGTGGTCTGAAACTCCAATACTTCTTAGGTCTCCCTTGTCAAGTTATCTTAAAAAAATAAGACAAAGACATGTGTTAGCTGTAATGCCGAAGAGAAAACAGGCAACAAACAGCACCTTCTTGGAAACCTTCTTGTTTGTTTTAGACAAATTCCAGCCTCCAATCATTATAAGAAAGTTTGTTGTGAGAGGCAATCAGATAGATAGATACTTTATTAATCAGCAGTATACTGATCCAAAAAAAACAATATTAAATTAAAGAGTAATAAAAATGCAGGTAAAAACAGGCAATAACTTTGAAAAATGTTAGCGTTTACCCCCCTGGGTGGAATTGAAGAGTCGCATAGTGTGGGGGAGGAACGATCTCCTCAGTCTGTCAGTGGAGCAGGACGGTGACAAAAGTCTGTTGCAGAAGCTGCTCCTCTGTCTGGAGATGACACTGTTTAGTGGATTCAATGAATTCTCCATGATTACCAGGAGTTTGCTTAGCGCCCGTCGCTCTGCCACAGATGTTAAACTGTCCAGCTTCATTCCTACAATAGAGCCTGCCGTCCTAACAAGTTTGTCCAGGTGTGAGGCGTCCTTCATCTTTATGCTGCCTCCCCAGCACACCACCGCGTAGAAGAGAGCACTCGCCACAACCGTTTGGTAGAACATCTGCAGCATCTTATTGCAGATGTTGAAGGACGCCAACCTTCTAAGGAAGTATAGTCGGCTCTGACCTTTCTTACACAGAGGATCAGTATTGGCAGTCCAGTCCAATTTATCATCCAGCTGCACTCCCAAGTATTTATAGGTCTGCACCCTCTGCACTCAGTCTCATCTGATGATCATGGGGCCCATGAGGGGAAATGTTACATGTTACATCTTTACATAAAATCTTGAAAATACAGTTTTACAAATTCATAGCATGGGTATGGATAACGTCTAGAGAGAAGGTGCTCATTGGCTGTCATCTCTCAAATTACAGAGGACCCCCTACAACTTAATAAAATAATAAACCCAGGGCATGTTGCAGACTGGTTGGACAGAGTCACTGGATATGTTACTCTATATGACTGAGTGCCATGGGAGTGCTCTTCAACTCACTAAGAGTATAAAAAAGGAGTCTGTGACTGAAAGTTGCTGGAGAAGTTATGCAATGTGACATGGCCTTAAAATCATGCTGGCAGGAAGTTCCCTCAATTTGTTATTTCATGATACGCAATACTTACTTAGCTTCTAGTGGACTAATGTTGTTTGAATCGGTTTATGTTAATTGATCTGAAATATATTTGTTTTATTTTTTGTTATCTTAATGTGTATTTTTGTATATGTAAAACATGTGGTACAAGTAATTTGTATATTAGTTATAAATAAAACTCTGTGTCTGTACTCAGTGAAGAATGCTATAGTAGTGGTCTTCAGATGTGCACAGTGATACAGATAGATACAAACTATTTTATTTATCCAAAGCGGGAAATATCGCTTTTTACAGAAGCTCAAAAAATATTATAATAAACAACAACAACACCCCTCAAATATACCAAGTCTCAATTACCAAAAAGAATAAAACACATGGTTTTAGATAAGAGATCAGTCACAGTGAGGCATTACAAAAGCATTTTGCTGTCAGATTGCATTTGTGTGTTACTACTACCCCACCGTTAAGCAAACAGTGCAGAACAGAATGGAGTTATGGGGAACTCTGAAAGACTGAGAAGGGACCAGCAGGAGATGCTTATAACCAACACTTCAAGACTTTTTACCTAAAATGTGTTATCTGAACAGGTGATATTCAAAACCTCTGCCATTTTATACTCAATAAACAAATTATTCGGGACACCTGTACACCTGCTTATCCATGCAGTTATCTAATCAACCAATCATGTGGCAGCAGCACAATGCATACAATCATGTAGATACAGGACAGAAGCTACAGTTAATGGGGAGTGGGGAAAAATGTGATTTCAGTGATTTTGACTGTGGCATAATTGTTGATGCCAAATGGGTCATTTGACTATTTCTAGAACTTGTAAACTTCTGGTGTTTTCTCGCACAACAGTCTCTAAAGTTTACTAAGAATGGTACGATAAACAAAAAACATCTAGTGAATGGCAGTTCTGTGGACAGAAATGCCTTGTTGATGAGGGAGATCAGAGGAGAATGGGCAGACTGACTTGAGCTGACAGGAAGGCTGCAGTAACTCAAGGAACCACTCTGTACATCTGTGGTGAGCAGAAAATCATCTCAGAATGCACAACATATCGAACTTTGAGGCAGATGGGCTAGAACAGCCTAAGACCACTTCAGATTTTACTCTTGTCAATGAAGAACTGAAGCTGAGGCTGCAAAGGGCACTAAGGTCACCAAAACTGTATAACTGAAAATTGGAAAAACATAGCCTGGTCTTGTGAATCTCGATTTCTGTTTTGGCACGCAGATGGTAGAATCAGAATTTGGTGCCAGCAACGTGAATGTATGCACTCAACCTGCTTTGTGTCAAGAGACCAGGAAGGTTTGTTTAGTGTAATGGTGTGGGTGAGGCTTTCTTGGCATACTTTAGGACTATTAATACCAATTAACAATTGTTTGAAGGCCACAGCCTGTTTGTGTATGGTTGCTGACCATGTATATCTCTTCATTGCCACAATTTATCCATCTTCTAATGGCTACTTCCAGATGACAATGCACTCAAGTCATCTCAAACTGGTTTCAAGAACATGACAGTGTGTTCAGTCTTCTTCAGAAGCCTTCCCAGTCACCAGATTTGAGTTCGATACAACACTTTTGGTATATTGTAGAATGGGAGATTCATAGCATTAGTGTACAGCTGACAAATCTGCAGAAATTGCATGATGCAGTCATGACAACATGGACCAGAATCTCAGAAAAATTTTCCAGTGTCTTGTGGAATTCATGTCATGAAGCACTGAGGCTGTTCTGTGGGCCAAAAAAGGCCCTTCTCAATATTAGTGTATCTTTTTGACCATCTGTTAATCTCCATGATATCTGTTTTAAATTCTTTTTATAGTGCCAGACCCAGAAACAGTCCTGGATTAGGTGTAGGTTAAATCTGCTTTTAAGATATGTCAAAGGGAGGTCTGGTACCCTGCAGAGCTACTAATACCCTCAACAGAAATGCTAAAATGGTCAAGGTTCCTGATAATTAGATTGCTAAAAACAACAGTTCCCTAAAATAAAAAAGAGCAGTAAGTGAAGAATAAAAAAAAATGTAAATCTTAGAGCAGATACTAAATGATTATTTGATTTATTATTAACTATTGTTTTGAATAGCTTGCCATTCTTTTATCCTGCATCAAAGTGTCACATAAAATGACAACTTATGAATTTAAAACAAAAATAGTGATGATAAGTGTAGTGTTCAGTGGCTGCCATTTTCATGTTAACCTTGGCCCTAGAAAAAAACTCTGGCCTTGGCCCCAGAACTTACCACAGAGCACAGTATAAATTATCACTTCTTGTCACAGCTCATTCAACTCCGCTTTGGGAAGTGAATGATGGAGCAGTTCATTGGCTACTAGAAAGTGTGACAAGAGTGCTGGAAGTGATGACAATAAGCTTTCTGTATTATGCATTTTAGTGTTGTGTAGCAGAATAACTGTCCCACATGATGGACCCCAGGATTAGTTGTCAGGTTAGGCACAGAGAGAACAAACATGTAGCTGTTGTTTTTGTTTTGGGTTTATTGCCTCAGCGTTGGCTTTCTCTACACAGCGGTGTCAAAACCACACAGAAAATTAAAGAATAAAAAGTAATGGGTGAGCCAAATTTATTCTATGTTCTGAGCCTATCATATGTGATACAATGGCACACAGTATGCCAAGGGTGTTGATCTGTAATATATGCATGGTAAAGATATTTTGAAGACAATAAATATAGAGATAAAAAAACAAAGTTCAAGTGCAAATCTATCACTGTGCTGAAAGCCATGACAGGTACCTGTGCTTACAGTGTATTTTTAAGTGGAAAAGGTGTCATATTAAAATGTAAGAATATACACAAATCTTGGGAGACAGAGATCTCTTGCATTTCTTTTCATAAAGAGTGACCTACATTTCTTGCACTCTTGTTTTTTTGTAGTAGCAACAAAGTAGTAACAAATTGCACATGGGCTGTTTTCAAATATTGCACTTGATGAACATATTTAAACATTTCAAATGTAAATATATTTATTTAACAATTTATTTTATAAAAACTATAAAATACTCATTGTTCATAAAGTGGAAATGCTATTGCACTAGGTAAACATTGCCTCCTGGGAATGTTACCTCCCTGACACTCGTATAAATTATTTAAATCAATAAGACTAACTGTGGACCCAAACTCCCGGAGCCAGAAACACACAATGTGGCTATTGGCCTCTTGTGCCTCGCCACTTAAACACATTTCATTTGGCCTGACATACAGCACAATAGGCAAAACTTCATCTTGCACTTACCATGCATTAGAAGAAATATCCCAACTATATTTAATTACTAATGTTCCCAATATTCTTAGAATGGGTAATTTTCTTCGAAAATTTAGTGAAACATGGAAGTGATCATTCCTTTAAGCTAACAGATATGTGCATATGCTTACTAATGACTGTATTTTAATGGAGATCATCATTTGACAATGGTTATGTTCCTCAGAGTTTTATATATGAACTCTAAGCATATTTTGAAAGTTCATTTGTACTCTTGTGTTAACACAGTTTTTTGGTAATAAATAATGCATTTCAGCAATTAATTATTCAGAAACTATGCTTAAAAGCCATTTGCTATGAGCAAAAATTATTCCCACAGCATATCATTCATTAAATGTTGATTTACGTGAAACATATTATTGGCTCTATTATGAAAGATATACACATATCTTTGATGCTTCAAAATAATTTTAATTTTGGCTCAAGAACAAAATATGGTTGACCAAAGCATGCTTATAGGATACCATCTGCTGTTTTCACCTACAAAATATTTTAAGTGTAAAACAGTTACTGATATCTAGATATTTTTTATTTTTTCATATACTCATTAACTTAAAATATTATATTAAAGGGCTGATATTTATGCAAATAATCAATTACCCTAATTTTGCCTATTTAGTTATATAACAGGAACATCTCATATGTATGACTTCTTCCAGAAATACATCTACTGGAAAAGATTATGTATTAAAAGACTACTGACATTCTGAGCACAGAAAAGTGCCTGATACTGAATGACATTCCAAGAAATATTAAATGAGTTCTGGAAAACGATGGTGAACTAGAGCTTCAATACTGGTTAAGTTTGGGGCAAATCTGGCAGAAAATCAAAGCCCTTTCACAATGTTGCCACTTTTATGTATTGCCAAAGAAATTCTTAATGACCCATTTATGGAAATATTTATGTAAGGATATTGATTTTTTTTACACTTGCAATAATTATAAACAGTAATATGTGTCAGTATGATTAATACCATTTTAGTTATGTCTGCTTTGGCATTTAAAGATTAGTTCAAATTCATTTGTTCATATATTATAGGCAGTTGTCGCTTGCTGATGACACCACTGGCTGTCTTACTCATGTGATCCATTTCTAAGACAATACTTTGCTTTCAGCTGCAAGGACATGCACATTTTATTTAAAGCCAAGCTGAGATTCAGGAGCACTTCTCTTGTTGCAAAATAAAAAATCTTTTTTTTTCTTAAGGTGTTAAAATTAAAGTTTTTTTTTTTTTGTTCTATTCCATTTCCAGCTTAGTGCTTTTGAGTTTTGATATACAGGTACATATTGCAGTTATTCAGTGTACCAAACTATTTTACCTTCTGATTGCAACTCTACACAAATTTAACTTACTGGTTTAATTGAATTGTGATGAAAATAGCACTGTTCTAAAGAACCTAAATAGATAGATAGATAGATAGATAGATAGATAGATAGATAGATAGATAGATAGATAGATAGATAGATAGATAGATAGATACTTTATTAATCGATGCAGACATGATAGAGATAGGTCATAAACCAGAGAGTCACCACCAAGTGATTATTAAAAAAAAGAGAAAAAAACTAATCAGAAAACTATAAAGAACTGGAGGACATTGAAAAAGTGAATAGGCGCCCTTTTAAGAGATACACAATGCCTGTAGGAAATAAAATACTGGCTGCAGTTGCCATTAAAGACAACAATGTTGATTGAAGACGGGACAAAAAAAAATATCAAAAAAGAACTAAAGCTGCACAATTCTTTTTGGCTTAAAATTGAGACCAGAATTGTAACTTATGATTCTTTGACACCCCAGTGTTTTTAAGAACAATATGCATATTTATTAACTTACATTACAAATATTTTGATTTGTGCACAATAAACAAAACATACAGATACATTCCTTTTTAGATAAAAGGCAGTAAAATTTAAGCAAATTTCGACCTCAAAACTCTATAAATAAAACTATTAATTGTCTATTAACTATTAAATATTCATCAGCATCTTTTGTGCTTTCCTAAAGGTAGACTCCCATTGACAGTGTTCCAATCCCACTAGACTAGCATCTTCACTCACTCCAGCCCTCCACTGCAACTTTGGTCTTCCTCTACTTCTTCTTGTCATTTGGCCCAACAAGATGCTTTTAGAGGAAAGTCATAATTTACTGTCATAGTGTTTCATGTCCGTTTTAGCCTGATTAAAAAACATAAAACAAATGCCTTATTGAGAAAACAAAAGCAGTGTGTGTGCATGTGTGTAAGGGACTCAAATGTTCTAAATAGCCTAACATTTTGAGAAGTCAGTATTTTTTCGTGCAGGTGGACTAGCCATCACCAGTTGTTCCAAATTACCTGGTGGCGAATCTCTGCCCCAAACAGCCCATTACAAGCAGAACCTTCCAATAGTTATTCAGTGGTGGGTAGTTTTGCATCATGTTCTTGGCACCACTCTTAGATTGTTCTAGGCTTATGATATGTTGCATTACAACGGTAAAAGTCCATTCAAAGATTAGAACACATCTACCATAAAAGGATACACCAGTTGGCAGCAAGATTTAGATATTCTCTGCTTCTGGAAGGTTGTTCTCCTTATAAAAACAACCTATAATGCATCACAAAAAGACACCCTACTCCTGGCTCTATGACGTCATGGATATTTTGCCATATCCTCAGTGTGAAAGTTTAGGCACTGAAATCCATCATGCCAAAGAATGTTTTTCCACTCCTCTAGTGTCAAAAGTTTGTTTTTCCTTGCACACTGCAAATGCACTAGCTTGTTTTTTTTTGTCCAAAGTAGGAGTCAGTTTTGTCGTTGGCAGCCATATGCCAGTTGGCTCTGTAAACCTTTCACTTGCAGCACTAAACATGCCCTGAAATGTGTTAGAAAATATCAGAGCCTGGAAACTACAATCCCCTTTTCAGTAGAGCTCATTATAAAGCTGTTTCTTCCCTGATGTCATTTGGTTCTAATAGGAATATTTTGTGCCCAGCAGAAGTCAGAAGCAGCAACACCATTAATGTGCTTTGTCACATCCTGAGAAATGGAGATATATTTTTACTTTTTTCCATGTTCTACTTTTTTACAACTTTATACTCCAAGAATAAAGCATGTAGCCAGAACTGTGCATATTAGAACTTCAGTTAGTGTTTCAAGTTGAAATTTTAAGCACAAAGCTGTCTAATAAAGACCTTCCTTTCCAAAAAGAAGAATTGAGTGATTTTTTTACATCAGCCAAACAGAGGTCTGATATCTGTAAAATACACCTAAAAATGACATACTGTCATAACTCACCCTTAGATCCACCCATGTCCATATCTATTGTCATTCCTATAGCTTGCAGGTATGTGCTCATTCATTTAAAGTAATTCTCCATCCAAAAATTATATTTTTAATATGTTACTTACTCTATGTACTTTGTAGTAGATAGATAGATAGATAGATAGATAGATAGATAGATAGATAGATAGATAGATAGATAGATAGATAGATAGATAGATAGATAGATAGATAGATCTTTATTGTAATTGTCACTTTTACAAAGGAACAATACTACAAAGGAACAATGAAATTGAAGGTGAAGTCGACTCAGTGTGAGGCATAAGAGTTAAAAAGACAAGAAGAGAGAAAATAATAATAAACCGAATAGTAATAAAAGTACTTTACAAAATATACAAATTGCACTTGTTGACTTAAGGTCTATATTTCACATTGGGAGAGAATGATATGGAGCAGTTTTATTCTGAGTTCAGGGCCATGATTGCTTTTGGATAAAAGCTGTTTTTAAGGTGGTTTGTCCTGGTTTTCATTGCTCTGTATCTCTTACCCAATGGCAAAAGCTGGAAGAGGCAATGACCGGGATGTGATGAATCCTGTGAAATGTCTATTGCTTTTTTGCGGCATTGGGAGGTGTAGATTTGTTCCAGAGTGGGGAAGGTACAAATAATTGTTCTCTCCGCTGTCCTGATGACCCTGTGGAGCGCTTTCCTTTCTGAGAAAGTGCAGCTGCCGTACCACACACACAGACCGTACGTGAGCACTGGAACAGTGATAAAAGACAAGGAGAAGATTTTTGGGGAGATGGTTCATTCTGAGGATTCTCAGAAAATACAGTCTGCTGCACCTTCTTCGGCAGCTCCTTGGTGTTGGCGCTCCAGGTCAGGTCATCCTCCAGCTCAATGCCCAGAAACCTGAACACCAGGACCCTCTCCACACAGGCCCCGCCAATGATGAGTGGCTGGATGTCAGTTTTGTTTTTCCTAAAGTCAATAACAAGCTCCTTTGTTTTTGTGGTGTTGAGGAGCAGGTTATTGACTGTGCACCACTCTGACAGCCACTCCACCTCGTCCCTGTATGCCAGCTCACCCTCCTTGCCCGAGATGAGTCCGACCACCGTCATGTCATCCGCAAACATTATAATCTTGTTGCTATGGTGAATGGGGACGCAGTCATATGTGTAGATGGTGTAGAGGAGCGGGCTGAGCACACAACCCTGCGGCGTCCCGATGTTGAGGCTAAGAGCAGTGGATGTGTGGAGACCCAGCCTGACCCTCTGGGAGCAACCAGACAGGAAGTCCAGTATCCAACTGCAGGTGAGTGATGGAAGTCCCAGATCTGCCAGTTTGGACGCTAGTTGTTGTGGGAGGATGGTGTTAAACGCCGAGCTGAAGTCTACAAAGAGCAGTTTGGCGTAACTCCCCTGCTGCTCCAGGTGGGTCAGGGCAGCATGAAGGACTGTGGCCACAGCGTCCTCCGTGGATCTCTTTGCTTTGTAAGCAAATTGAAATGGGTCCAGGTCTAATGGCAGGCAGGTGATGATATGACTCCACACCAGTTTCTCAAAGCACTTCACGATGACAGATGTGAGTACCACTGGGCGGAAATCATTCAGACTGTTCGTGATGGATTTTTACGGCAGTGGAGCATTGATTGAGGACTTGAGGCAGGATGGGACAGTGGCCTGGGACATGGACTGGTTGAAAATCCTAGTCAAAATTCTGGCCAGTTGATCCGCACAGTCTTTCAGCCCATCCAGACACACCGTCGGGTCCTGCAGCCTTCCTCAGGTTCACTTCCTCATCACCTGCCTCACCTCACACTCTTCCACCATGAGTATGTTGCTGTTGTGAACAGGCGGCTGTGATGGAGCTGCTGCTGGTGTCACCTCAAAGCGGGCAAAGAAGATGTTCAGCTCCTCTTACAGAGAAGTATCTCCCTCAGCGGCCAAGCAGTTGCTGGAGTTGTAGCTGGTGATGTGTTGGACACCCTGCCACACCTGCCTGGTCTTGTTGCTCCTCAGATGGTCCTCTGTTCTCCTTTTAAATGCTGCCTTGGCCTCTCGGATGCCTCTCTTCAGGTTCGCTCTGGCTACACTGTAAAGAGCCCCATCCCCAGACCTGAAAACAGTATTCCTAGCTTTCAGCAGACTCTGGACATCCCTAGTCATCCAGGGCTTCCTGTTAGGATAAATCCTTATGTGTCTGTCCCTGGTGACGTTGTCCATGCAGAACCTGATGTAATCCAGGACTGCCGTAGTGTGGTTCTCCAAGTCTTAGTTTTGGCTAGCACATTTTTTAAGCTTTTGTTTCATGCAGAATGGAGGTAACAAAGTTTCTGACAAAACAGACATCTATGGTGAATGACACTGGACGACAGCAAGCAATATTGAAACACTTCCATGAAAAAAATCCATCTCACATAATCCACATGTCAAGTCATCAAGCCATATGTCCACAAGGTCCCAAAAACACATATTTTTACTCAAATAAGTTTATTTAGAGATCATCTGTGAAACTGCACAGGTGAAGTGACTGTCTACTAGTTGAAGCATCTTAGATATGCACAAATATAAGGCATACTCCCTTCCTTATAAAGTTTTCACTTGCATTCTTTTAATTTTTATCCTTTAGTTTTACATGCCCCTCAGTGCACGGATTTCTGTTGATATTATGTGAACTGAAATGTTAGTCAATGAATAAGCTGTTACTGGGCTGAACTCCTGACCAATGAATGAAGCAGGTAGATGGTTTTGCAGTTCAAATGCTTGTTTGCATCTGAGAGGTGGTTTATTTAATTGTTATTGCAGGCGACACAAGTAATGTTAAATTTTTTCATGGACTTTTTGATATTGTTTGCTGTCGTCCAGTGTTGGACACCATAGATCCTTATTACATCAGAAAGATTATCATCGCCATTCTGCATGAAAACATTAGATTACATTTTTTTTCTCAGCTAACACTACAAATTACTGTACATGGGGTAAGTAACATAAAAAGTATCCCTTTTGAGTGGAATATTTCTTTAAGGGCACATGGAGCCTTAATTTGCTCTTGCATAAATGGGTAGGAGGCAGTCAGTTTTGCCTAAATTGTTTAACCTGAGGCTTTGTTTCCAATTCTCTTAAAATACTGAGCTTCAAATTTTAAATGAATTACCGTTTTCATGTTTTCTTTTTTGACTTTGTTTACTTTATACCTTGATCCCTCATACTTTTTAATATTGTTTTAATTTTTTTAATCAAATTACACTGAATGAGAATGCATGACAGCGAATGACAACAATGAACATATATTCAATACTAACTACATTCCAGCTACACATTTCTTTCACTATCTTCAAATCAGGAACTTTGTTAAACAGAACCTTCCAAACTTTCCACATCTTGCACCCTCATCCATGCTGGAAAAGATATTGCTCACTTTTAAGGACTTAGACTCCATCTCTACAATATATAAAATCATTTTACAATCCCTCCCTTTCAAAGATCCAAGAGGACACTGGGAAAAAGATCTCTCAATTAATATATCAGAAAAGGAGTGGAAAGTAGCAATGCAGAGAATTCACTCGAGCTCCATATGCACAAAGCATACAATTATACAACTTAAAATTATATATCGAGCACATCTGTCTCGACTAAAACTCTCCAAAATATTTCCAGGGCAGGATCCAACCTGCGAACATTGCAACCAAGTCCCAGCCTCACTGGGTCAAATGTTCTGGGCCTGCACCAAATTAACATTATTCTGGACAAAAATTTTTAATTACCTCTCAGACAGCCTTGGACTCACAATCCCTCCTAACCCATTAACAGCTGTGTTTGGGGTTCTTCCAGAGAGACTTAAAGTGGAGAAAGACAAACAAATTGTGATTGCATTCACTACACTTTTGGCACGCAGACTTATTCTGATAAACTGGAAGAACCCAAACTCTCCTCTTTTATAAGTCAGTGGCAAACCGATGTGTTATACTATTTGAAATTGGAAAAAATCAAATACTCAGTTAGAGGATCCGTACAGACTTTTTTCAAAACATGGCAGGATCTAATCAGTAATATTGTAAAATAAGCTCATAAAGCACAGAGAATTTATTAATTTAGGTATGTTTACAAGCCTTAAATTTCACGCCGTTTGGCTTGCTCTCTCTCTCAGGGGTGGAAATCGATCTGTTCTTAACTCAATTTTTCTTTTTGTAAAAACTTGATTGCTTTGTATGGATTGCAATAAAATTAATAAAAAGGAAAAAAAAATACAAATTCTCATATATTTATGCTCCATCACAGTTCAAATCAATGCCACCGTATCCAATTCTGAGAGCTTTCTGAACAAAACACCCAATATATAGTAGTCTCATATATAAACCGATTTTTGATCTGTGTCTGTGCTCACATTTGATTTTTTTTATACAACTCATTTGGCAGTGTAGCATTCTTCATCATTTGGCTATCAGTCGTGTTGTGAATTCACATTCATGTTGTGAAGTAAAGTCACCAGGGGTTTTACTCCTCTTATGCTCATCCAGGACTCCTGTAGTCACAAACAGATTCTTGCCTAGAGAGAGGTTTGCCATTTATGCAGAAAATGAGTTCAAACTCCTTTGTGGGACAGGGTGAGCATGTAGCAAAATAAAAGCTAGCATGAGTCATTTAAAAAAAAAAAGTACTTTACTTATTATTTGGCTGATATTTTTATTTAAGGTTGTTTACAAAATTTGAGATATAATTGGTTACAGGCAAGTGAATGCACTTACCCAGGGGACTGGGCAGTCTCATGGTCTGGAATCCCTACAGATTTTATTTTTTTCTCCAGCCGTCTGGAGTTTTTTTTTTGGTTTTTCTGTCCACCCTGGTCATTGGACCTTACTCTTATTCTATGTTAATTAATGTTGACTTATTTTATTTTCTTACTGTGTCTTATTTTTCTATTCTTCATTATGTAAAACACTTTGAGCTACTGTTTGTATGAAAATGTGCTATATAAATAAATGTTGTTGTTGTTGTTGTATTGTGATGATACGGGTCTGCTCCACACTACTGGCTGCATCCCGAGAGCATAACGTACCTGAGGAAAAAGCTGGCGGATGAGGACACAACACACATTTATCAAGGGATAGGTGTATAAATGCTTCAGTGCTTTTATTAAAAACAGACAAAAACAAAGTGTCTAAAAGTGCAATGCATGAAAAGAATCCATAAATAAATAATCATTTAAGACAGTGAAAGTCCATGAAGTTACAATCCAGAATAAAACAAGAATAAAGCCAACCACACAGTCATCAGGATACTGTTCCATTTGACAAGTTCAGCACAACTCCCACTTTGTCTCCCTAGCTCTCCCATTCCTCACAGCCAGCAGAGTTACAAGCAGCCACGGTCCTCTCTAACCTGAAGCCCATATTGGCTGCCTTAAGCTGCGTCAGTCAGACCACTCAGGGTTGTCCTGTCTTCCCTCTCTCCACCCTGGTGTGCATCGGATCCCTGGGGAGGACTCCACCATGCTCGTACCCACTTCTCTACAAATATTCAGTGGGGCAAGCCACCCACAGAGCAGCAATACTTCGCTCTTACATGGGACCAATGACTGTGCTGCCTTTCCACACTAGCTGGCTGGCTCGTCCTGCCACTCCACCCAATTCTGGTCCCACTGATTTCTTTCTCTGCCTTTTTTCTCCTTTTTCATTCTTTTTTTTCTTCTGTTTTCTCCTTTTTCCTTCTCTCATGCTGGCTCGAAGAATTGTAATCGTGTTCCACAGGAAGCAGATGAAAAAATCGAGACACAATAATTATTTCACTAAACCCCCCCCTGTATACCCACGGAGATCGAGCTGGTCAATTAATTATTTATTTATTAAAAATTTGCCACCTTTATCTAAGCCGTAGACCAGCAATACCACAATTATGGTCACACAGTGTCAGTAGTAGAATGTCAAGCTACAACCTCAAAGTCTAATGTTTGCTGCCACCTCTAATATTGACATAAGGTTAATTTAAAGTCATGTAGGGCATCTGAAACAAACATCCTTACTCAGCAATTCCTGAATACTTTTACTGTCCTTTTCAATCTCCCAATTTTCTCCAGCTGCAAACCTGAAATCAGCTCACAACTCAGCACAGTCCTTTATTCAAGTTTACAGAACATTCTTTCTCAGACAGAATCGTACAACTCAGCCAGTCATTGACCTTTGTCATAGGGTGCTCTGGAAACAGTTACGAATAATGAGCAATGTTGTACTATGACAAATCCAAGACCAACACAGAATCCAATAATAATTAATTAATCAAATTCATATTAGGAGAGGCCATTCCTCGTAATCACTTCCCACCAGGTGTCTTTGCCATTTCCCACAAGTGTGTTAATGCTTTCCAGAAGGACAAATGTCAGTACATGGTTCCTTTCTAAAAAGAGAATACCTTTTGCTTTTAAAATTTTAAATGGCTTGGCTGTTCCTTATATTGTTGCTTTGCCCCACCCCACTACCAGGTCATTAAGATCTTCATGTCAGCTATTATTAGTTGTGCCTTGATCCTGAATAAAACTTAAGGGGACCATGCCTTCACAGTAGCTGTCCTGATATTGTGGAACAGCCTACCCAATGTTGATTTCAAATGTGCTTTATAAATAAAATTTGCTTGCTTGCCCTTTTCAAAAGTTATTTTTGATAATATGTCATTTTCAAATAACATTCTTAAATTCGTTTTATGAGTGATACATACAGAACTGTCTGATTTACTGCTTAGTTAACAGTTATACTCAATATCGTTTTAAAAATGTTAGTTATCTTTTCTATATAAAAATACTTTAATTTTACACAGTAATCAATACATGAAAACATGAAAGATGGTGCTACTGTCTAGCTGCAAGTAATTTTTTGTTGCTAATTATACATCAAAGGTCTGCATGATTGGAAGGTATGATAAGAGACACCTCACCTTCTATGGCATTTGGAGTAAATGGAGAGTGTCAGGGAAAACAATGGGAGGAGTGTTTTGTCTTATAACTTGTTTTCTCAGACAAAACAATTTGGGAATTCTGTAATTCTCAGCTGCATTGTCAGTAGCAGACGAAATCCCCAGCACAGAATAAAAAATCCTGTGTCCTAAGAATTAAACAATTTGTTGGCAATATGGCCCTGTGGCTAGTTTGCTGGACTGAAGCCACAAGGTTGCCAGCCCAGTGTGTTTCAACTCATTATCTGATCCTGAAGAAGCAACTTAATCAACTCTAAATAAAACGGAATAACTGAATAAAGAGAATAACAATTTTACCTGAGTATTGTGACTGTACAAAGACACTACTGTACATATAATAAAAACCGTAATCTACATTCATTTTATTTCATTTCAGAATAATGAGCCATAGGAAATAAAGAAAAACTGAGTGTTGCTTTTGAAATGGCAAAAATTGAATAGTGAAAATATTTTTATCAGAGGAGTCACATTCGTTTAATTAGTATCAGGAAATAAGAAAGCACAGAGACATACAAGTGCGAATTCATTGAATTTAAATCCAACAAAGCAAAAAAATTGTGTCACAGTGACTCTACAAAGGTTAATACAGCAGCAAATCTAATGTTAGAAACTACAGCCTCTGTTTTGCCCAAAAGCTTTGTTATCCTATTTCTTACATTGTTCCTAAACCAAATTATAACCAATTTTAAAGTTGTGAACATTACTTATTTTAAATGATAGAGTAATTTAGGTGTAAAATCTTAAATTGAAATTAGGCCCAACAAGGTCAGTGAGATGTGAAGACAGAACTTGTGGAATCCTCATCTCAGACTTTAATTCTCCATCTCAAATGCTGAATTCCTCCATTAGTAAAATCACTCATTCGTATACACTCTAAAGAGGTATCTTGTGGTATTCTTTATCAAGAGCAGAATCAAAACTTATTTAAACACTGAACAAATAAATGGGCCTTAAGCAAGGAATTAAAAATGTTTAAAAGCTGATAGTAAGAGGGCAGGAATACCACAGGTGAGGCACAAGATAACAAAATGAGCCTACTGTGAAAGTTCAAGTCCAGCATGTTTGCTCATGTAGATGATAAGCCTCAACAGAGAATAGGAGTTGGCTTGGGGCAATACAAGAAATTAATGAAGAAAGATATAGTGGATTGAGACCTTGTAGGGCTTTGAAAGTCAGTAGCATAATTTTGAAATTAATATCCCGACTAACTGAGAGTCATTGCAAGTGAGATAGTGTTCTGAGATGTCAAATTCCAGTAGTATGTAAGGCAGAGTCTGAACCATCTTTAACTTTGATCAAATCCTTTTCACAAGACTTACAGGAAAGGCACAACAATTTAGTTTGCATCTAGCTGAAATAACTGAACTCAATGAATTCCTTTATAGCTTTTTGCTGTTTGAACTTCTGTACATACTTTGTCACTTCCTATTTATGTAATACATCTACAAAAAACCAAATATAGAGCTTTAAGTCTCATCTACTTCTTTCAGATGTTGCCAAATAACTTGTTCTATGCACCTAAAATATGTCTTTTAAATGGCTCCATTGGGAAGTTAAAGGGCTATGCAAGAACAAAAACATCCACCAATTACTCAAATTCCATCTAACCCAACTTGAAATCCCTCTTGAACCTGTGTGCATTTTTCTCTCATACGTCCTCCATCTTCTATCTCCATTTTATAGATTTGAATAGAAAATCACCAAACAGCCTCAGGGAAGGCCTAAGAATATTTCGCTAAAATATGGTGTCACAAGAAGAAGCCAAAGACATCAAGAAAGGTTTGGAGCCGCCACCTGTATTCTATTCCCTGGTTGCAAATGGGTAATTCTTAGGAGTTGTTTACAGGTTTAAGTCCAAAGCAGAACTGAGGCAGATTGTAAAAGATGGCAGCTTTATTTGCTGAGACAGGAAGTGATGTCATCAGAGGGCCCAGGACCGGAAGTGATATCGTCTGAGGCACCAGAACCATGCAGGATTTCCTGTGGATGGTCTGCAAGGGATTGAGAAAAAAATTCAGTGCACCTTGCCACACCCTGGTCCATTATTCAGGCTCCTTAGCTGTTTCCAAATCGCATGTATATGTCAATGACTAGCACCTGGCATGCATACATAGAAAACTGCCAAGATTAACATAAGTTTGTAAAGATTGTTTGTAGTTATTCATTATATTGTATGTATGCATTGGAGATACTTTAGCCTTTGCAGCTGACAGATCTCAGGTAATAGGCCTTAATCCTAAAAGTCTTGTCAAATAGGATTTCAGTGTATTCTAGGAAAGATGAAAAACAAAGCAGTATGTAGGGCATTTTGCTTTGTTAGAAAGTGCAATCTTTGGTTCATCAGGGCAAATATAGTACCTTGAGCTTGTGATAATGATTCAGCAACATTCTGTGTTTTGAGAAACTGAAAAGTGTTGTGGTGCACTACGTTAACAGGGATGAAAATAAGAGCAAAATCCCCTAGCTGATGAGTTACACACATTTTTACTTGATTTGAAATAAATTACTTCAATATGCAAAACACACAAGTAAGGAAGTTGCTTTGTAAAAATTCAAGAAATGCTATTAAGATTTGGGGTGAGGATAACTGAAGTGGGGAAATCTCTGCACCATGTCAAAACCAACAGTTGGCTCCTGAAGTCCTGTTTCAAGCAGCTCTCCGCAGTTTTTCATTTTCCATTTAACTGGTACCTGAGCAATTGTATTGTATCTGAGCTGTGGAAGCAGTCAATCATTACCTCAGCCCAATGTTTCCAGTGCAATCAGTCTAAATGACACTTACTTCCATTCAAATGAAATGCATTGAGCATCTGGTGAAAAACATTTTAGTGACACATAAAAAGCACTTCAAGATAACCACCAATTTGCTTAATGTGCAAACAGAAGTTTAGAAAATGCTCTGTTGGTTATCTTACATCATATCAACCCTTTTCTTGATAAGCCTGGTCCCTATGTCAGAGTACTATTTCTGGATTTTCCTTCAGCATTCAAAACCACCCAACCTCACATACTGATCATGAAATTGAACAGTAAGAATGTTTACTAATATATTACATCATAGATTTTGGATTTTCTTTTACATCATTAACAGATAGTCACTTTTAACTATCTGTGATCCACAACTTGACTTGAGGCAGAATAATGACCGTTGTCCATTATCAAGTATGCTGATAACATTGTGACACATATCTCAGTAAGATGAAAGCCATATCTTCAAAGAAGTGGACTGTTTAGTAAATTGGTACAACAATAACTGTCTTTCTCTGAATGTCAAAATGGTTCACAAATTATACCTGACGTTAAGAGGTATATTAATTCCTTGTTCTGTTAGAAAAGGTATAACAACTGACAGAATATACAATAAATACTTAGGAATTCACCCACAGAATAATCAAAATTGGTTCACTAACAAAAAATATCTGTTCTAAATGCAATCTCCTCCTTAACCTCAGACGATTTAAATTGGACAGGGATCTCTTGTCGTTCTGTTACCGTAGTGTGATCCTGTCTGTCAAACTTAATTGCCTGATATAGATTTCTGACAAATCAAAGTTAATAATAATAATAATAATAGTAATAATACATGTTATTTATGTAACACCTTTCCCATGCTCAAAATTTGAAGTCAAAATTTAAAAATGGTTACTAAACACACAGCCAACATTATTGGAACTAATGTCGATGATTTGGTAAATGAGTTTCAGAGGGCGATGTTTAAGAAAAAGGAATCATCTGAGTGGATGGCAGACACCCATTATATGCAGAAGTTGCCTTCAGCAAATTAGGGATTATAGTCACTTGAAACACCCAAACAAACCACTCCAGAATTTTCTTTGTTGTCAATGCCACAGCTTTTTTTTTTTTTTTTAATTTGTAATTAATAGATTTTTGGGGTTGTAGGGCTTTTTTATACAGTATGTATTGTGCAACTGTCTAGGTAAAAACCTACTATCAATTAGAAGTATTTTTCATAGTATTGTTTTAAAATGGTGTAAATATTTTAGAATTTTTGTGCAACTTTGAACATGTTGTCTCTATGTGTTTTTTGTCTGTTCTGGATGCAGCTAAGAAGGTAAATTTCATGTTTCCTAGTATAAGCACAAATAAATAAATACCTTAATCCTTATAAAAAATGACTGATTGACCAGTGATATTTGTGTATTAGTCTATTCACTTTGTTGGCATGACAGAATCTCATGAATTACAAAAGAATATACAGGGTGGTCCAGATCTAATTATGCAATTTTAATGCAATGCAGGAAAACAATAAAAGACAAAAGAATTGTTTGAAATATCTTACAATAAACAAAAATGGACTTACATTGAATTAATTCACTGATTTCGCTGCCATCTATCAGCAACAAAAATAATTTTTTGTGAATTCTCTCTGTAATAAAACCTTAAGTTATGGCGTAATGAAAATTGCATAATTAGATCTGGACCATACTATACAATGCCAACATTTGCAAATGATTTGTTCTTTAAACTTTAATGAGCAAAAAATCAGAATTTATATCCAGCCAGACATTTTCAAACCAATTTTATCTACAGTTCCTATTAAAGGTATTCACCTCCTTGGAAGTTTTCACATTTTATTTTATACACCATTGAATTACAATGGATTTAATTTGCCTTTTTTGACACTGATCTACAGAAAAGACTGTTAAATGTCATAGTGAAAACAGATCACTGAAAAGTGCTCTGTAGTGATTACAAATATCAAACACAGAATAATTGATGCCATAAATATTCACTCCCTTCAAGTCAGTATTTAGTAGTTACGCCATTCCAGCCCTGCATCTGCTTTTATAGGTCTCTTTCTAACAGCTTTGCACATCTGGACACTGCCATTTCTCCCAGTTCTTCCAAAGCTATGCCAGGTTGCATGAAGATCATGTCTGGACAATTTTTTCCAAGTGCAACCACAAATTCTCAATTGGATTGAGATCTGGAGTCTGACTCAGTCACTCTAGAACATTAACATTGTTGTTTAGTCTTAGTCTTAGGGTTGTTGTCTTACTGGAAAGCAATTTTTCTTCCAAGGCCCAGACTGTATCAGGTTTTCCTCCAGGATTTCTCAGTCCTTTTCTGCATTTATTTTACTTTCAAAAACCATCTGGGGCCTGCTGCAGAGAAGCTTCCCCACAGCATGATGCCTTCACCACTATGCTAAGGTCTTGTTTTGGTTTTGTTTTTGAATTGTGGTTTTCTCTTTGCCACTCTTTCATAAAGCTGCGACTGGTGAAGCACCCTGGCAACAGTTGTTGTCTGCACAGGCTCTCCAATCTCAACCACTGTGTCTTGTAACTATTTCAGAGGTCTCTTGGTGGTGTCCATCAATAGTCATTATCTCCGGGCATCACTCAGTTTTTATGAATGGCTTGTTCTAGAGAGATTACCAGCTGTGCCACACTCTTTACATTTTTTTAATGATTGATTTAACTGGGCCCCAAGGGATATTTAGTGGTTTGGATATGTTATTGTCTCCATCCCCTGGCTTGATCTTTTCAATCACCTTTTCACCGAGATGTTTTAAGCTTAGGTTGCTGCCTTTTGGGTCACTGTTGTATTGAATGGAAAAGGATTGTGTAAGGTTTGCAAAGTGTCTTGTGATGGGTTGCTATGACTGTCAGCAGGGATTCTCCAATAGGGGATCTCAAAACCCCTTGTTTTGACTGTCAACAGTGATTCTCCATAGGGAGACCCCAAACCCCCCCAGTATGATTGCTGTCATACGTCTGTGCATTGGACAGTCTAAGGGCTCTGGTGATGGTAATTCTCCACCAGTCCAGGGGTTGGCGCCGTGTGAAAATGACTTGTGTTTTCCTCAGAACATTTTTCACCACTGACGTCATTTCTGGTGTCTGTCTGCTTGTATTTGCCTCTTCCTGCTTGAATTTAACATAACTGGATGCTTCACCATTTTTGAACAGTCAGAACCAGACTCCTGTCTGAAAAGACATTTTCATTAATGTTATTAATCGCATTTTGTTTTCTTTCTTAAAACCAATTATATACTCTTTATTGACTCCATGTGTTATTTACACTGTTGACAGCTATCCTCCATAGAAGACCCACTCGGATCTGAAAAGGAGTAGGCCTTGAAAACACTAGTTTAGATTGTGTTTTATTTTGTTGTCATTGTGTTAGGCCACCAAACTGCCTCTTCACAACTAGGGGCTTCTAAATAAGGTGTATTTATATTACAGTCAATTGAAACACCAGACAGGTGATCTCCATAAGTAACTCTGTGACTTTTAAAACCAATTGGCTGCATCAGTGATGATTTAGGTGTCAAATTAAAAGTGTTGAGCTCTTATGTGATGAATTATGATGTGTTTTATATTTGTAATTAATTTAGACCACTTGCAGAGATCATTTTCATTTTGACATTGAAGAGTCTTTTTCTGTTGATCATATCAAAAAAGCCAAATTAAATCCATTGTGACTCAAAAGGCAGGAATAAAATCTGGATTGAAAAATTATGCATTATAAAAATTCCATTCAAATACTTCTTTTCATTTTTATTTGTAGTGTTAAAAGAGAAGTGATGGTTCAAATCATCCTCTCCTCTCCTTCTCCCAATGTTTATCTGCTAAATTCTGGGGCATTTTTTTAATCTGTCTGCAATGCTTAGACTATAAATGCCCAGTAAAAGAAAGAAAATAAAATGCAGTCTTGGTCATTGTAACAGAGCACTTGAATTGAGCCATTATATAGCTTAAAAAAACCCTAACAAAGAATTTCCTGTAATTTATCACTCAAAAAATAACAACTACATTGCAATTTGGCACTGAGCGGCCTATTCAATACTTCTGTCTTTTCTGATTTTTGACTTAAAAATTTGTTGATACACTTTGATTAAAATTTGAAGAGAAGCCATCAGGAAGTTAAGTGGGCATTGTATTGTTGAACTATCAAATCAGCCACATGACTTAAGTGCTTCTTTTAGCTGTCTGTCACCAGCTATTAGCCTAAGCTGTGTGCTCATTTTCTCTGGTTTTGTTACTGCTGCTAAAGTATTTCCTGTTAATATAAATCAAATTAACTAATAACATAGTTTAAATTAAAAAAAAAATCTGCAAAAATGTTTTGTTTTGTGCAAATTTAAAATATTCATTTGAAGTTATTCATTTTTAATTAACAGAAACAAAAACCTGTTCTCAAAAATTGTTGGTATAGAAGGTGCGCTTAATGCATTTGGACTTGCACTGGCTTTCAGTAGAAAATTTCTTAAGCATAGTACAACTCCTGGAGCTTTTTAGACAATATATTTTGTGAAGCCACTGACAAATCTAGGCCAGAGGCAGTCTAATATACTGTAGGCACTGCAACAGTTAATCTTTAACATCTGTTTTCTTGACATTAGCAGAATATATCTTGGAATTGTTTGCCTACTGAAGTCGTTTAGTCATGTAACCTTTAGGTAACTTGAGTCATCCTTTCGTATTGTAGGATGGAAGAAGTTGCAATTTTACATGTTTTTCAAACAGAAAAGCTAATGAGGCAAGGCATGCTAATAAACTGACCTAAATGACCTCCAACGTTAATATGTAACTTTAGGAAAAACAATAGAGCGCAAGTCACAGTTTGTTAGAAACAGATTTCAACTGGCTTGGTGACAGTTTACAGATTATGCTATAAAGGCAATTTGAGAATAGCTCCCAGTGGCACAATTCACAGAAAACTAGTACCTGCATCAGCTACATTTTAATCCAATGTTAACCTTTCACTGTATTCATTATTAATAAATTAGAAACTATAAAAACTGGATCAGCCACAAATGTAATTTTTGTGGTGCCATTGCAATTAAAACAATATGCACGTGATGATGCATTTAGTTTGCTTTTTAATTTCCTGCAAAAAGGCTTAATGCTTAATTGCTTTTTGGGTGGACCAAGTGACAGATTAAAAGCTACTGACTGGAAATTCATGTGGATGCAATGAAGTGGGAAGTGGTATTCTGAAAATTCCCAGAGTACATGGATGTGCCATTTGTGAATGCACCATTAACCCAAGTAAGAAACCATTAAAGTCAAAAACTTGGATCCAACATCTTGCTCATTTGAGTGAACTTTTAAGCAAAAGGAAAATCACACCCTGTTTTCAGTCTCCATACTGGAAATTTCATCTTGAGTCATTGACGCTGGCTGGCTATGTTTGGTCAAAGCCATTGACTTTATAAGAATTCACAAGATGCCTTAAAACCTCTTTTGATCTCCACCAGCGAATGTTGAGAATGTCACCATTTGCTTTCCTCTCCATTATGCTATGCACTATACACCTTTTCACCAAATTGCTTTTTAATACAGACGAACATTTATAAAAACAAGCCAAGCAAGTATGATGTTAGCTGTCATGCAATCTTTAAATCTTTTATGAGGCCTGCTCTGTTTTATTTAGTTCAGGGTTCAGCTCACTTTACAATAGCTGCTTGGGGATTCTAGAATTCTCCGTGATTATGACCTGTCCTGTTGTTTGTGAGCTGAGCTTTCAGCAGTATGGCTTCTATGTATGCTGTCTTTGCTGTGTAGGTGTGTAAATCAGGCTTCACCGTGAATGCCCAGGGTTAACCTCAGTTTTAAAATGTGGACTTGCTCCTGTAGTTTGAGGTGTCATTATATATGGTCTCACAGCCATACAAGAGCCTAGTGGAAAAAACAGCATTGCACATCTTGTGCTTTGTAGCTTGCAGGATGTTTTGCTTATTCAACACACATGATTAGACCCTTGGCCTTCGAAATCCTGGTGCTGATTTCCTTGTTGAAAAAAACACTGAAGATGATACAGTTGAGAAACATGAACTAACCCACTGCCTTCGGTCATGTTCAACTCAATGGTAGTGAAGAAGAGAAGGGAGAAGTAGTAGACCCAGGAAGAAGCTGAAAATATTACTTTTGTCTTGCCCAAGCTAATGGTGAAACCAAAGAGATGAAAAGCCTCTGCAAAGCTGTTGGCAATGAGCTGGACAGCTGGCTCTATTTAGGCGAACAGGGTGCCATTGTTGACACAGATTTGCTCAAGGAATAGTTTCTCCTCCATCTTTGACCTAATCTTCAGACAGGCTAAGTAGGACAGTAATCCAGCAATCCTCTTCTTCAGGTCTACTCCATGAGACATACAAGAAACTTAAGATGTTTGACAAACAAGAGAAGGACTTAAAGTTAATAAATCTTGTTTGGTTATTTAGTAGCTATATTTTTCCAAGATATTGTTCAGATACTTTATTAGGTTTATCAAGGTTTCAGTTTCAACTATAGAACTTGGTAGTTTTGCTTCAGATACCCACAACTCTTTGCGTTAAGAAGTGCTTCATGACGTCAGTATTAAAAGTACTTTCCATTGATTTCCACTGGTGTTCTGAAGTACACGAGTTTCTAATTAATTGAAAGAATTTTGCTAAATCATCTCAATCAATACCTTTGAGAATTTTGTACACTTAAATTAGGTCCCTAAAATAGAAGCCAAATTTGTAATCAGTAGACTAGCAGGGATCGTTATATTAACAAGTCTAAGAGAAAAAAAGCAACCAAAACAAAGTTACTTTTCTAATTTATTTCTCATTATACATTAGCTTCCTGAATTCTGCAAATGGGTTTGTAGCTACCAGGATACATTTTGTCACAAAGCAGAGATCACATCAGTGGTGCAATGACCAACAGAGAAGTCACATTGTGCTCAGTGAGGTTTTTCTCTACCATTATGTGGTAGAAAATTAAAGAAGCCAACACCTTTCAGCAATGGAAAAGAATGCTATACCCAGATAGGTACCTCAGTCAGGTTTATTTCCCTTATAGAAGAGTGGGATGAATGCACTGTTCCTGAAGTCTTTGGACCACATAATATTTGCTATGCCATAACCTTTCTATCACTTCTCAGAGTAATATGTTCTTCCATAATATTAGAAAATATCAGGGTGTCATTAATGTAAACCAATACCATAATGCTTAATGAGTTGTGACAAACATCATTAACAGACTTTTAGAAATCGAAGGGGCATCAGCCAATCCATGCGGCATTACTTTATATATCTAATGTCTTCAAGTAGTGTTGAATGTGGTCTTCTAAGAATCACCTTCACGTATTGTAGTTTAGAGTAGATAGACTAGATTATAAAGTTTATGATGGTCCAATTTAGTTAATACAGTGGAACCAGTGATTTGATTTAGCAACAATGAAATTAACAGTAGTTGGTAGCTGTTCTTCAGTGTTTTTCAGCTCTCAATACTCGATAAGCAGAAGCAAACTTCTTTCTTTCTTTCACACAAAAAAAGAGCTTTACCCTCAGTGGTCATGATGAAAGAGACCATTTGTAAGGTTCTTTTGGTCCATTAAATTATATCTTTTCATCAGAAATCTAAGACAGGAGTATATCAGCCTAATATACAGTATATGGATGAAGATTGGGTATAACAAAATTTGTGATGAACTCAAAATAGAGAGCTTCAAGAAGAATATGCTATATTTGCAATGATTCTTACACAATCTGCATCAGAAAAGAATCTTAGATTTCAAAGAATAAACTGGAAGATGCAGTTTCCTAATTTAGAGGTGAAGAAATTCTCGGCTGCACTTGATTCAGTAAGGGCCTCTGTACTTAAAACCCTCTAACAGTACTGACAGAACAAGTGAATTGTTTTGCTTCTGGGCAGCCTGTACCACCTTAAAATAGGGTAAGCATGTTAGTTTCCTTGACCATTAATCCCTGGTTTACCACACTAAAAGCCTACGTTCTCTGCAATGCATCTCTGATGCTAAGTATCTGTGACAACTGCTTTCCCTTTTCGTCCATTGGTTTCCTCACATTCTACTTTTGTACTGAAACCTTTGAAAAAATAGCTCTGCCCTGTTTTTATTCTTCCTTTCTCTCCTTGATATGATAGGGGTACAGATCTTTGAACCCTAATCTGTCACTTTCTCCAAAGACTTTCCCTCTGCCATGTTAGGAAGGTTGCCTTTTATTTCTAAGGACAGATCTTTCTTGAATAGCATCATTTATATGTGTTCTTCTCAACCCAAATTAGCCACTGAAAAATAAGAACTTCTCTGCTTGAACTCTAAAAGTCTATTAACTGCTACTTCAGACCTGACCAGTAAATGAAAAATTATTTTAAATCTTTTATAAGGACGTCAAACGAATTGCACCTTGGGTGATTTGCATCAAAACGGGATGACACCCATTTCAAGGACTTATTAATTAACAAAATTATGTAGGCTACTTTAGCTGGCTGTAGGTACAGCATGCCATTGGTTCAGAGTTGTGCAAATAACACTCAGAAAAGCCCTTTTAAACACTTTGTTTAACTTGAAGGAACAATATTAGAGTCTCATAAAGGCACAGACAAAACTCACTTGACTCCAGTTGTCTCTTCCTCTTCTTAAAAGAATTCAAAGGTGTCTCCATAAATGCTGTTGAGCTGCAGAGAGGCAGAGCTCCAACATCTGTGAACAATATGCAAGACAGAAAACTCAACCAGGTAGTGGGCTGCTTGTATTTCCAAATAATCAGTTAAAAACGTTTTTGTTACCATGAGACATGAGATCTGTGCAAATCTATATCTGGTCTTGCATCTATTAAACCAGTATCTGTTTGAAAGTAATAATAATTATAATAATAATAATAATAATTTTATATAGCATTTTTCTCACTACTCAAAGCACTCAGAAATTGCAGGTTAAGGGCCTTGCTCAATGGCCCAACAGAGCAGAGTCCCTTTTGGCAAATTACGGGATTCAAACTGGCAACTTTCCAATTGCCAGTGCAGATCCCTAGCCTCAGAGCCACCACTCCGCCTTCTTTGTAACTGAGTCAGCTTTAAAAAGTGAAAGTGTAGTTCAATTGCTCACAACATACATGGCTGAATATCAAAGACTAAACAATAGTGAATTAAAAAAACCCTTCACTTTCTCTGATCACCTGATAAACAAGGTCAGTTGAAATATCTAAGGCTATTTGGGTTAATTTACCGCTCGGAGGGGACTCTTACTTTGTTGTTCCCAAAACATAGTTCACTCAAGTTGTTAAACTTCAGGAAATGAAGTGGTTAGGTCTTTTTGCGAACCTCTCCAAATAACTCTTTCACTTCTCTAACATCTTTCCGGGTTCGCTTCAGGTCTCAAAACATGCGTTTCATCTTGGGGTCAGTTAAGTTGATGTCCAAAATTCTGTTCTGTCAGTTACAAAAAACATGAAACAACCCAAAAAGCTGCACTGTGGACATCTACCACCCATCTTTTCTTTCAAACTGACCAGTCCAGGTTTTCCACTGGCACTAGGTTTTATGATGTTGACTGGTAGATGCATGTGTACTTTAAAAAGCAAAATTAAAAAATGTTTTTTTCTCAAAGACTGAAAAGTAAACTCCACAACAAAACATGAACTTTTCAGAATCCTAAAACTAGTTTTTCTATCGATAGAGCTTATCCATGATTGAGGGTTGGCCTAACAGTCCAAGGTGTAGACAAAGAGGTGTAGTAATCATCTTTAATTAAGGTATAAAATAGCACATTTATGCAGGCACCCAGAATTACTCATCCTGATCATTTAAACTTGAAAATCTATCCAGGGTTCAAGCCTTGTGGAATGTCAATGTCACTAACTGCACAAATGTGCTACTCTCAAAATGGTAAATGGTAAATGGCCTGTATTTGATATAGCGCCTAACTAGAGTTCAAGAACCCCCCTAGGCGCTTTACAACACAACAGTCATTCACCCATTCACACACACATTCATACGCTGGTGATGATAAGCTACTATGTAGCCACAGCTGCCCTGGGGCACACTGACAGAAGTGAGGCTGCCGAACACTGGCGCCACCAATCCTTCCGACCACCACCAGCAGGCAAGGTAGGTTAAGTGTCTTGCCCAAGGACACAACAGCTGCATTCTCATGCCGGGAGCCAGGATCGAACCTGCGACCCTCCGATTGCTGGACCACCCGCTCTACCGACTGAGAAGTTAGAACCGTTTTGTTAATCCCACTAATGTAACAGAATTCATTGTAAAAAGAAACCTGTCATGCTATAAAAATAAAACACTTCCAACTAATATCCAAATAAATGTTGATTAACAGTTAGAAGTAAAGAATTTCATTGTACCCTGTAAATGTGACAATATTGACCCCTATAATCCTATACAGTACAGGGTGAATGTGATGGCCTAAATATGGTGCTCTTCAAATATAATTAATGTCAATGTACTCATCTGTTCAGTCAATGTAGAAATATTGTCTCTGTGTATTTTCCACCTGGTAAACCTTCTATTGTTTACTAGCCATCATGTGAATAGTAATGAAACACTTTGTAGAATGTGAAAGTATTTGAAGAGTAAGAAATTAAACTGTCTTTTAAAAAAATAATCTAAAAGGTATGACACATTTGTTCATGCCTTAATGACATGGGCAGGGCTGCATTGCCTTTTGACAACTATTTAGGTGTGATCAGTTTTGCCAAAGATGAACTCTGACTCACACTGTTATAATGGTTTGCAGATAAAAATATCTGCCCATAGGCTAATTTTGCAACAGCCTTTCTCAAGTTTCAGGCACGTTTTCTAAAGCTATGCAGCATGTATTGAAACAATCCTACTGCAACTAATTTAAGAATTATCTCTTTCACTTATACACATGTATACTCATACACCAAACGTGTCTGGCCTATGCTGTTTGGATAAGTAATTAATGTTACCTGCCTTTTGTAGTTCAAGGCAGTCATAGCTATGGTGTAACACAACAATCAAATCGGTAACTGAAGTTTTAAGGGAATGCAAAGAAGGAGAAATAGCAAGCGTTTACAGGACAAAGATAATGCACATCAATACCCTAAAAGATAGAAACCCCTATTGACAAGCAAAAAACACTATGTGCTAGCTTAGCATGCAGAGGTCATGTTGATACACCCTACCACTATGAAGAGTATTATAAATACCCTAAAATCACCAGAGTTAGAGAGGGTGGCATAGAATGTGGTGCCCTGAGAGAGAACCTGAAAGATGTGAGAGAAAGATAAATTAGGTTTTGACAAGAGAAGAACAGACACACGCACACACAGATGGGAGGAGAAACAGAGAGATGTTTTGTGAGGTGTGAAAATGTGAAGCCATTCTACAAGATATGCATCAGTGTATATAAATAGATCAAACTGGGAAAATATTTTTCTTTAATGTTTGTTATTTTAACTTTATTCTAACTCTGTTCATCTGTCTCTTTGAGAGTAAATGACAAGTGTTTTGACATTGATAATGATGGGTTTCTGGATGTCTACTCATTCACCCATCTATCCATACAGTTATTTTTTTATTTCGTTTTCATTAAATTTGCTTCCACTTTAGAGCCCCATTTTCCATACAAGTAAACACAAAACATAATGTTGAAGCAAATGCAAAAAAACTACACACATATTTTAAGACACGGTATCTTCAGAAAGTGTTCAGACCCATTCACTTTTTTCACATCTTGTTATGCTGCAGCTTTATGGTAAAGTCATTTAAATTGATTTCTTCACCATATTAAGCACCACGGAATATCCCAGAATGGCAAAGCAAAAATAGGATTCTAGATATTTTTGCAAATGTATTTAGAATAAAAAACTGAAGTACAGCTTCCTACTCACAGGGTGTTCTTCTACTTTCACAATATGAACCAGCACTGCTCCATGTCCTGTTCTGGATGTGTCTACCTGGAGAAAATGGAAATGGAAAAATTGGAGCAGCCAAAATATGAGCTGTATGAGGTCCTTGAATGTGGACTCGTCTTTGAGATTCCATACCACATTTCTCAGATCACACTTTGTACCAGCCCAGTGATAGGTTCAGCTTCTTCGGTTCTTGGGCTGGTATTGTTTTCCTTATACTGTACATCCTTCCTTTGTCTCAGATTGTGAACTCTTTTAAGTGCATTTCATATCACCTTTATGTGAATGATATACAGCTTTATACCCCATTTTATACCCAATCAGTTTGAAAAATTGTCCATTTTGGTTGACTGATTGTCACAGATTAATAATTGGCTTTGTAATAACTACTTGCCATTGATCTCAGCAAAGACCGAGGATCTCATTGATGCTCCTCATAGCCTTCTGAGATTAGTCTCAAGATGGCTTCTGTCTCTCCAATTGCCAAATTCAATTTATGTAATCTGGGAGGATTTTCAATCATTTTGTTAAGCCTAAATTCACATGTAAGGTCTGTTAGCTGCTTGTTTCCTTTATTTAAGAAACCTTTCTAAGCTGAGGGCTATAGTCTCAACACCAGAACTGGAGATGCTTTTATCTCCTTGTGTCTTGACTACTGTAATGCCCTGTATACTGGTCTGAATAAATCCTTCTTTCTAAAAATGAAAAGCAGACCACAGAAATAGTAGCACTGCTTTGACGTTGGGTGCCACCAGTTTGCAAAACCAAGCAGAAACTTGGGTACACTAGGGGGATGGCTGCCATGAAAATGTGCGCGGCTTGATGTCAAGTTCTGTTTTTATACATCTAAATGTAAACATGGAAACGGGCATACACAACATTTTTGTGCATACACGCCATTTATACATGAGGCCCCAGGTGTTGTGACACAGAGTCATGATCTTGGCAAAATGAGGCCTTCAAAATAACCACAGAAGCAGGCCAGGACACTGGCCATCCCAAAATAGTTTCACGCCAATTCAATTAGCTCATCAACTGTTTCCTACAGGCTTTGAACTAGGCAAGCCCAAAATGGGAAAACTGTCTTTAGAAAAGTCTAAAACAGAAAAAGAATGTCAAGAAACATGCCTTGCAAGGGAGATAACTGTCAAAACTCTGGCATGTACTGACAAATATGAACAAAGAATTTTAATGAATTAAAACATTCATTAAAAAATAGGAAAAACTATAAATAAATGCTCAACAAGTCCAAATTCCCCACTCTATAAGCAAAACCAAAGACAGTATCAAAAATAAGTCAGAAGACCAGTAAATTCTAATGAAACTCAATACTTACAAATTAAACTCCTGCCAAAACCAGTGAACTGCTACTTGATCACTCTTGCTCAGAGTCCTTTATAGCCATGGGGAGGATCCAGTAGCAGTGACGTCTGTATACATAATCATATATGCAAATTACATGCAATATATAGAATATGTACTGTATTTGCAAGTAATCTATACTGAGATATTTACACTGTTTGGCAACCTTACATCTTATTAGTAGGAACTGTTGCTGAATCTGCTATTACGAGTGCCAATGGTCCTGAATCATTAGCCACAAGGGAGATGTGAGAATAGCAGTTGTGCAGGATGGCTGAAGTCTTCAGTTTACAATGTGCACCTATAGTTGTTTGTGTGAACAGTCCTCAGTTATCTAATGGAGTAGAATTCAATTCTTCATTAATATCTGTTCAAAGGAAAACAACAATAGCAGCAGTTATTTCTATAGCACATTTTAATATGGAACAAGTACCTCAAAATGTTTTACAAGATATTAAAGACAAAAATGAATTAATAAATTAAATGCCAAAACTAATTGATAAAATTAAATTAATACACACCTAAATAATACAGTTAAATAAGAAACAGTGTCTGTAATTTTGAAATAAACAGCTAAAATCATTTTTAAGTCCCTAATGATTATAACAATAAATCTGATGCTATGGTCAGATGGCCAGGGAGGACAGAATACAAAAATGTCTACCGGCAAAATGCTAGCAAATACAAACCTGCAGGAGTATGAGGCTAAAAGACCACCCACCCCCTCTGGGCATTACAGTAAACATAAATGTATGTAAGTACTTCCTTTTAAAAGGAAACCAAACTCTTTTTTCTAAAAGCATGCAAGTTGAGAACTGTCATAAATGTCTTTAGTGCAAAGTCCCAGTTTCCTAAAGAGATTTATTTTAAACACCACAAAATACTTTTATTGATAAATTCACTGTGAGCTGTTTGCTGACATTTTTTATAGCATCAGAAACTGACGTAATTTGCATTGCCACTAATCACCAGCTAGCGTCCATGACAATGATAAGCGCAATGGTAATGGCCATGAAAAAACACACAAAATCACAATAAACAATAATTATGATGTTAAATAGAAAATAAAAATATGTTCACAGAGATAAACTATACATTTCAAAAGTTCATAATCATAATAGCTTTATAATCTTAGAAGCTGATATTTCTGGTAGGACATGCATACTCCTAAGTCTGTATCAATCCTAGACTGGATTACAAAACCTTAAAATTAAAATAGTGGAATTTTCAGGTTTCACATTAGTAAGAACATGCAAGATGGAAATCTGTGAAGAGTATAGGATAACAGAAAAGAGCACTAGGTAAACAAATTAAGGATTTTGCTAGGGAGCTAATATATTTCTCCAGTATCAAAAAGAGTAATGAAAAGAATAAAATAATACAGTAAATACAACATAGGAGGTATTTTTGAAAATAGCTCTGAAGGTAGCGTGGCCTGCCATAATTAACGTAGAGGAGGCCAATAGGTGTGAATCAGCTATTTGCAACCAAGTGAAAATAGGCTTACGTTTCATTTTCTGTACCAGAAATAAAGAAATGTAGGTTTTTTGATTCTGTTTCAGTTTTAGCGGGTCATGGAGGTGAAATATATTAGGCACAAAAGGGTCAATATTGGTAAATATAATACCCCACTAATGTACAGACAATAGAAATAATGTGCTGATCTAACTGCCTTACAGCACATTCAACAAAAGCATGCTTTATTTCTTTTATTATTTCATAAGTGAGGTGAGAGTCTGTTTAGGCATTTGTGTGCCTCTTTTTATTAAAACCTGGTATTGTGATAAACAACTCTTATAAGTACTCCTATTTATTCCAAATGTTTGCAGTAACTGTATTGCAAAATTGCTACTCTTTCTATCTTGAATTATAATCCTTCAGCTTTGCAATGTGTATTGTGATGAGTTGTTTCATGAATGGTGCTGTTAAAATGTAAATGATTGTCTGTTAGAAATAAGATGCAATGAGGGAGCTTGAACAGTAATAGAGCAGGTTTAGAGCAGAACAGTGAACCATCGACAGGATCTTTTTTTTCAGGTAACTTCAGGGGACAGTATAGTCGCCTTCATTGAGTATACCAAGACATTCAACCTAGTGAGTATAAATTGCCAAATTGAGTTACTGGCCAAGACTGGCTGCCTCCCAACACTGCTCAGCATTGTCAACTTGTTCCATTAAGACATAAAGGGGGCCATCATGTTTGATATCTCAATGCCAGAGTCCTTCAGTTTACTGAGTGAGGTGAAGAAGGAGTGTGTTCTTGTTACATACACACTGTTTGGTACATTTTTTGCAGTCCTGCTTAAAGGATAAGTTCGGAATTTTCCAAGTTCAACTTATTTCTTTAAAAACATGGTATGTTTTAATTTGGCTCATAAAACTGCCTTCTAAAGAATAAGTGTTTCATGTAAGTTTAAAAAAAATATCTTCACTTGACTTTATAATGGAGGCTATGGGGCATGGGGGAAAAGATTCCATTCTTGTGATTACATGTACATTGTAAAATAGTTCATACATGTTACTTTTAAACAAAAAGCACCAAAATGATGAGATTCATCAATTTTAAAAGAAGACCAGGGTTAGTGTGATGGCTCAGCTTAGCCTTAGTTTTCCTGAGCAACAACCTTTCACCCATCCGGAATGTGGTTTCCACTCAAAAGACCTAATCACAGTAAAACTTTTCGTGATTGTTTTTGCTTTGTTTTTGTTCACATGTGAATAGAAAATGGATCCTTTCCACAAGAAAAACAGTATCACTAAAATGTGATAAAATGATTATTTTCAGATCCCTTTTGTTGTCACAAACGTGTTTTCTATATCCAACATTTTGCCGCTTCATCTGTAAGCTTTTAGGCTTTTAATTTCCAAGTGGTGTCTATTCTCCATAACTTCCATTGTAAAGAGCCAGTGTGGGCAAGATATTTTTTATCATTTACAGAAAACACTTAACTTTAGGAAACAATTTTGTGTGGGAACTGTGTATAAACAATGTGTGTGTGAATAAAGATTATCCTTTAAATATGTCTTTTCTAAAGGCCATAGAGGGCATCTGTCTTCGTATAAGATCAAACTGGAATCCTTTCATACTGTGAAGGCTTCAAGCAAAGACCATGGTGCAGATGTGACACAACAGAAATTTTTTGTTTGCTAGCAAAACTCAAACTCATGGCCTACTTCACAGAAGCTCACAAGGAGTTTGACTTCATCATCAATCTGAAGAAGACACAGGTGGTGGGCCAAGATGTCTTCACTGACTTTTCCATCAGTATCATTGACTATAAGCTGGAAGCTGGCCATGAGTTCACACATCTAGGCTCAACAATCTCAGACAACCTGTCACTCAAGAGCAAAATCAACAAGCACATCAGAAAGCCACCTGCAACCTTTACAAGACTGACCAACAGCAAGCTCACGGAGTAAACCAAAGCCCAGGTGTATCTGTGTGCTGAACACATTGCTATGTGCAAGTGAGACTTGGACATTATGTACAAAACAAGAACAATGGCTCAATTCCTTCCTTATGCTCTGCCTCAGGTGTGTAATTGGCATCACTTGGAGAGACAACTTCACCAACAATGCAGTGTTCGAGAGGGCAGGCACTACCTCCAACCTCACCTCACACATGGCCAATGGATACTCAAGGACATCTCACAAAAAGATAATAAGAAGACACCATATGCACTACAAGGATGTCTGCAGACCTGAGCTCAAGGCTTTGCTTTCTGGTGGTGCTTCGGCCATCCTATCATTATGATTGTTCTGTTGTGGAATGACTGCGGTGGGTTGGCACCCTGCCCAGGATTGGTTCCTGCCTTGTGCCCTGTGTTGGCTGGGATTGGCTCCAGCAGACCCCCGTGACCCTGTGTTCAGATTCAGTGGGTTGGAAAATGGATGGATGGATGTTGTGGAATGAAAAGGTAGAGAAAAAAATATTTTAATTACCAGACTTAAAATCTAACAGTTCAGATGGATTACAACATAGTTAAAACCTATTTAGTTTTTTTAAACACACACTTCCTTGCTGCAAATGTAGGCTGACAAAAAGGGCTCAGGAGATGGACCTTAAAAGAAACAAAGTCAAAACAAGGAGATCAAGAAAGTCAGGCAATGAAAGCAAAATACAAGGCAAACTTGTAGTCAATATAATACTTAACTGTAAACAAATTTATCCAACAGCCATCTCAGATATCAATAAGTGTGTGGCATCAGCCTTCAAAGAGTTGCAATGATGATATCACGTGACGCAGCTTCTGGAGGGCATGGTCTAGCATGGCTACTTAAATTGGCAGTGCCCATGAATAAACAAAATTGCACTGCAGTAATACAAATTCATAATTATAACAGTTAGCATATGCTTAGAGACAATAACTTATAAAAAATAACCATATAAAGAGATTCTCTATTATCCAAACCTTCCAAAAATGTGAAAATGATCTTGAAACAAAATATTTAGAGAGTAAAAAATATATTTTGGTCTTAGTCATAAAAATGGTGCTCTGGCCAAATCACTACAATATAAATCTGAAAATATAACAATCCTCTCTTGTGAAGCTGCATTACATTTCTTGGTGCTTGAGTTCCTACATTAATGTATAAATAGATCTTGTCAAAAATCAATATGCTAAATGTAAAGTTATGAGTCACAATTACGGTGTGATTCTGAAAGTTGTCTACTTAATGAGAATATCAGTATCTAACAGTGTAAAATGTTATTCTATTACTATGCAAATTAAAGTTTTGATACACTTACAATAAAATGCTCAAAGAGTAGAATTAAATCATAGTGTAGTTAACTACATCCATGTGTGCCAGAGTGCTATAAACCATGAGTTATTCTAGTGTGTGTCATCTTCTCTTTATTTTTTATACTGTTATGAAAAGATTGTGAGGTTTAGTCAGCTCCTATTTTAAATTGATTTGAGTTTACATTTATACTGTTGTTAAGAAAAGGTAAAAATAGTGTCACAGTAGGCTGGGGGACAGACCCAGCTGGGATGCCTGGAAGGACCGGGAGGTGGCGTATACGTCCCCCGGGCCACGAGGGAGCAACCACCTTGGATCTTGAGGGGACTATGGGAAAGGGGCAAGGACACTCAAGCTCAATAGGGCCTGTGGCCCCCGCCAGGGGGCGCCCCAAGCCTCATGGAGCCCGTGAAACATTCACTTCTGCCACACCTGGGAAGATGGAAGAATGTCCTCAGGCACCTGGAGCACATCTGGGTGGGAATAAAAGGGCTGCCTCCCTACAATCAGGGAGCTAGAGTCCGGAGTGGGAGCAGGACGAAGCTCCCATGGAGAGAGGAAAAGGTGGCCCACGGACTGAGAGAGAAAGGCCCGTATTTCGGGTGATTGGTGCTGGGAGCACTGTGTGCTGTGCGGGACTGTGTGTATTGAAAATAAACGTGTGTGCTTTTATAAAGACGTGGTCCCTGTCTGGTGGTGTCTTGGCGTATCTCACAATAATTTAATTCAAAATATGTAAATAAATTAATAGTATTTTGCTGTACCTGACTTCGGTAATGTGTACATTCACTCCACATGCATAACAATTATCATTACACTAAGCAGGAGACAAAAATGCTGACACTATATTTATATATTTATACAGTAAGGTAATATAAAGATCTAAAATAATTATGGATTATTTGACTGCTTTTGCTTAATTGTGGAAAATTAAGTTTGTTTGTGTTATTATTTTTCCAAAATATGTACATGTTTTATTTTACATCAGATCATCGGTGGCATACACCTAACACAAAAGGTACTAACTCAAGTTTTAGGGTTTTTTTTTTATAAGAATAGGAGGAAATGACAAAGCCAGGTATTCAACTATTTCCAGTACCTCTGGCCTGTGTTACTGCCCATATTTTACCCCATATATTCAACTCTAGGGATCTGTATGGTGAGCTGCTAACTAACTGATGCTGCCTTTACTTCCAAACCTTTACTTCAATCCAGTTTTAACAATAACAGAGGACTTCACTAGAGCATCCAATCATGCTCCTAATTACAACAGCTAGGCAAGGTATGGACAATCTGACTTCTCAGGTTACTAGTAACAGTCAGACAGAGACACTGCTTTTAAGTTTTCATTTAAGGATGATATCTATTTTCATCAAAACCAACAGCATCAACTATAAGCAATATAAAGAATTATACAACCTGAGTGGGTTCATTCAGTTTTCATTCAGTCCTAGATGACAATTCCTAGATGGCTCAGTTTCTTATGTAAAGATTATATTATCCTAATCGAAAAAAGAAAAGAAAAAAAAATCTTTCCTGAGACAGAGTTCTTTTCCAAGTGTCCAGCAGCTAAAGAAGAGCTCCATTTCAGTGTCAATTTCAGATTTTACAAAACAGAAGGGGGAGAAAGACTCCTTGCCACCGTCTATTTAACTGAGATAAGCTGTTTACAAAAGTATCAGAAAAGGCAACCACTGAACTAAATATTCCACTGACTTGAACTGAGAGAACTCTTTATGAAAAATGTCTTACAAAAGAGCAGTCACTCTCCTCCACCCTTCTTGTACACAAGAAACACCTGTGACACTTCTCAGTTTCTCAAAACACAGAAAATGTTATCACATCATTATCACAAAGTCAATGTTATTTTCATATTGGAATCAAAAACTGCCCTTTTTAACTAAGCAAAATGCTCTAAATCCAGCTTTGCATTTCAACTTTTCCCAAATAAACTGCACTCCTGTTTAGCTTGATAAAACTTTCAGGCATATTACCCGAGATCTGTCAGCTGAAAAGGTTAAAGCATCTCCAATATTGTACAGTATACTGCATGAAAATAGCTTGTCTCATATTTCTTGTTAAGGTTAATCCACAATGTCATTGGTTTCTGGCACTGTGTGCACCTCTGCAATGAGTTTAGAAAAGGTGAATATTTCATTGATTCAAGGGGTTTAGGGCTAATTTGTTCAAGGAAAAGTACTAGCACCTGATAGGGGTGTTTTATTAATAGGGTGCTACTAACCCTATAAAGATTTTCAGCATTCCAGCCTAACATGAAGATTGAATTCATCTTATCTATACAAGGCTTTTCATTGAACAGAAGACAGAATTGATCTTTGTCATCCTGCACAGAGAGTCACTTGCACAATAGAAGACAGCACCTACTGTACCGATTCAATCAATCTTGTGGGGATCACAAATCAGTAAGAGTCTTCTTTAAGGCGGCATAGCTAAAAGTGATAAGAAGAATATTATTAAAATGAGAATGCTGTTAATGAAACTCCCTGGTAAATATCCGTAGCCATACCTTCAATTTACAGATTAGAACCTCAACAAAATGTAGAAATAAAAATTCTGTAGACAGCTTTCCATTTGGGAGTAGGTACATATGCTATGATGTATTGTTGAAGATTATGGAGAAAGTGTAAAACTAAACACCAAACACCAGTACCACCAGCAGCACTGGCAGTTAGCAGAAACGCAGGTGTCAGCCAATAGTGATCAAAATGACAGATGCCAGCAGCTGACACTTTCCAGATAGTGCATAGAACAAACCACAAATCAAGAATCCATTTTTTAAAATGTGACATATACAGACAGTTACTGTGTGTAAAAGGAAATCCATTTCCTAAGCAGAACAACATATTATCAGAAATGTAAAATATACCAACACTTCTATTTCTAGAAAATTATGCAATACATAGAATTTAATGCTAATGCTACTACCTTACTGTTTTAATATCAAAAAAAAAAACAAGAAGACAAGACTAAACTATACATAAAGCTGCATATAATTATAAACTTTTTGATTCAATTCCCTTTCTCCTGCATTTTCTAAATGTGAACATATTAACTATTAAAACTGAGGAACATTACAAGTAAACACAAAGCTCTTTATCAACAAAATTTTGCCATCTGTATTGAAAAAAATTAAGCAAGGCTTACATAGATGGTCAACCCTTCATTTCACTCTAGCTGCAAGAATTAACATTGTTAAGATGAGTATCCTTCCTAAGCTTCTTTTTTAATTTCAAAACATTCCAGTATACATTAATAAATCATTTTTAAGCAATTAGATTCAACAATAACCTCATTTATTTGGAACTCAAAACATCCACGTATCCAAAGAGCGACCCTACAAAGACCTAAGGCAGAAGGTGGAATGGCTCTACCTAACTTTCAGTTTTATTACTGGGCAGCAAACATACAAGCTATAAAAACCTGGACACAAATAGATGAACGTACACAGACCTGGGGCCTCATGCATAACACCATGCGTAGAATTCGCAATATAACATGACATAAGCACAAAAGCCGAAATGTACTTACGCTCAGAAAAATCCAGATGCAGGAATCTGTGCAAACTCCAACTTCCACCTTCTTCCGCTTCATAAATCCCAGTCAGCGTGAAAAGTAATGCACGTGCACGCGCCTGCTTTCCCGCCTCAGTTCCTCCCAGAATTACGCCTCTTTGAATATGCAAATCAATATAAATAGCCCTTAAGCTCAGCCTTCGGTGAAAAGACAATGGGAAAAGCACGGGGGAAAATATAAGAATTTCAGCGAATACCAAGTGGAGGCAAAGGAAAAACATAACATTTGTTGATTTAAACAGTGGTATAATCAACAAAAGGAAGTTGATCGAGTGAAATAGCGTGTTGGAGAAACTCGAAAGCTCAAGTTCACAAAGTCGCACAGTGCCAAAATAAAAAAGAAGTCACATATCAAAGTCGAAAAGGCGAGTTGTAGCCCACCGTCTGAGTGTCATATGAAAGCTTATTAGGGTACAGACAAAAAAAATAGGCACACAGTGGCCATGGGACAAATCCCATCGTAACTAAAGTAGCATGTTAAATGCTTTGTTTTGTATTTGATCTTCTATGTGCTCTTTGTGTGTGAATCACTACGTGCTTCCATTCTTTCTCTTTCTCTGACAGGACACAGAATCCATTACATTCATGATATTACAGCTCTTTGAATAATTAACATACTGAGATGTATACATGATATCATTTTCATGATGATTGGAATGAAAGCATGATATTAAACATTGGAACACGATGGCGCAGTGATTGTTTATGTCTTACACAAGATGCTGCTGCGCCATGCGCGACCTTCGATGAAATAATTTATTGTAGCAGTACTGTCTCTTTCAGATGTACTAACCTCCAATTCCTGTCCTTACTTTTCTTTCACCAAATATCCAATCGCCACACAATCAGCTCTGTAATAGACGTTAAGCCATCTGTAAGCTTACAACGACGATTCTTCAAAACTTTTAAGGAACATTGAAATATCTTCATAGTACATGTTTACTTATTCGATCCATCTATCCTTCCAGTGTCGCGCCAGCCTCAGCAAATATACAGCACAAGGCAGGAACAATACGTGCTAGCGCTACGGCACCGTGTCTTCACATGTTTAATTATTAACAATACAGATTATTTAAATGAAGTTAAAGTTTTATCTGTATAATATAATCACCATATTTTGCTGCATTTCATCTTAAAAATTATATCGTCATCATATGTAAATACGCTCTTTATTAAGTGGCGCAGGTTGTGTAATATTATAACTGTAGTGCAAGTTTACAGTGGGGTAATTGTACTTATAAGTACAAACAGTTCTACAAGGAGCGCTTGATTGAGTGCACTTATAGTTCTTGGGATGAAACTGTTTCTGAACTGCGAGGTCCGTACAGGAAAGGCTTTGAAACGTTTTGGCTGAAGCAGCATGTGCTTGATATACCAACAATTATACCAACAATTCTATATACCAACTATACCAGTTATACCAACAATTCTGCTGCTGTGATTCCTCACTCAGATACAGCGATATAAATACTGGTGCAGTGAGAGTAATATGGAAAAAGATGATCCGCTGTGGCAACCCTTAAAGGGAGCAGCTGAAAGAAGAAGAAGATGGTGCAGTGAGAGTAACAATGCTAAAGCAGTTATGGTATTTGGAATACTATGGCTATTCTCTGGGCCATTATATTGTTACAGGTTAATTACAATCAGATGCATTACACTAATAAACAATATGCGGTTAGTTTCAGTGTATTTACACTCACCTAAAGGATTATTAGGAACACCATACTAATACGGTGTTTGACCCCCTTTCGCCTTCAGAACAGAATTCTACATGGCATTGATTCAACAAGGTGCTGAAAGCATTCTTTAGAAATGTTGGCCCATATTGATAGGATAGCATCTTGCAGTTGATGGAGATTTGTGGGATTCACATCCAGGGCACGAAGCTCAGGTTCCACCACATCCCAAAGATGCTCTATTGGGTTGAGATCTGGTGACTGTGGGGGCCATTTTAGTACAGTGAACTCATTGTCATGTTCAAGAAACCAATTTGAAATGATTCAAGCTTTGTGACATGGTGCATTATCCTGCTGAAAGTAGCCATCAGAGGATGGGTACATGGTGGTCATGAAGGGATGGATATGGTCAGAAACAATGCTCAGGTAGCCCGTGGCATTTAAATGATGCCCAATTGGCACTAAGGGGCCTAAAGTGTGCAAAGAAAACATCCCCCACACCATTACACCACCACCACCAGCCTGCATAGTGGTAACAAGGCATGATGGATCCATGTTCTCATTCTGTTTACGCCAAATTCTGACTCTACCATTTGAATGTCTCAACAGAAATCGAGACTCATCAGACCAGGCAACATTTTTCCAGTCTTCAACTGTACAATTTTGGTGAGCTCGTGCAAATTGTAGCCTCTTTTTCCTATTTGTAGTGGAGATGAGCGGTATCTGGTGGGGTCTTCTGCTGTTGTAGCCCATCCGCCTCAAGGTTGTGTGTGTTGTGGCTTCACAAATGCTTTGCTGCATACTTTGGTTGTAACGAGTGGTTATTTCAGTCAAAGTTGCTCTTCTATCAGCTCTTTTATCAGTCGGCCAATTCTCCTCTGACCTCTAGCATCAACAAGGCATTTTCGCCCACAGGAATGCCGCATACTGGATGTTTTTCCCTTTTCACACCATTTTCTGTAAACCGTAGAAATGGTTGTGCGTGAAAATCCCAGTAACTGAGCAGATTGTGAAATACTCAGACTGGCCCGTCTGGCACCAACAACCATGCCACGCTCAAAAATGCTTAAATCACCTTTCTTTCCCATTCTGACATTCAGTTAGCAGTTCAGGAGATTGTCTTAACCAGGACCACACCCCTAAATGCATTGAAGTAACTGCCATGTGATTGGTTGATTAGATAATTGCATTAATGAGAAATTGAACAGGTGTTCCTAATAATCCTTTAGGTAAGTGTATAAAGCCATGTCAGGAATGTGAATCTAAGAAATAAAGGGTAACCACATAGGAACAGTAGCACTGCTTTGACGCTGGGTGCCGCCAGTCTGCAAAACCGAGCGCAGAACTTGCGTACAACAGGGTATGAGGTACCGTGTAAATGTGCATGGCTTTTGCCAAGTTTTGGTTTTATACATCGCGATTTAAACGTGGAAACGTTCTTACGCAACATTTATGTGCATATGCGTTTATACATGAGGCCCCTGGTCCGCAATAGAAGTAAAATCCTGCAGTACTTCTTTATATTCCCTGCTCTGTGCCCCAAAAAATGTAAGTTATTGCCAATATACTAATAATCCAATTGTGCTTCACTCACTCAGAATATGGAACCAATGTAGAAAGCATTTTAAGATGGATAATCTTTTATCTGTGGCACCTCTGCAAGAGAACCACCTCTTTCAACCCTCGCAAACATATGCAGTTTTTAATATCTGGAAAAGATTTGGGATTAAATGGCTTAGAGATCTTTATATAGACAACATTTTTGCATCCTATGAACAATTAAAATCCAAATTTAATTTTCCAGCTACACATTTCTTTCACTATCTTCAAATTAGGAACTTTGTTAAACAGAACCTGCCCGATTTTCCTCATCTTGCACCCTCCTCCATGCTGGAAAAAATATTGCTCAATTTCGAAGACTTAGACACCATCTCTGCAATATATAAAACTAGCCAACCCACGGCGTACCATACGGCGCATAATCATGCCGTTTTTTTTAATGATTTTTAAGCACAGGGAGAAAATTAACATTTGAAAAATCGGTAATGTAATAAATCAACAAGAAAAATTGTAACAATGCACGGAATGAACCAACACACAATCGTCCGTGACTGAAAACTGGCGGACCGCCATCGCTCATGTGCCCACCTCCAACTCGTCACTTGAGTCGTTGTCGTCTTTGCACAGTCCAGATGCACCTGTGACTCACGTAGACTTTCCATGTTCCTGCAGGAGCATCTAAGGAGACGCATGTTTGTCGCGGATGCGAATTGCTTTATGTAGCGTGTAAAACAGTTTGCTATGGTGCACGCGGTCGTGCATCGTAACCGAAAACTCGGTTTTTAAAGACTGCTTACTTCATTGTGTTTTAACCTCAGTTGTAAAGGATTGTTTTAAGGATCCCATGGGATACCCCTCGCAAACCGTTTTACACGTTGCATATGGCGACTCACCTCCGGCGTGGCTCCTTCCTGCGTGCGCAATAGGTGTCTTACTTGTCGGCACCTTAGTAAATCCACGCCCCTTCTGGCATGCTTTCCATGGGTGTCTTGCCTTAGTGAATTATATATATAGATTATTTTACAGTCCCTCCCTTTCAAAGATCCAAGAGGACAATGGGAAAAAGATCTCTTACTCAATATATCAGAAAAGGAGTGGAAGGTAGCAATGCAGAGAATTCACTTGAGCTCCATATGTGCAAAGCATACAATTATTCAACTCAAAATTATATATCAAGCACATCTGTCTCACTTAAAACTGTCCAAATGTTCCTAGGTCAAGATCCAAACTGCAAACGCTGCAATCAAGTCCAAGCCTCACTGGGTCACATGTTTTGGGCCTGCAGCAAATTAACATAATTTTGGACCAAACTTTTTTAAGTGCCTTTCAGACGGCCTTTGTGTCACAATCCCTCCTAACCCATTAACAGCTGTGTTTGGTGTACCTTCAGATGGGCTAAAGTGGAGAAGGACAAACAAACTGTGATTGCATTCACTACACTACGTATTGGCATGCAGACTTATTTTGCTAAACTGGAAGAATCCTAACTCTCTTCTTTTAAGTCAGTGGGAAACCGATGTTTTATACTATTTGAAATTGGAAAAAATCTAATTTTCAGTTATAGGATCGGTACAGAATTTTTTCAAAACCTGGCAGGATCTAATCAATAATATTTTAGAATAAGCTTTTAAAGCACAGAGGAAGCAATTCTTTCCGCATTTCTTTTTCTTCTCCATCCATCTCCATTGCCCTTTCAAACTAATCAATTTAGGTATGTTTACAAGCTTTAAGTTTTACTCCGTTGGCCATGCTCTCTTTCTTAGGGGTAGGGGTTAAGTTGTTTTCATCCTATTTTTTTTTGTAAAAATTGATCCATTTGTATGGAATGATTACAATAAAATTAATAAAATGAAAAAAAAAAATAAAAAATTGAGGAACTGAAGCAGTGTAACTGTTTGCTATGTCAGTCATATAGGAAATGAGCAACTATGTACTGTAAACTTTGATTTATTTTATATGGTAAGTGAAATGAGTTCTATTTTATTATGATTCATATCTCCTCCTGAAAACTGAAAACAAAAGCATGCAAAGCATTAAAGCTTTCCATCTGGACATGTAGGATTAGAACTTGTCCCTTGGTGGATGTCCTCACTTGAGCAATGCCAGTGGTCTTGGTGATCCTAAACAAATCACACCACATAATTTGATCAAAAAATACAAAATTCTTAATAAATCCAATTTTTTATACCTCCTTTTAGTTTCCAGAGATTGCTGGGTACAAAAAAGAAACCTGAGTTTGTAGTTTATTGTTTATGCAGCATGGGTTACAATCTGTAATTTGCTTAATACAAAAAAAAGATATCAAACCATCCAAGACATAATCACAAAACAAAATCACAAATAGAATGTCAGGCTGGTATGTTTGCTGCTGCCGTAGATTTTCTAGTGTTTTATATCTGGCAGTGGACTTAGTCAGTGGCTGAACACTATGGACCAGTCTGACATATAAATAAAACAATAAAGTTTTCAGAAAATGATACAGAAAAATAATTTCTTATCATTCATTAATTGGAATTCTATTCCCAGATTACTAATCAAAATGTATATTATTTCAAAGCATAAGAAGAAAAGGTCAACATTAATTATTAGTTTATAACACTGATATTGTAAATCCATCCAAAGTTTTACCTGCTGGTGATAATCTGCTATCACCCTCTGTCGGAACTGACCATTGTGGACTGCCATCACCTATCAATAGCTGGCTACTCGGACCAACACGGAAAATGAAAGCCACCAGGAAGCCATCTCTCCTGTGACATTCCTTTTTTTACATGCTACAAAAGTATACAATTCAATTCAATTCTGTTTGTTTTTGTATAGCATACTTTACTGAGTGCAGAAAAAATGCAAATATATAGTTTACATTTTACTAATTATATACTGAATACACATAATGGCACAGATATGTTTAAACTCATAGTGAAAAAAGCATTTCCAAACTGAATAATATAAATGTAACCTAACAATATTCAATTATTAACATTTTCACTGAAATATGGCATGTTAACAATGGAGGAGATGAAACAAGAACTCCATTCAGAAGCATTACTATAGTAAATAAACCACTGGGGGGGTCCGTGGTCAGTTATGGCAGACAAAATCAAATGACAAAGTCAGACGCAGTCACAGTCCTGTTGATCTTAAAGAGATTAAATGTTGAATACAGAGAAAGAGATAAACATTCCTAGACTGATGCATACAAAATGCAACTAATCCTATTTCGTTTTTATATTGGTCACATGTCTCATCTTTCTGCTTGCTGCTGGTGAATCCTGGGCCGAGGAAGCTGTGTGGGGGATGCTTCAAGCTTTTTAACTGACAGATTTCAGGTAAACATCTAAGGCATGAAAGAGCTGATAATTTGCACATTAGTTAAATGTATTCTGGGAAAGCTGAAAGGCAAAGCAGTACCTTAGAATGTTTTGTACAGGCAGGGTTTGCAGCTTAGTGCAGCTTTTGATTCCCATGGGAATCGACCTTGACCTTGTGATAACATTCCTGAGTTTTTGATATACCTGCTCTTCTAGCAGAAGAAAACCAGGTACTCACTTTTGATAGACTGGATACCTGTTATTAAAACTTTATTTAAATGTGTCTCAGTTCAGTTTTCAGTTAAATTTGACTTCAGCTCGAGCTTTTTTGCAAAATGGAGTATTTGCTTGCTGCCTTTCTAACACTTTGAGACGAGTCTAAGCTTAGCTCAGAATGTTGACACTTTTAGGGAGTTCTTTGTCAGGCATAAAACTTTTCTTTTCACTTTTCAATTAAGGATACATAATCTAGAACTATGGAACCGGACCATCAGGAACCACATAAAGACTGTTTGACACCTGCCAGGTTGTAAAATTCTTTGTATTGTTTAAATTTGCTGCTATTGGTTGTGATGAGAAATACATATAATTTTTAAGAAAAAGCTTAAACTCAAAGTGTCTTTCTCACTATTGATTATTAGCAAAGTCAAGAGGTTAAGAGTGATTCATTGTCTAGCTGTGGTCCCTTCAGGGCACAAAGGACATATTGTGAAGATCCCTATTGGTGGCAGAACTGTGTTGAAGTAAAGGAATAAAAGTAAACGGCAGTCCCATGCAATGAGAAGCCTTCCATTAGAGGTGAATACGTATACAGTAAGGACATAAGACAGGTATGAGGTTACAGATAATAAATACAAAGCTAATTTTGAAATTTGTTCCTATCCCCCATTAAGAAAAGAACCTAAGAGGTTAGTTGAGGCCTTTTGTGTTAGATATATGTCATAGGTGATCTGATAAAGCACTAAAATAGGAGTGGCGTGTAAGAAGTAAATACAGCAGGTGAGTTTGAGCCAGTTCTTTTAGCAGCAGTTTCACAAATGAACTGTACAGAGAGCTGTTGGGTAATGCAGGAAGTTTTCACAAAGGGTAGTTTCACAGATAAGCTATAGAGAAAGAGTTGTGAGGAGTGGCACTGGAAATTTTACAAAGAAGCTACAGGGAGTCTTGATACAAAACAGACATGGGTAACAATTTCAAGGGATTGCCAGAGACTTCTGACACATAAGACCTGTGAGTACTTGTGTCACAAGAAAGCCAACAGTCAGAGGATTGCTGTCACAAGACAGTTGTAAGAGTGTTGTTAAAAAAGTATTAGTGGTTCTTGAAAGTCCTTGTTTATGTAAGTAAGGCTATAGTGAGAGGGGTGTCACACCAGGGATGAGCACAGATAGATGTAAACAGCAGAAAAAGACAAGGAGGTGTGTGAACAGAACTGCTTGCATATAGAACACTTACATTAAATGTGACATGTCAGCATCATTGAAATGGGCGCATTAAAATTGTGTAACTAGCAAGCCATAACAGTAATTCAAGTCTGGAGGAAGATGTCTTTAATAATAATAATAATAAATTACATGTATATAGCACTTTTCTTGCTACTCAAAGTGCTTTACAAAGACAGAGGTGGAACATTTCAACCACCACAAATGTGTAGCACAGACCTGGCTAATGCAATGGCAGCCATTATTACACCAGTATTCTCACCAAACATTAGCTATTAGGTGGTGAATGGGAGAGAGAGATAGCCAGTTAGAGACAGGGGTTGATTTGGAGGCCAGAATGGACGAGGGTGTGATGGGTAATTTAGCCCGTCACCTACTTAACCTATAATTGTTTGTTTCTCCTGGCTAGGTGGACTCTCATAAAGATTTCTGAAGAAAGGAAGATCTAAAGAAACATTGGATCTGTAAGGACATACTGTATACACTATATCTGACTGGGAAACCATTATCTGTTTAATTTGCTTTTGATAGTGTTAAACACGTGTTTATTTTAATTTGTAGGACACAATGAGCTTGAACAATGATTTAGGCCAGCAACAGTGTTTGTTGTTAACCATCTTGGTATAATAATTTAAAAAACTATTAAGAAGTGAAAATGAAGGATTGAGTTTTATTTTACAGTTATAATTATGATTATGGCCTCATAGAATTGAGATCAAATGCAGCTTTTCACGCAGTCTCATATCTCATGATAACAAAAACATTTATAACTAATTATTTACCAATATGAACAATTCACAACCCAAATGAGTTTTCCATCTTATAGATCTTTCATGAAGGTCAATAGCACGGATGGAGATACCTTTGAATTATTTTAATTTCCAGGAAGAGATGACTGGAATGAAATGGATGAAGAGGTATAGCAGGCCGGCTCGATATCCATGGGTGTGAGGGTTGGTTTGAGTAATTGAGGCACACCTGCATGTGAGGATGCAGTCTCCCTCAATTCCTTCATTGGCTTTCTGAGTTGTGCAATTGGGACGCTGCGCCCACGGAGGCATATAAGGATGAGTTGGCACAAGAAAAGGAAAAACAGATCAAGAAAAAATAAGAAGAAGACTGATCGGGAGCACAGAGGTTAAAGAGAACAGAGGAGAGAGAGAGAGAGAGATGCAGGCAGGAAGAAGGGAGAGTGTCAGCGTGAGTAAGGGAGAGTAAGAGAGGGGATCCAGAGAGCTGGGAAGGAGAGCCCCTTCACAGGAGAGTGCGGCCGCCACTCAGGGGGCTGAAGAAGTGATCGATCTGGCTAAGTGGTTTTGACAGCGGGAGTGATGCGGTGATAAAAGGGGAGACTTGCCACATACAGTACGGGAAAACAGCAGGGTTTGGCAAGGCTAGGACTGAGAGCCCCATAATGAACACCATGGCTTTTAGGGACCCAATCCTTGGGTTCGGATGGGGAGCCCTATTGTATCCATGGCATAATGGCTGTGTTTGTCTGCAGGGTGTCAGAATGAAAGGGACGCACCGGGGCCAGATTTCTGCCTGTGTTATTAACTTTCATTTTTAAAAGGATTATTTTTGTTTGACTGTAACCTTCAGCATCACTTTGTTTTATGGGTTATTTATTTATTGAATTTTTACAATTCACTTTTGAACGCTGTTTTTGCTACTTTTTAATAAAAGCACTGGAGCACTTTTATGCACCCACCCCTTGCTCTGTGTGATGGTCCTCATCCGCTGGCTCATTCTAAGGTACGTTATCGGCAGTAACGGGTTCAAGAGGCTCCTAGGACACAACCGGTAGCATGGAGCCAACATGCACCGTCAAGAGTTTATCTCAATTGATGTGTACCTTTCAAAGACACCAGTATTGCTCCTTCAACTTTAAGGAAAAGGTGTGTTTAAAAGACTTTTCTAAATGTTATTTGTGCAAGACTTAACCAATAGGTGACACAAATGTTGCACAACACATGTTTTTATTTCCATGGGGAAGTGCTTTTCTCTTGCTCCCCACAGCAACACAGTCCAAACCACCAAACACAAAACACACTATTCTCTCTTTCTCTTCCTTTCTCTCATCTCCACTCCTCCTCCAGCAAGCTTCATCCTTTTCCACCAAACTCTGGCTTCCTGACTGGAGTGAGGCAGCTCCTTTTAAGCTGGTCCTGGGACTGTTCCAGGTGGCTCATTAATCAGACCTGGAATCATTCCCAGGTGTGGTGAAAGCCTAAAGTAGGTCTCTGCAGCTTCCCCTGGTGGCCCCCATGTAACCCAACAGGGCTGTGCCAAACTCCAAATCCCAGCATACCCTGCAGGATTACATGGTGCCACAGCCACCAAGAAGGTCAAGTCAAGTCAAGTCGGAGAGCAGGCACTGGTACAGCGTTGTTGCACCCACTACACGAACAAACAACTCAGGATCCTGGTTGGCAACCCCCCTGGCAGACATGCGGTCCAGTCCCACCCTCTGGAAATGACCCTCTATCTACCGCAGCCAGGTGTTATGTGGGCGATCCCTTGGCCTGGTCCAGCCACTCGGGTCCCAAACAATGAGGATCATACGAGCCGGATCACCCTTGGGGAAATGTGCCACATGGCCATAATGCCGTAACTGACGCTCCCTCACAATACAGGTAATGTGCCTCATTCAGGACTCCATGAGCAACCGCTCATTTGACACAAAGTCAAACCAACGGTACCTAAGGATTTTCCAGAGAGACACAGCACCAAAGGAGTCCAGTCTTTTTCTTAGGTCACTGGATAGCGTTCATGTCTCGCAACCATATACCAAGACAGGAAGCACAATGACTCTAAAGACTTGGACCTTCGTTCTTTTGCATAGATATCGGGAGTGCCACACACCTCTTTCCAGTGACCTCATGACCCCACATGCTCTCCCAATCTGTCTACTGACTTAATAGGAAGAGTCACCAGAGACATGAATGTCACTGCCAAAGTAAGTAAACCTCTCAACAAGGTCAACACTCTCTCCGCAAACAGACAAACTGCTGATGGCTGTGCCCAAGAGGTTATTAAAGGCCTGGATCTTGGTTTTTATCCAGGACACTCACAAGCCCAGACACTCAGACTCCTCGCTCAGTCTCTTGAGCGCCCCAATCAGAGTCTCCATTGACTCCTCGAAGTTCACAGTATCGTCAGCAAAGTCAAGATCTGTGAATCTTTCTTCACCAACAGATACCCCACAGCCGCTGGACCCCACGACCTTGCCCAACACCCAGTCCATACAAGCATTGAACAGAGTAGGAGCAAGAACACACCCCTGACGAACCTCAGAATCAACTGGGAAAGTTGCAGAGGTCCTGCCTCCACTCTGCACAGCACTCACAGTACCAGTGTACAGGCCAGCCATGATATCCAGCAACCTCGAGGGGATCCAAGGAGGGCCATCTTCTAATGTCCCAGGGGATGTAGTGTCTTGCAGATGTTCTCTCCCCTGGTTGTTCCATCCAGTTGGTGTCCTGGTATGGCCATTCATCACAATATATATAAACTTTTAGTAAAGCTGATGATGTGTTTTGTTTCCAAAGTAATATGCTGGTGGAAAGAATCATGATATTACACTGTCATGCCAAACTTGTCATATTATTGCTTTAAAATGTTTTAGTGGAGGAAGATGCTATTAATTCAAGTTTGCTCATACTAAATGGAGGTATCACTATATGTGAATAAGTACTATATGAAAATGCTAGCTGAAAAAGCACCAACAGTCGTCTCGTTAATTACTCAGGGCACTGCCATTCTCAATTGCCAGAAATAAAGTAGTGACAAGGTGTAATGACTTAGTGCTACATTTCCTGACAGAAAGTACAATGAAATTATTGATTCAAAATTGGAGTAAAATGATGGATTAGTCATAATTTCTCATTGTAATAATAGAATATAACTAACTAACCCATAATGTTTGACAGCTCCCACAATAGGCTGAAAGGGGTAAATTTATTATCTAATGATGTTCAGATTTCTATACATATATGACATGCATCAGTGCAAAAATTGAGAAGCACAAATTATTGGAACAATACGCTGTATTTGTCTACACCAGTGTTCAAATTAAAAGTTAGGGCTTTTATTTCAGTTCAGCTGTTCTATCTTACAGATATACAGCTCAGTAACACTCATAGTTGGTTTCAAAATAAACCCTGATTACTGACTGTAAGGAATTTTCATGGTATCCCATCTCTTTGCTGTGTACTTTGGTTTTCCTCGCAGATCACAATGATATGAACATTAAATTAATTGGTGAATCCAGACTGGTTCTGATTGAGAAACTGTGGGTATACGTGTCATTGTATTCAGTGGCATCTCATCAATGGCTGATCCTTGCCTTGCAACAAATGCTGTTAGGATAGGCTAAATTTTAATCAGTAACTAAATAAAGGGATGGATGCCCAAGAAGATGGATGGACATATGGATGGTTTATTTATTGTATTTATTGATTTATTAAAGTGTGTGCCTTCATGATTTTGAGTTAAACACTTTGTCTTGGCATTTCCTCTGATGTTTTATCCTATTACCATTGACCATATCTCAATGGCATCTCTGTGTTATGGTCAGGTGGGCCACTGCCCATATTCCCCCAGCAGACGATGTTGTTGCATAAAAATTAAACAGAAAGTAAACTGACCTCAAAAATTTTATGTGTTATTAAAATATTGATAGCAAGATCAACTATTTTCCATGATATCCATAATGCAATTTCTTAACTAGAGAAATATTTCATTTTGAGCTATGTGAAATTTTCTTTGTGCCTGGCTCTGCTAGCCTGTTTTTGGGTTGACAAGGTTGGTGCTTTGACCTTGCAGTGTTCATGTCATGCCTTAGCAAAGTGTGTGTGCAGTCTGAACATTCCAGTTCCATGTTGGGTCCTGAAGTCTGGATAGCTTTTAAATGACCCATTGATTAATCTTTACTGATGTAATTTAAAAGGGTGTGTGAACTTGCAGGTCCCACTATTTTGGAGTAGCCTTCATTGTTATCATGAATCACATCAATTACTTGTGCACAATTCAATTCAGCACTTTGTTCAATGAAGAAAAACTGAATATTTATGAATATCCATTTATGTTTCAGTGAGTTGATGTTGAAATGTCTGTTAATACTGTCATTTGGTGGCTGTACTGTGTGACAAAATAAAATGTTATAGATCTTCACTTTGTTTGATCTTTTTTATGAGATTAATTGGTGCCGGTTAATGAATACCTTATGAAATGCAGTGTCTGTCCATCAATACCTCACACAAAGTTTACTGGAGGTTGACTCCTTCCTTGCTCAACCTCCAGCACAGCTGTTGTCTCTTTGATCTTCTATGACTCCTTCCATGAAGCTCCAAACTTATTTTCTCTTCCAGCATCCACTGCTGGCAAATTCATTTCACTTACTCCACCACATGCTGCTTACTTGGAGTCTTGTGAAAACTCCACCTGTACTCACTTTCCACAACTCCATCAGTCAATCCAGCCCAGGATACTTTCCAAGACCTCACTGTGGTCAATTACATAAGCCAGTGGATTTACACGGAGAAGCAAATCTCATAAATGCTGCTCTTTAAGTGTTTGATCATCTCTGTCTCTCTTTCACCCACATCTACACACAGACCCTTTTATAATTGGCTTGTCAGGACACTTATTTATATACGTATACAACTGGAGCACAGATAAGATAATTGACTTGCTTTCTGTCGCATAGTGAGTTAGACGCAAGATCCAAAATAACTCCCTTCTGGTTTAAACCTCTACCGCTAGGAAAGAATAAATTACGTAGGGTTCAAAAGATTCATCCCAACTTTCCTAAAGACATGACACCCAAAGCAAATCATAAGATAGGCATTTGGATTTTTGTAGAGGGGCATTTAATATGAATTTCCAGTATAAAACTAATTCTTGATTAGCTCTTTGGTTACGCAAATTTTAACAAAGCACTGATGTCAACAGAAATCACATTAAATAAACAGCAGTGATGCTGATGTTGCAATCAATTAAACAAAACATTGAAGGGTCAGTTTGTAACAAGAACTCAGTAAAAAATATTAGCAGACGTCCTACACACCAGCAGATGACCTAACATAAACGTAATAGATCATTTACTCAAAAGCCACACTAGAGTTAACCAGATGTTTTAAAGACCACAGCGGACGCTGCTGACATAATATAAAAATCCATCCATTTTCCAACCCGCTGAATCTGAACACAGGGTCACAGGGGTCTGCTGGAGCCAATCCCAGGCAACACAGGTCACAAGGCAGGAACCAATCCTGGGCAGGGTGCCAACCCACCGCAGGACACACACAAACACACCCACACACCAAACACACACTAGGGCCAATTTAGAATCGCCAATCCACCTAACCTACATGTCTTTGGACTGTGGGAGGAAACCGGATTGCCCGGAGGAAACCCACGCAGACACGGGGAGAACATGCACACTCCACGCAGGGAGGACCCAGGAAGCAAACTCCTAACTGTGAGGCAACAGCGCTACCACTGCGCCACCGTGTCGCCCAATATAAAAATCTACCAGTCAAATATATTAATCAAATGGTATACTATAGAAATTGCACACTTGACACCAAAATAAAGTATCAACAAGGTAGACAAAACATGTACTAAAGTATCAACAATACAAACACCATGGTGGATTCAGAGACAAAATGATAACTCACCGCTTGTGAAGCCCCCACAGTGTGTGAACAGTATAAATAATTTAGGATTGTCTGTGCCCATATCACCTACAATGAACAAACTTGCTACTTGTGGTTTAGCTTGACTCTGCTTGGTGTCTCCATTGTAGCTAATACTAGCCCAGGCTCTGTTCCTACCAGTTGTTAGCTGCTTTCTGGCAATTGATGGCCAATTGCCATCAATGTGGGGGCCTTTTGCTAAAATAACAGATTGAGAGGCAGAGCCCTTTTCCAGTCTTGTCTGTAATAAAAATTGCAGGAGTGATTTTATGCATTTTGAAATATCCATACTGCATTTTTTGAAAAATGATGCTCTCTGCTTTGTAATTATCAGCAATCAACAATAACGACTTTGCAAGTACACACACGCTCCCACATAATGCACAGTTACTGCCAGCACCCAGTAACAAATCTGGGCAAGAAAAGTAACAAAGGTTGCTAGAAGGGTACCTTTCAATCAAAAAATTGCCCGTTTAATCCTTTTCAAATTTACAAATATACTGTATGTACTGTACAAACTACACACTATATAGTGGATTGAGAAAATATTCACACCCTTTCACTTTTTGTACACTTTGTTGTGTTGTAAATGTAATTTTAAATGAATACATTTATCATTTTTGCCCACTCAATAACCCATAATGACACAATGAAAACATGTTTTCAGAAAGGTGTGTAAATTTATTAAAAATCGGAAACTGAAATCTTTCCTTCATAGAAGTATTCAAACTCTTAATTCAGTACTTTGCAGAAGCCCCTTTGGCAGCAGTGACACCTCAGTGTCTTATAGGTAAGTCTCTGTAGGCTTTAAATTCTTGAATTTGAGCAGGCCTCAAAAATCCCCTTATCCCTCTCCTCCAGACAGATCCTGAACTTTGCCAGTTTGGATGGAAAGCGTCTGTAAACTTCCATCTTCACGTCACTTCACAAATGCTCTATGGGGTTAAAGTCTGGGATTTGGCTGGACCACTGAAAGGAAGTCAGAGATTGTCCCTGAATTGTCCCTGAAAGGTGAACTTTTACCCCAGTCCGAGGTTGTGTGCACTCTCGAACAGGTTTTCTGTATTTGGCTGCATTGATTATTTCCTCAATTCTGAGCAGTCCTGTCTCTGGCATTGAGAATCACCACTGTAGCAAGATGCTGCCACCACCGTGATTCACTATAGGGATGGTATTAGGCAAGGGATGAGCAGTGCCTGGTCTTTGCCAGATTTGGTGCTTGGAGTTCATACCAAAGAGTTTGATTTTTGTCTCATTAGACCAGAGAACATTTTCCTCATGTTCTCAGACTTTTAAATTTCCAAGCAGGAGTTAGCCAATCTACCTGATAAGGCCTGATTGATGGAGTGCTTATGATATGTTCTCTCATCTCAGCAGAGGACTTCTGAAGCTCTGTTAGAGTGAACACTGGGTTCTTGGTAACCTCCCAGACAAAGGCTGTCAAATTACTTGTCCAATTACTCAGCTTAGCCTGAAGGCCAACTCCAGGAAGAGTTCTGGCAGTTCCAAACTTCTTCCATCTCAACAATTATTTACACCACTGTGTTCCTGGAAACACTAGAAATGGTTTCAACCCCTTGCCCTCACCACAATTTGCTTGCATCTGTCTAAAGAGAGCTCCTTAGATTTGATGGTTTGGTTTTCGTCCTGACATGCAGTGTCAATTGTGGGATCTTATATAAAGAGGTGTGTGCCTTTTAGAATGTCCAATCAGCTGAAATTGCCAAAGGTGGACTTCAATTAAGTTCTAGACACAACTTAAGGATAATTAAAGGAAAGGGGACACACTTTGGAGAGTGTAAGGGAAGAGGAAAAAGTACTTAAAGGAGGCCTGCCTATAAAACTAGGATACCCAAACTTCATCTGTACAAGAACATTTAATTAAAAAATGAGATAATATATAACATTTAACTTTATATTTTGTTCTCTGATAACAGTTTACATATAACAACTCTTATTCCTTTTAAACAGGTATTTACCAATGCCTCGTAATAATTCAGTATTTTGGGACTTTACATAATACTTAAAGGCACAGGAGCAGTTCTAGAATATACCATTTACCTTTGTGCTGATTGGTGTAATTGAAGCATTCATAGTTACTACAGCTGATTAAAGAAAACTTTCTGTTAGATTTCTTCAGTCTGCTATGCTGCGTGTGGGACTCCCCCAGCTGATATAAATAAAGGATGTCCACGTTCAACTTTTAATATAACGATGACTTTAGACTCTGTCTTATTAGCATTTTCGTCAACAAGTCCACTAGCAAAGGATCTGAACACTCATAAAAAGTGAAAGATTTTAGTTTCTGATTTTTAATACATTTGCAAACCTTTCTGAAAACATGATTTTAAACTATGCGTGTCTGCTTTACGCTTTTATTTGACAACTTTGCTAAGTGCCATAGAAAACCAGAAACTACATTAGACAGATGAGCAGCTGCTGTGCAGAATGGCACAAATCTCTTCTGAATTCGTTTAGATGCATAAAGTTATTTCCATGTCAAAGTGCTGCACCTAAAATGTCTAAATTAACTATAATGCAGCATCCAATTTATTTCAGTTATACATTTTTCTAAACTTCTTATTACAATTGAAGGTTGGGGAAGACAAGCCTGTCCCAAGAGTGCAAAGCTCAAAATAGAATTAGGCACCAGTGCAACACAAAGCAAACCATCTCACAACTTCAGTACTCCAGAACCAGCATTTAGTCACTTAGGATATGGAAAGAAACATGAGTACTTGATGAAAACCACTGCAAACACAAGGATGATGTGAAGACTCCATAAAGATGGAATTTTAAATGAGAACTCCAAAAGAAAGGAAGAGCAGCACAAATCACCTCACCACCATGCTGTATAGCATTGATATATATATATTGTGGGAGATCAGCCCAACTACAGCCAGACACCAGGACACACAGAAGTCCAAACACACGCCTTTTATTTCTCTTCTGCACAGCACAGTCCTTTGTACCTCACACACAGTGAATTTCTATCTATGTATCTATGTATCTATGTATCTATCTATCTATCTATCTATCTATCTATCTATCTATCTATCTATCTATCTATCTATCTATCTATCTATCTATCTATCTATCTATCAATACACAACTCATCAGCATTATTGCTGACAGTCTTTTCTTTCCTTCTACTTCACTGCCACCCTTACTCCTCCAATCACAAGCTCTGTCCTCTGCCTCCCGACTCTGGCTCCCTGAATGGAGTGAGGTGGCCTCTTTTATAATGTACCTTGATGTGCTCCAAATGCTCCCTGATGACCCTCCTGCAGCACGTCCTGATGTGGCAGAAGTGCTGCAGTCCAGGGCTTAGCCAAAGTCCATGTGCCACCTGGCAGTGGCCACAGGCCCCCAGAGGGTTGAGCTTCCAATCTCTGTACATGTGGCCCCAACACCCACCAGGGCAGCTGACCTCTTGTGTTCCAACAACAACAACAACAACATTTATTTATATAGCACATTTTCATACAAATAATGTAGCTCAAAGTGCTTTACATGATGAAGAAAAGAGAAATAAAAGACAAAGTAAGAATTAGAATAAGACAACACTAATTAACATAAAAGTAAGGTCTGATGGCCAGGTAGGACAGAAAAAACAAAAAAAACTCCAGACGGCTGGAGAAAAAAATAAAAACTGCAGGGGTTCCAGGCCACGAGACTGCATTGTGCATTTTACCTAACATAAATGAAACAGTCCTTTTTGTATTTAGGGTTCTCTTGGAAGGACTTGATGATGGTGGTCATGTAGACTTCTGGCTTTTAATCCATCAATGTAGGACATCACGGAGCTTTGATTAGGTGGTGATGGCACAGATCGCCAACACAGAAAACCAGGAAAAGAAACAGAAGAGAGAGTAGAGGTCAGTACGGATTTTAAAGCCACCATGAATAGTTATTATAATGAACTGAATATACAGAGTATCAGGATTAAATGAAGGTGAAGTTATCAGAAAGCCATGTTAAAGAAATGAGTTTTTAGCCGTTTTTTAAAGTGCCCCACTGTATCAGCTTGGCAAGTTCCTATTGGCAGGCTATTCTAGATTTTAGGTGCATAACAGCAGAAGGCCGCCTCACCACTGCTCCTCTCCTGGTCCTTCTATCCTCCAGGTGTCCCAACTGGGCATGAGCCCCAGCTGTCCACCACTATATATATATATATATATATATATATATATATATATATATATATATATATATATATATATATATATATATATATATATATATATATATATATATACTGTATATATTTATGATGTTAAATACCAATTAATTAATAAATTGAATAAATGATTGGCTGGTAAGAAATTACTAGAGGCAGAAGCACGATCAAGATGGCAGAGGAAGGTCTTGGGAACAACCTTCAGATGTGTGAAAGAAACATATTAATAGAAGTATAGATACTGTATGAAATAGAATGAGAAGATTTGGAATGGTAGACATTGTAAGACAGAGAATTATATACAATATAGAATACTTTTTTAAGTTTGTGCAATCTTGCATTCTCTTAAATCCCATTTGTAGTCCAATTTTCAGCCTATTTAGATCTTTAGAAAGTAATGAAAATTACGGTAATGGTAGAACATAACTGATTAATTTTTTCATTTTTGAAAACTGCTTATAAAATATACCATTTTTTCCAGTTGGAATGAGAAACTATGTCCTGTTTCACAAGTGAATCGGGGCAGAAGGACATGAAATATGCATGATCTCTGAATACAGCAGTTTCTGGATAACAAAAAGAACAGAGAGACATCACATTTTTACACCATTGGTCTTCAAAGAGCTCAACAGCTTTGCCTTTTTATAGAGATGTGAAAGCATTTTTAGATGGGCACACACAATGACAAACTGATTGATAGGTACAGAACATTTTAATACATGTAAAGAAAATAAAGTTAGCAAGCATTTGGTGGTGAGTGAGAGATATGTATCATCTTTCTCTGAAGTTTTCACGTGTGACGAAGTACATAACCACCCAGTAGCTACAGGACTATTAAGCAGGTTTTTAAAGATTTCGAGATATCAAACAGATGTCATAGCAGGATTAAGTAGGCTGAAATCAGGCTGGACAGCACTTTTCTTAGAATGCATATTATTATTATTTTTTTAGATATTACTGAAATCTTAGAATTTTTTAAAGAACAGAAGCTAGCATATGTTGTCCCAATATATACAAAGGCGACAGTGCTTATCCTAGTAGGACTGTAAGCTTAATATGTTTCATAGGTAAATTAATGGAACCAACTACTAAAGAAAGTGGTGAGCAGCACTTGTCCAGTACAGGTGAATTTCTGAACAGTCAACACTGTTTTAGACGGGGAGATTGTGTTTCAGTAATATTCTTCAACACTATTGATCAGAGTGGAGCATATTATATTATTTATCTTGATGTTCAAAAAGCTTTGATAAGATACCCAATGAGAGGTTAGAGATCAAAGTAAAACAAGTGGGAGATCATTGCTGCACTGTGTAGATGGGCACAACGTTAGCTTATAAATAGGGTGACCAAGTTTTTGTCAGCCAATTTCTGCATATTAACATTAGAAAATCGGGACAACACTTCAAAAATTGGGATTTTTCTCATTAGTTGAGCTGTGTAATCATCTTTTGGGTTTCACAGATCACTAAGATTTTCCTACCCACAATCTTTTATGTAAATTAATCTTAGACAACCTAGACACACAAAGAAACAATGCTGAAGCATACATACTTAGGGGCCCCCATGTCCCTGGGATTCACATACAGGCGAGAGGGCACCTGAAAAACATGAATAAACAACAGACTAAAACTAACAATAAACCAAATTATAATCAATACATAAAATATAAGCAATTCAAAACCATGATTAATATGATATACAAAATAATATTTGAAAAGATTAAGTTAACAAAAAAACATGCAGTCCTGGCTGAAACATAACAACAGCATTATAGCATCAGTACAACTTTAATTAGAATATTCACTTCGAGTTGTCAACAAATTCAGCCACTTTCCAACTATGCTTAACCTGGTCTTTTACATATCTTTGCTGTTTCTAAATCAATAGTCCTGTCTTGGCATCATTTTTTTATTTTTTGTTGAAGCATACCCAAGATTTATTTAAAAAGCACTTCAGGTAATCATCGGCATCTGAGGATGTTGATCAATGCACTTCTAAAATTATTTAAATATTTTACCAGTAAACTTTCAGACCTATTTGTAGACTTTAGTGTTACAGTGTAGGATGTAATGCGTATGTCCCTTTTATAGGCAGTTTGGTATGGGATTTGTTAAAGTATTGATAATGTTTGTGATGCACAAGCTACTGTACTCAAAGGAGAAATGATTTGCATTTTATTACAAAGAATGTTTGTGATTTCCTAGGACAAATGGATGTATCAAAATTTCTATGTAAGAAACTGATTATTAACACAGTTTTGCAGGAAATAATTCTTTTAAATACAAAGAGGAATTTAGTAGAAGTAGTGGGAATTTCGGGTATACATATAATTTCTCAAATAGCACATTTTACAAAAATATAAACTTCAATCAGATTTGAAAGTAATGCTTTGATCTGTAATTTTGTCCAGTCACAAAGTTTTGGAGGGTTTAGGTCAAAAACAATATACACCAAATCATGGTTTAATTTAATTTATTATTATATACAGCACTGATGTTTACAGGCTTCACATTTACATGGTGAACGTTTCAAGCATTGCACAAAAAAGAACAGGTTAAAAGAAATGATATGGTGAACTATGTACAATGTCCAGCCCTTCTTATATGTTGTGTCTGTGAGACACCTCTTTACTGAGCTGCACAACTTACTAAGGCTTGAGATGTACATAGTGTTTTCTTTTAAAATACTATTTATTTATTATTATTATCTAATTATAATTTGTTTTTCTTTGCATGCAACTACTTCTTTGACATCTTGTAAAGCAATTTGAAATACATCCTTTGTAAGAAAATGTGCAAAAGAAATAAATATTGCTGTTGAAGTGGGGTAGTACGTCGTACTGGCACTTCCCTGCTTGTGCTTTGCAAACTAGAGCATAGTGGCACATTGGTCTTGGACTCAAATGTAGAGCGATCAACAATTCAAGCATGACAACTCACCCCCCTTCTTTGAATTTCTATGTATTTTAAACTGCATCGTGAGAAGAAAGAAAACGGCAACAGATTAGGGAGTACTGCATGTACCCAATGAAGCAACTTGCTAAGCACGTCTCTTTATGAGCATTGCCGAAATTTTGTCCCACAACTTTGCTTCTGTTAGTAGCATTCATTTGCATGGGGTGGCAGACCCATTTCTCTGCACGATTACAGATCCAATGCTTAGTCCAAAAAAGAACATTGGGCTTTACAATATTCTACTTGCTACAGCATTAATATCAATAAATGTCAAAAAATAATAATATAAAAACACAGAACAGCTGATTTTCATTTTTCTACAATATCACCAAATTTCAATTAAACCAGCCAAAGCATTTTTGAGATTATGAGATATTTAAGTTTTCTATTGTAAAAGAGTTTTTATCCATTAAATATTGATATTTCAAAATTTGTATTTTGTATATATAGATAGATGTCTGGGAAACAAATTTTAAATGTTCAAATACAAAGGCAGTCCCAGAAAAAATGCTATATAAAGGACAGGATCACCATAAACCTCTGGCTTAAGAACAAAAGGCAAAGAAAAATCCTTATAAAATTGAAATACAAATATAACAAAATGCTTAAAAGGACAAAAAGGATATGCCTTAAGGGAAATTTAAAGCAAAAAATAAGCTATTCGATGGCAAATCCAAGAAACAAAAGCAAGAAAAAAATCCACTAACCAGTAAGATCAAAAAAGCAATACTCACGCTAACCCAAAACAACTTTCAATGACAACCTGAAGGAAGCCGTCTGATCCACTGGAATATAAAGGTGGATGACCATCCCGGTCTTGGGAATCCTCCCACAGAAGACAAGATACATTTAGAAATTTGAAGACACGGTACATAAATACTAAATATTAAACACATATAACAGAAGTGGCTATAAAACGTGACAGACAATAATTCAAAAATAACAAAAACAATAGAAAACAGAAAATACACATGAGGCAAAGGAAAAACCTTGACAGAAACATAAGTGCTTTATTTGTCCAAAGATATAATAAGAAATTCAGCAAATTAGTATTATTTCACTATCAGTATTCTGGGAAGACCTGAAAGGATGAATTTCATAGTACTGTGTAAACCTGAATTTGAGTTGAACAGTCACTACTATGCTGTGGTTAAAAAGTCTTTTGTTGTTGTGGTTAAACTTAAACTCAATTTACTGCCTAGTTAACATGACTTAGTGTCAAATGGCACATGTTTACCAAGATATCAAGAGTTACCTCTGCTGTCATGTGTACTCTTTCCAGGATGAATAGACTAAACTCAAACCTGAAGAAGAACATTTCAGAAAACAATTTGTCCACTGGACTCTGTGCCATTTACTGCTTTCACAATTATGTTGTTAGAGGTCGTGTTCTAATTGGAGATCCAAAATCTGTGCTTGCGGTGTTTTAACTACTTTGACCTAGCATGAAAGACTTATTAAACTTGAGCATTGCAAAGCATCCAAACTCTTAATCTCATGGTTTAACTCTTTACATTGTTCACTAAACATGCTGATCTGTGTGTAGCTGTTTGTTTTAATAGAGCCTTAGATTCTGATATGCAGTTTATAACATATTTTTACCTCTATTGTCATCTCTTATAAGATCATCCATCCACAAATATATATTTTATAAAAACAATTTTTTTCAGGTTCATGTACAAGCCAGGTGTTTAATGTCTTATGAAGACTAATTAATAAAAAAAATATTATTATTCCCATTCCTGGTTATCATGCTTCCTATGAATTTCCAGAAAATGTACTCTGTGTGCTGCCTTTCTGTTATTTCCACCAGAAACGGCCCATTGGCAAGTGACAATCATTTTCTCCTGGTTTGTAAAGGTATTTAGCCATCTGTCTGTGGCACTGCCTAGTTTTTAGCTCATCTCTCCAGAGACCCCAGGTTGAATGCTTTCCAAGCACAGCATGAGTCTCAAGCACCCACATGAGCTACAGCACCACAAACGCACACGAGCAATCAAATGACAGGCAGCGGAAGCGTCAAGAAGAGAAAAGTTAGACAATGGACCTTGTTAAGGGTACGTTTCTCATTACATGAGAAAGCTTTTCTTCATGCAGAGAACCACACACACATCAAATAAGCTACCAAATAGTGTGGTAGATATTAGTACTTTGGAGAGCTTCAGAACTTAACTTGATATCATTTGGGAAAAATTAGACAAATGCAACAGACATGATTTGTTTGGCTTAAAGGTTCTGTTCTCATCAAAGCTGGAATCTTTATATATAATACGCTACCATGGCTGTCCATTTGTCTGTTCAGGATTTTAAATCAAACTGATTTTTATTACTCTTTTATTTTAGAATCAGTTCTCAGCAGCGTCCAGCAGGGCAGCCGTGCGGCGCATGCGTACGGGCGTTGTTCTCATTTCCTACCACCTTCACCGTCACTTCCCCTACCTCTTCATATCTTACATCATTCTTGAGGCAGATTGAACACTTAAGTGCCAGCTTAAGTGAAAAATTAAGGAAAATGTACTAAGTAATTGCAACACAAACATTGACTTAATCAGTTTTAATGTGAAAAGAAAGAAGAGAAGAAGCGGGCTGCTAGTGTGGAGAAAGGAAGAGCTGCTCAGAAAGCAGCAAGCGCATCAACCTCTGAGTAAATGAATGCTAAACGTACAGAGAAAGAGGATGAAAACTAGGAATGCTCAAGTCAAGTGTATTCACTGCACGTTATCATGCAATGTGCCATTACTGGTATTGTAATATTTGTTGTACCAAAACTTGACTAGATGCATTTGCTGTATCAGATCTTTGTCTTTGTTCCTAAAAATTGATTCTTTACTTTATTCTTGATATTTCATAGTTTGTTGTTTTAAGTATTGCATTTGCATTGGTGTTTTGTTGTGGGAGGGTTTTGGAGTGACCCTATCCTAAAACATTAGACACTTTTATTCCCACACCAAGATTCGTTGTTATGTAGACCCACACACGTGTCTTCCACCTCTGCTCTAGTTCTCTTATTCATGCACTCGCCTGCCCTGTAATTACAATACCAAGTTGTTATGTTGTGGTATTTAGTGTTATTACAGTTTTTCTTGATTGCTAAGACACATTCCTGGAAAGCTGCTCTCCTTTTCACTAAACTGTGAACACAAAACCCAATTTTCAAGCTACATTCACAAAACCTCTGACTCTTCTTGCAAAACCAAACTTTCACCCCAAAACAGTTCAATCTGTGCTCAAAACTGAACTATGCTGTCAAATCATGCCTCAAGTCAATCTAAATTAACTACTCTACTGAGTAGTCACTAAACACTACATAGAAAAAAGGAAAACACAATGCTCAGGACATGAAGCGGTAGAAATAAATGTTTATTTAGGCTAAATGCATGTTGCAAAACAAACCACCTGGGCATTTTTAACACTTGTACATAGAAAAAAGAGTTTGCAAAAAAACAGAAATTCTGTGCATTTACATGTAGCACTTGTACGTAAAAATAAAGCACAAAAATATACAAATGAAGTACAAAGAAAAGAAGTGCATTACTCCGCCACAGCATAATTTCTCCGTACTGGGTCAGGCCACAGGACTTCATCTACATCACAGGCCACATTTTCTCTGGCCAGGCAACGGGGGAAAAAACCCCTGGCATGCCGTATCCAGGCTTGACATGCCTCCACACCCATGTCACCACAGGCCAGTTCCATGGCTTGTAGGAGATTTACCCTGGTATAAGGTTGGCATTCATATACCTTCCATTGCCATGAGGAGAAGAATTCTTCAATGGGGTTCAGGAAAGGGGAGTACGGTGGAAGGCAAAGATTGATAAAACCTTGGTTCATATTGAACCACTCTCTAACGTGGAGGCCTCTGTGAAAACTCACATTGTCCCAAGCAACGACATAGATGGGCTGCTCATCCTGCTGCCCTAACAGAGCATCTCGCATGTGATTGAGGAAAATGAGGAGCTGGTGAGTGTTGTAGGGCCCTAGGTTGGCCTGATGGTGGACAACACCATGATTGCTGATGGCAGCACACAGTGTGACATTGCCACCACGCTGCCCAGGGACACCAACAATGGCCCGTTGGCCAATCACACTACAGCCTCTCCTTCTCCTTTCGGTGAGATTAAACCCAGCTTCATCCATGTAGATGTATTCATGGAGTTTTTCCATTGCATCCAGTTCAAAAACTCTCTGTAGGAATAGATATATATTTTTGTAAGTGATGTAGGCCAACTACAGTAAATCACTACTTACAGTAACCAACATTTATGTGTCTGGATATATACCAACCTGTACATACTGGAATCTTTGCTCTTTGACTCTATCAGAGTTGCGTTCAAAGGGCACTCTGTACAGCTGTTTCATGCGCAGTCTGTTGCGCTTGAGGACACGGTCAACAGTAGAGAGGCTGACACTGTCAATGCCCTCAAAATGCACATGGTCCTCAATGATCCTCAGCTGAATTTCACGCAGTTTAATGGTGTTGTTCTCACGGACCATGTCGACAATTAGGGTCTCTTGGTGTGGGGAGAACATAGATGTCCTACCACCCCATGTGGCAGTCTTTCAATTCTACAAAAGAGAACATGCACTTACAAAAATACATACATGGAATAGGCCTACAAACAGTCAGACTAACCCTCCATTACAATACTACAGTACACTGGCACAGTGATGTACTGAAACATGTTTACTGTGGTACAGTATATAGTACAGTCATTGTACATATGTAATTGTTGTCAACATTTACATACTATAATGTCAAAAAAGGTAACTATCTGTTCTCTTCTCTAAATCTTCGGATTATGGTGGACACAGTGAATCTACTGATGTTTGGTTGTACCCTTAGTCCAGCCTCCTTCATTGTCATACCATGGACAAGAACATGGTCAATCACAGTAGCTCTGATTTCATCAGATATTACAGTTCTTTGTCCTCGCTAACAACCTCGACCACCTTGACCTGCTCGACCTCCTCTCACACGAACTCCTCTTCTTAGATTTCTATCCATTGTAGTGCCTCACAAACCAGTGCTCTGGCTTCTATGTACCCTCACATCATTAGCCACAAGTGTGATAAATTTTGAGTTGTTGTGTTCAACCGGTGACAACTGAGCTTTAATTGTGTTTGACTTTTGCCACCTGTGCTCACCATTATGCAACACAGGTGCATCACAATGACAATGTGTTGACAAGATGTGTCTAAACAGGTGAAAAGTGCTTATGGTTTTGCCAAAAGTGTGACTGATTCAATAAGTGGGTTCAGGCAACTGAGAATTTGGTTCAGACAATAGGGTTTAGTGTTTTAGCAATCGAGAAAAACTGTAATTTGGACAGTATGTGCCACTGTACAAAAATGTTATAAAAAGTAACCAGGAGAGGGATGGGAGGAGAGTTCCTAGAAGGAGATTGTAAGACAGAGATTTTTCTGTAATAAAGAAGGTATTTGGAAATTACAACCTGGAGATTTCTTTATGTACTGATCGATACAACACAAGTGTCTTTCAGGTGTGTCAATGGACTGTCTTCACCCAGAACTGACTGCTATGGTGCTACACATCTCCTATTAGAGGATGTCTTCTCTTGTCTCTATATCCCAGATGGCAATAAACCTTTATTCAGTCATTGCAGATTTTACCATTCTCATATATTCTTAATGTGCCAAAAATTGAAAGCAAATAAAAGTAGATGGGCTTGGCCAATCAAATAATACAATCTGGAATATTTCAGGAGCTATCATGCTGACTGACACATCCTAGTATGTGTGGCTTTGAGTCTCTTGCAGTCACATTGCTGGTCTCACAGCATGAGCCCATTTGATTCTCCCTCCTTCACCTTCTTCTTGGTTCTTCTTTACAGTCACGAACGTCTCTGAACACGTACAAAGTAGGAGAGAGAGAGAGAGAGAGAGAGAGAGCAAGCGAGAGAGAGAGAGAGAGAGATAGCGAGCGAGAGAGAGAGAGAGATAGTGAGTGAGAGAGATAGCGAGCGAGAGAGAGAGATAGTGAGTGAGAGAGAGAGAGAGATGGCGAGAGAGAGAGAGAGAGATAGCGAGCGAGTGTGCGCAGGCTCACGTGTAGCTGAGCAGGAAGCCTGGGTGTTTGTCTCAGTGTTATTTAATGTTTTTACATTTACTATTACACTGTGCATTCTATGGTATAATTAACTATTTTTGTGTTTAAAAATCTTTAAAGAAAATATATTTACATACAGTTTGTATGGTCTGGAACAGATTAATTGTATTTACATACAATCCTATGGGGGAAATTACTTCGGGTCACGACCAAATCGGGTTACGACCAGAGTCTTGGAATGAATTACGGTCGTGACCCGAGGTTCCACTGTATCTATTTCCGCTTTAAAAGTGTGTCAGGGCCATGGTAGACACCCCTAGCCCCTCTCTGTCTAATGTAATTTTGACTGACCATATCAGTCCATGTTCATGTGGTGTGCATTCATGAAGATATCTAATAATTCAAGTGCTTCCAGAAAATGAGCAGTTTACCATGTACAGTTCTGACCTTTCCATACTTCTAGAATTAGCTACAAAAATGTCTGTCTGCTTTTCTCTGTAAAACTGCCTACTAACACGTCCTCTTTCTTTGCTTAGACAAGCTGCTTTAAAGTCACAGAAAAGTGCACTTTCAGTTAAAGCATACTGTTTTAAATTTAAATAGTGTATATAATCTAAATAATTTGAAATTTCCACCATACTAAAAGGATACATCTCTGTGTGTCTATCTGTGTGGCCATCTGGTGGCTATGTCTCCATCGTTCCAACAGGTGACGCATCACAAGTATTAACACTGCTTTTACAAAGCCCATATCAAATGGCATATACAGTAACAGAGACATTTGCACTGCCTTTGTCATTCCAGAAGATGGCACTTCACAAACATTTGTAATAATGCATTTTATTAATTACAAATGTGTCGGATGTGCCATCTGTAGGAATGACAAATGCAATGCATTTTATTACTACATGTTTTACAAAATACATTTCAATATATGGTGCACTGCAAACATTAATGCTGCTTTGATTACTTAGATTTCAACCCAACTTATTCGGGTAGAACCAGTAACATAATAAAATGGGGTAACTGCACCTTCTAAGCGTAAGCACTCTCCATTGCACATAAGTTTATATATTTGAATTATCACTGCTGTCATCTACTAGCTTGGGTACAGTTTGCATGTTCTTCCCCATGAATCTTTATTACAAACAAGTAAAGCTGGTTTGCAGCTTTAAACTGTGAACTCTACAATGTCCAGTGCTTTTGTGTTTGATACTGCTGGAATGGGAACCAGCTCCTCACTTTCTTTAGTGTGCACTAAGTAATTACAAGGATGAACTTCTTTGATAGCGTTATTTTTGAATCAATTCCTTTTACATTCTATCTGACCTTGCTTGATGAAATCAAATAAAAATCTCCAATGATTTTTAATGATCTATGTGTACCGTGGTGTCATCTGACAATATTGTTTCTACAGAGCTTGAACCACTAAGTCGATTTCATCCTGATTTGAAACCCATTGTCCTGTGAGGTAGCTGCACTAAGCATCGCACCGTTGCTCCACCACTAATGACTTACTTTGTTCAAGTCTGAATCCTACTGTAGTTACCTTCTCCCTCTTTTTTTTCAGTACATTCTCCAAGCTGTAGTTTGCAATTTTCTCTGATTATTCAGGATTTCTATGTTCATTGTTAAATTTGTTGTTATTTTCCATTTTGGCATTCTCTGCAGTGATCTGAGCCAAACTATTGTGAGAAACAAACAGTACTGAATTTTTAAAGGAGATTAGCAAAGTTAATTTTATAAGTAAATTACAAAATTTAGTTTTTACAAAGTAGAAAAACACTTCAGACAGAATAATATGCAGTTGGTATACTTACACAAAATGAGCTTTCCAATAAAAAAAAATCAATATGCCTAGGCCATTAATTAAACATGACTGGCAAATTGCAACAACAGCAACCCCCATGAAAACATAAAAAGTACTTTTTTTTTCTTTCTTGAAGCCTGCAACATTTTTATAATTAATCCAGAAGGTTGACAAGCTTAGGTGAAAAACTCAATATCCAGGCTGTAATCCAAAAGAGCATGTTGCTTGATCCCATGCTGCAGCTGTTAATTACTTAACTCTGTTAGTACTACATTGTTTACGCAATAAAACAACAAAGCCATACTCACAGCTTTAAGCCACTCTAATGTGAAATTTCCTGCTCTCTGTTAAAATTCATTTTAAAAGTCATTCATCAGTTCAAGCAAGTTCTCGCCATGTCTGCAAATAAGAAAACTGTCTGCATGACTTAGAATTTTATGGTAGTCAAATGAAATAATAGATTACATAGAAAATCTATCAGTTAATTACTGCTCACTGCTGAACATAGATTAATTTTCAATTTATTTTTCAATTAGTTGTGTTTGCTCCCAATTATTTTTCCACTTTACATATATGATTTAAACAGAATCCTATAACTAGAAATTTTAGCCAGGATTGGGGTTGGACCTTACTTTGACTTTTTTCTGCACACTGGGGTCAGACTGTATTTTTAATTATTGTTGATGCTCTCAAGAGAGATGCATCTTTCTGATACAACTGTCTCAACATATTATGAATTATTTGCTGTTAGATATTGGGAGTCTATTTATTGTTTTGCTAAAATACAAGAAGGAGCTTGAAAATAACGTTTGATAATTATATGGACAATAATTGTTTCAGTTGTCATGGTGACTAATGTTAACTCTTTGCCATTCTCTTTTTCTGTCCTACTGAATTTTCAGTTGCCTCATGGTTCCATTTCATTTTTTTGTACCTCTGTTTTTACTACCTGGGTAGGACGGAACCGATTATTAATTGGAAAGGGAGTCTGGAGAGAAATCAAGTTCAATAAAACAGGCAAGGGTCCATGCTTGACAGACAAAATACCGAACATGAAATAGACTTCATAGTTGAGAATGTTGCGAGGGAGTTGTTACCCAAAATAAGTTATTATAAAAAGTAGATTTTATGCACATTTTTGTGTTTTTTTGGACATGTAGAACACATTAGTGATGCTATTTTTAATTTTATGTTTTTCTGAAAAGCTGATTTTGGCTAATATCATGAGACCTTAGTCATCATATTAAGGGTGATTCTTGGGTGGCTGTATGAAGATGCGATGGTTTCAGAATTCACTGTCTCTCAGTGGATAAAACGACATTTGAGTTAGTGTAGTTAGCTAGTAAATGCTAGATTGATTTTTGGTTTCCTGACTCTTATTTTAATCCATTAATTTGATTTTTGTCTTGCTCCTTGGCTTGCACATTCTCAGTCCATTTTGATTACCTGCTTACAACGTCTTCTCGACCCCAAATATGTCTTATCATTAGTACCATCTCCTGGGTTTTCTAATACTCGAAATAATCTTTGGAATATTAATTTACCCCTTAACAATCATATACTCAGAAAAAAATGACAGACGGAAGTCATTATCAAAGAACAGAAACAAAGTTGAAACCAAAGATCTAATAAAAACACTCAAATAATGCCAGATTTTTAAGTTGCATCCATAAATTTGGTCAACCAGGAAGTACATAATGCTGACCTTTTTTGCATTTCACCTAATGATGTCGATGCCACACACTTTTGGTTGACCTTACCTAGCAATGGCATAGCAAAGGTCAAAACAAAGGTTCCAAAATGACAGTGCCCATAAGAAAAAAAATTGGGAGTGGTCTCCCCTAGATTTTCTCGTATACTTAGATATTTGAGGAGTAAACCGCAACACAATTATTATAATTTTATATTATGCACATTTAAGAAACTTCAAAAACAAGTCAAATCAAATCAATAATATATTGAACAATTATTACAAAACTAAAGTTGAATAAATTGGACTCATGAATAAAATGCTGCATGAATAAAATGTAAAGTACCACTTCCGGTTAACGGAAATAGTCCAAAAGTTGATAGAAATCTACGTAATACTTGTAAACAGACATACAGGCGTAATTCCAAAAATTGTACTTTTGGACTCAGAGAGGTCTAAAATGATGAAATTTATCAAAATCTCGAAATGGAATTTTTGGAGGATTCCAATACTCTCCTTATACTTTGTATTTGAGAAAGTCAGGGAGGTCTAAAATGTTGAGATTCATCACAATACTTTCCCTATACTTCGTATAAGAGAAAGTAACAAGACGTGTTGCAGGAGAATGTATATCATATTTAACAAAACGTGTTGGAAAAAAAACAACGCAATCACTGGATTTCATGACCTACAAAACAATGTTTCAAATATTTAGGAGACCAAGCAGCAAAAAACTAAAAACAAAAGCCAGATTATGAAAAGATTCATTGATACAGTAGATAATGGAATCCCCAAATCAGAACCTCCAATGTCATACCTGGATAAGACTCAGTCAAAATCAGGGATAACGCCTTTATTATTATGCTCCTTAGTACACTGGGTCAACAAATGATTAGGTTCTCTTGAAACTTTACTGAATATTTTTTTTCTTCCCTTCACTGCTAAAATATTGTGCTGGATTAGGATTAAAATGTATGTGCAGTTCATCAATCTCTGATGCAATGGCAATATTCATCTGCCTCTGCTATGGAATACAGAAGAAGAATTCCAAGAATTCTGATCTAATTTAGAGTTGCTACACCTAATGCAGTCTGGTCCTGAATGTCATCTATTTAAAAGCCCAATATGGAAAGAAACTGAGAGACAGAAAGAGTGGGGTACACACCAATATGTAAATGTTAAGGACAGATGCTTCTTTGCATTTTCAGGCATTCACGGAAGATTTACTCTGAAGGCTCAATTGTTGGCACAGCCTGTTGTTGCATCTTATGGAGGAGGGCTGACACCATATACTGTAGTGACTACAAATGTGCACCAGTTCTCCGATGAATCACCCCCGTACTGTGCATGTCTCATTCTGTATGTCCCCATCTCCTTACCAATCACATTGTAATAATCTAAGTTTAAAGATGGTCATTTCCCCAATATCCCTGTAAATAATGTAACAATCTTCTTTGCTGTGTTTGATATCTCTAGCTAGACAAACCATAAGAACTGAGTTGTCGCAAGTGACCCGTACCCCACTGCTACATCTTGTCTGTCAGTAACATCCAAGGAAATAGTGTACAACAGGGATTTAGTTTTCTTTGTCAGGTAATACATGTTGTGTATTCATTAAATGTATTATTTGCTTTATGTCTTTTTTAATGCATTTCAAGAATGCAACTAAATTAATCAAAAACTACTGGCCTTATTATACCGCACTGCTTTACCTTCCACTACTAGGAACCTTGAACCAGACTGACTATGTGATGTGAAATCAATATATTTGATGATGTGTTTTGTATTTTATTTTTACTCTCACATTTCTAACTGTAAAGAATGTGTTTAGCCTGTCAAATGATAATACTGTATATCGTATATATAGGAATAAACTGAATTGAACTGAAAAAGGGACAACATGGCTTGATTATTAGCACAGTTGTCCTCTTGGTTCCAAAATCTCCTCCTACTGTTTTCTCTCCCTTTGTCTGTGTGTGTGTTTTTTATTTCTGGGAATATCAGTTTTCCTCTCATTTTCTAAGCACATAAATGTTTGGTTAAATTTAAGTCATTCTAGGTGTATTCATGAGTGTGCCCAGGTTGGATTTCTGCCTCCTACCTCTTCAAGGACAGGCTTTGGCCCACCCTAACTCTAATTAAGATTAAGGAATGTTCAAAATAGATGAAATGAAAAACGGGAGGGGTGGTTCAATGGATGGCCCACGGCTATCAGATAATGGGTTCAAGTCCTAGCCGTGTCTCTTCTCTTAGTTTTCTGTGCTAGTTTGTTGGTAGCCAAGTTTACTCCCACCGCCTACAGACATGGAGGTTAGTTTCATTAGTAATGCTAAAGTGACTTGGAATGAGTGAGTGCAATGAGCAGACATCTCCTCCTGGTTTAGTTCTTGCCATATGCTCAGTGTTGCCATGATAAGTTTCAGCTGTCTATAGCTGTTCTTAAAGACCTGGCAAAGGATGAAACTATCCTTATTTTGTCCTTAATGACTTGTTCACCTTAAACCTTTTTTATAATTTTATGCAGAAAGATACACCCTAATTTCCAGGTAAATTTTATCTCAAAGCAAGAATTGCATTCATTCTTTTTGGGAATTCAGTGTTGTCATCAGCTGAAAAACCTGCTTAATAACCAGATGATCAAGAAAACTGAACTATCTACTTTACCAAAAGGTTAATGAGTTGTCACTGTCATGTATCTTATCTTGAAAAGCATCAAAACTTATCCTGCATTTTCAACACCCAGAGTCACGCTTAAAAACACAATTTAACGGTCACAGTCATCATTTTTATTATAGTTCATCATTTGTTGACAAAGAGCTCTTGTAACTTCTTTAACCAACCGCCAGAATTTATTAGTTCCCTTTTCCTGTTTGACTAACCAGACAAACTCTCATAAAATCCTGTGACTTTCAAGAAAATTCTTTTTTTTTTATATTTATGTTTAAGTTATGCCAAAAACAAAACTCATTTATACTTTCTACAGGAAAAATAAGAATAAACAGAAAAAAGCAAAAACAACTGAAAATATTTACTCCTATATATTTTCATTCTTTAGCATTTCCCCTTCTCCTCAATCAGTTTATTTTTGGAGTAGTTTGTACAACAACACTTTTAATAAATTTACCTTTTTAAATATTTTTTATTTTGCACATCTAGCTATGCGTATCAGAAATATTCAAAAAACTATTTAATACATGCTAATTTGACAAATAACATACACATCATTAATATCTGCAGACAATGGAATGGTAATAAGAAACTATTTTAGATGTTTTTGCTTGCCTTATTTTGAACTTATTGTCATTATTGTGCTTCTTTGTAGTGTGAGACATATTAAAGGTAAGATGACTTTTGGGCATTAACTAAATTAACTAATAATTAATTATTTGCAATTAGATATTTGCCATATTATAGTATAATTAATAAACAGTAATGTACAACGTATATAATTAAAATGGAAATGTTTGTTTGTCTGTATGTCACACAAAAATGGTTGAACCAATTTTCATGAAATTGTGCTTGTAAGTTGACCAAAAACCACCACCAATGTGGGGAATAAAATTCCAATCAGGCAGCAGAACACTGGGGTCAATGGGATGACCCTGTTATCAGCGCACAAGGTTTTGTACCAACCAAAGCGGGATCTCATCTACGACCGCAGGTACAGTTTTTCTTCTCAAATACTTTGCATAATAATTGTATTGTCTCACTGGATTACAGCTTTTGTCTAACAACAGGTCATTTTTTTTCCTCTTGTTGGTTGTATTTAGCCATGTTGAATTTCCAAAAGACAGGTGTGCCTATTTATTTTCACCTAGACTATTTTCAGAGAAATATATGTTGCCAAACCTTTAAGGAAAAATGCTACTTTCATTCTGCCCTCCAAAACACTTTTAAAACTCCAGAACACCCTTTTTGATAAGATTCATGGCTGCAAAATCACACATAAAACAAATTTTACCATCAGTTTTATAAAACTGCCTGTAAAAGAAACTCAGCTGTTTTACTTACCCCTACTTACAAGAATAAGTCATGGGCCAAGGACAGTGGAAGCCTGTTGGTCAGGCCTGCAGACAGGAATTTCCTGGCACTTTGTAGATGTGACAGTAACTCTGAAATGGCCTGAATAAACTACATGTTGACATATGCAGGTAATATACACTGATCAGCCACAATATTAATCATACTGACAGTTGAAGTGATTAACATTGATTATGTTGTTACAGTGGTACCTGTCAAGGGGTAGGATATAGGTAGGATATCAGCAAGTGATGTGTTAGAAGTAGGAAAAATGGGCAAGTGTAAAGATCTGAGTGACTTTGACAAGCGCCAGATTGTGATGGTTGGATGACTGGGTCAAAGTATCACCAAAACAGCTGGTATTGTGGAGTGTTAGTATCTACCTAAAGTGGTAAATCGGTTACAGGGTCATGGGTGCCCAAGGCTCATTGATACATGTTGGGAACGAAGGCTAGCTTGTCTGGTCCAGTCCCATAGAAGAGCTACTGTAGCACAAATTGCTGAAACTCCTAATGCTGGCCATGAGAAAAAGGAGTCAGAATATATAGGGCTGTGTAGCTTGAGACCAGTCAGAGTGTCCATGCTGACCCCTGTCCACCACTGGAAGCACCTACAATGATCATGTGAGCATCAGATCTGAACCATGGAGCAATGGAGGAAGGCAGGCTGGTCTGATTAAACATGTTTTCTTTTAGATCATGTGGATGGCTTGGTACCTGTGTGTCGTTTTCCTGGTGAAGAGGTGATAGCATGAAGAAGTTAAGCCAGCAGAAACAATGGAAAGGTTCTGCAGGAAAACCTCGGGTTATGGTATTCATGTAGATTTTACTTTGACACGTACCACCTACCTTAAGACTGCTGCAGACCACATTCATTCCTTCATGGTAACGGTATCTCCTGATGGCAGTGGCCTCTTTCAGTAGGAAAATGAACTCAACTTCACTTCAAAAACTGTTCAGTTTTGAAGAAACATGTCACAAGAACATGACATGACAAACAAGGTGTTGACTTGGCCTCCAAATTCCCCAGATCTCAATCTGATCCAGCATCTGTGGGAAGTGCTGGAAAAACAAGTCCTATCCATTAAGACCTCACCTCACAGCTTACAGGACTTAAGGAATCTGCTGCTTATGTCTTGGTGCCAGATACCACAGGAAACCTTCAGAGGTCTTGTGGAGTTCATGCCTGAATGTGCCACAGCTGTTTTGGTGGCACAAGGGGGAACCTACACAATATTAGGCTGGCAGTTTTAATGTTGTAGCTGATTGGGGTTTAAACCTAGCCCTTCAAGATTACCTAACACTTGAAATTATGCAGGCCAAATGAGTCTTGAATCTAGCAGATTGTTTGGGGTGAAAGCTAATTGGTAAAAGGAACAGGCCAGAGCTGTGAAAGTGATAGTGAGATAAGCCACTGTCTCACTGAGTAATTTTCCTCATGGTTTTTAGTCATAGCTTTCATTTACAGAATCTTAAGAAAGTCAGAGCAAGCTGTATACACCTGCAGTGCGTACCCATAACTGTCAGTATGTAGCTTCATGTTCCCTGCAATTTAGTCATAGTGCTCTGTAACTTACTACAACAAAGTCAAACTTGCTTGATTTTATCATAAATAGTAGCTGTCAATAAGGAGTGAAGTCTACAAATATACGGTATACATGAAACAAAAAATAAAGAACACTACAAGAAAAGAGACTATCTAGACTATTCAAATGAAAGAGAGACTTTTTGATCTTCAGAACAAGCACAGTTATCTGATATTTTGTGCTCGTCATACCACAACAGGAAAAGAAAAAAAAATGGACAGAGATTGCTGTTGATTCCTGGTGTGCTCCACATTGATTGGCTGCCAAAGTCAGGTGATAGTGCTTAACTTTCATGCCTCTACACAATATTTTAGACTATGACAAAATGCCATGAGAGAATCATGTAATTTGTCTTAATCATACACTGAGGCAAACAAATCAGCAACTGCAGTTGTTAAATTTGACATGCTCTCCGATTCAATTTGAGTTGAGTCCTGTAGTATGACTCTGGTCAAAGATGGGAAGTGAAAGGCAGTGTTTTGCTATGGTACATTTGAGATGTGCGTGTGGGCTAGCTGCTTAGTCAGACAGGCAGGGCTAATACACCTCAGTGCAGGCCTGGAGTATGAGCAGCGAGCAGACTTTTGTTTGTAATCTTTTAATTAGATACTTGTTCATTTTGTTTCACCCTAACAGGAATACTTCTTTGTTGAGTGTACAATAAACATAGATTTACACCAGAATGGAGCTCTCTGTTAAACCTTTTTTCTTCTCAGTGAACACCCAGCCTTGCTGCATGTATACCGCATACATGGATGCTTTTAATACTTGACCAGTGTAACAAATAATATGGGAGAAGACTGAAATCCTTGACCTGAACGACAGACAACTATAGAGGAGGAGAAATACAAAAGATCAATCTGCTTCACCTTATTTGCTGTTTATTTAAAAACTGTTCCCAATGAAATTAGCATGATTAGTGAAGTGTCCTGTGGGACGTTAGTCTTCCTCCTATCAACTGCATAAAAAACAGAAGCCACCAGAGTTCCCTTCACTCTTAATCTGCTTCTGAGATTTTACCCTCCAAAACAGATAAATAAATATATAGTCAGTAGGTCAAAAAGACATTATTGATTGCATTCCTCTTGTTAAAGTCTTCCTCGGAAGTGTTCGAAAATAAACTGGGTTAACAGAGAGCCCCGTCTTTTACACTTTATGTAAAAGCGTGTTTATTATACACTCAGCACAGAAGTATACCCTGTGTGCAGCAGTGTCTTTGGTCTATTGACCACTCCAAGCCATGGTCGGGGGGCGGGTAAGCACCGGAAACAAAATTCAGAGTTAGTCTAACTTGTAAAAAGAATCCTTCATCCTTCATACTAATGGAAATTTGCTGTGTGGCCAGCTAATCTAGGTGAGTTTCATTTTTATAGGTCTAACAATGTTTATTTATACCAAAACATGCATTAGCCTTGAATGTTTATTTTCTACCCTTTGGCTGCCACCCATCCTGTAGCATATCCTGCTGTGTGATTTGTATTTGTTGTTTCAGTGAGTAATTTATATTTCTATTATAACTGCAGATTTTTACATTATTTTGCATTGTGATCATTAATACAACTTGAGTAAACCCAAATAATGACCAGTAACTCAGTATTTGTTTTTTGTATGCACCCTTCTGAGACATTTTATGAGAAGCTCTAATATACATTGAATTTCCTTCATCAATCATAACAAAAAAAATGTTTGCCGTGTTCTCTTATAAAAAAAGTTGTTCTTTCCTATTTTCTCATATTCTGTCTGCTCTTTCAGCTTCATCAATAAGCTGGTGCTCTTTCTAATTAAAATTCTATTACTGCCTTTCATTTTTTAGTTAATGCAATCTCCTAGACATTTTTAACCAAAATATGACCTTCATTCTCCTCACTACATTATTAGAAAACAAAGCTAAATAACAGCCCAAACATATGTAAAGGTTATTTTTATGGTGCTTTTTCAATTAGCCTGGCAATATGTTTAGAATATCAGAATACATTCCCCGTCTTTAAATAAAGTTCTGTGCTGCAGCCAGACATGTATTGTTGTAAGATATTAAACAGCTGCGTCCGAATTAACAGCATTTCAGGACTCAGATTTCACATAGACATCGTACAGGTTTCAGAACTTTTTTAGGATTTGAGAAAAGCAAATAATACGGAGAAGCTTGTAAAATATGTAAACTTAGTCTGGCATAAATGTAAACATTAAATTAAATTTAATCAAGTGTAATGTTTGATAAGGTCATGTAAGCCAACCAAAACACAGGAAGTAATGAGTAATGTTATGTTAAAAATGTCATATCTCCATTATAATTTAATAGTAAAAATCCTGCTTTGTTATTCTTTATTCTGTTTATGCTTTAGTTTTGCAGTATTTTTAAGGAATATTAAAAATGTGCATGAAAGTGTAGCAAATATGGTAAGTTATGAACACAATATGTAGAAGTATATCTTTATACATACATACATTTCTTAAACTTGCTTAATCCAATTCCAACAGTATTGTAAAGGGTGCCAGTTCATCACTGAACACACACACACACACACACTTACCCAGCTACACTCATACTGGTGTCGTAACCTCCCATGCACATTTTTGAGGGTGTTGGAGGAAAACCAGAATAGCCAAAGAAAGTAAACACTGACAGACTGGGACTGGAATGCCAGTCAAACCCAGGATGCTGGATCTCCTGGACGAGCAAGTAGTGTTAACCACTGTGTCACCATACTGTCTCAAGAACACATATATGTTGTGTATATTTATATTTACTGTACATAGCAGACTTTGTGGTATAGTAGCAGAGGCTTTGGCATTTACACCCAGAGTATCATTAAACAAGGGGTTGCCTATGACAATCCAAACAACAATGTATTTCTTGTATCGCCCGAAATCACACAAGGAATACCCCAATGGGCTTTAACGGGCGCTGATTTTTGATAGCCCCCTAGCCTTGGCTCTCCAAGAAGACAAGAAAAAACTCCCAAATAAACCTTGTAGAAAATAAAATGGAAGACATGTTGGGAAAGACAATATATATATAGAGAGAGACCTCCTTCCAGGTAGGTTAGGTGTCCAATTGGTGTCAAAAGATGGTGTAAAAACAACACAGAAAACAGAACATAAGTAGTCCTCTTCACAGAGCTAGATGCCCAATCTGTCATTGGCACCTCAGAATGCAATAGCACAAAATAGTTTGTTCTTGTACAGCGTTCCTCACCAAGTGCAGGCTCAGAGCGCTGCTACAGAAATGCAAGAACAGATCACACCATTCACTAACAACAGAACTATGACATATAAGGATACAGACTTGTTCAAATATGTCAAAAACAAAGTAGAAATGAATTAACTGAAATAAAAAAACAACAATATTTGTCTATCAGGTAATTGTAGAACCACTGCCAGACTGTAGAAAATGAGTTAGAGACATAGTCACAGTAGGGGTCTTAGAGACCTTGGCTAACAAGCTGCCTCCCCCCCACTGGCCATTCTACAGCTGAGCCAGTGATGGGCCAGCCAATCGGATGAAAGGACCCTTCTATCTGATGATTCCAGTGCCCCTTTATCTGAGATGACTTTTCCATAGGCAGGAAAACAATTTGGCAGTAGAGCAGTTAATACATATTATATTATGTATATTTTAGTACTAATAACTAACCACAGAGATGCAGTATGCACAGCTAATCGGCAGCTTTACTCAGGGTATACTTAATTGAAGTAATGAGTCTTCAGAATGGATTTAAAAGCTGAGAATGAAAGGGTTCCTCTTATAGTAGCAGGCAGAGAATTCCACAGTTTTGGGATCCTATAGCTAAAAACTTGACTTGCCAAACTTATTTTGTTAGTCCTTTTTTGCCATTTCTGTTTGCTTCTAAGAATTTCTTTTATTTATTATTTATCTATCTCTATACTTGAAAACCTGTGGATCTCTGGTCCTTCCATGATCAAAAGTCCAGCTTCAGTAGTTCATGAGTACTAGCAGTTTGCCACTTTGCACGTGCTAGTCGGGCTCTGGACACAAGTCACAGGAAACAAAGGCTTTTGTTGTGGGAAATCCTTCCAGCAAGGGTTTCCCACCACACAACAACTGTATTAAAGCACAGCAACACTCCCTGTCCTTATCGTCCTTCTTTTTCTCTCTCTCTCGATCACCGCCTCCTCTGCTCCTCCCAGCAAGCTTTGTCTCCTTTCTCCCAACTCTGGCTCCTTTTAAGTAAGCCCCAGGAGTACTTCCAGTGCCCCACAACCTTGGTCTGAGAACATTTCCGGGTAAGGTGGGGGCCCCATGAAAGAGGGCTTGTTAGTCATCACAGCTCCCCCTTGCTGCACCCACGGAACCCAACAGGGCTAAGCCAAAGAAATCCAATTCTCTTGATGCCCTGTGTTAATCTGTGGCACTGCTGTAACCCAGGGGAACTGCCATCTAGCGTTCTGTAGAGTACAATGCCCTGTTCATGCTCTCTCCCCATGTCCTTCCACAATGAGGGCATTCCAGCCGGGCAAGGATCCCAGCCGTCCCTCACAGTGTTTATATTAGATATGAACTGGGCCACTGGGATTCTTTATATTTGAATAAAGTTCTACTCTGCAATTGGCTTTACTTAGAAGATTTCCTGAGGATCTGTGGTGGGTTGGCACCCTGCCCAGGATTGGTTCCTGCCTTGTGCCCTGTGTTGGCTGGGATTGGCTCCAGCAGACCCCCGTGACCCTGTGTTTGGATTCAGCGGGTTGGAAAATGGATGGATGGATGGATTTCCTGAGGATAACAATATATTGTTGGTGAGATCTATTGGCTAACAAGAAAGATAGACAGCACAGTGCACGATTCAAAAACTGTTTCTTACTTTACTCTGCTGTCATAATAGGTTGTTTCCATATGGACAGGCATATCATTATATATACAGTGTGCATATTTCCTGTACATTTTAAAATAGAACTCCAACAGGAGCTTGGGCTAAATGTCTGCATTTATTTGTGAGAATATTAAGTCGATACACTACATATTTCTTCTTTTACTACTGTATTTATGCTGGCTTTGTTGGTGAAAGCAGCCCCATTGAAGTGTGGAATATGCTTAAATCAATAGTTTATTATTTAACAAGCAAATTCATTTGTCATGAAAACAAGGGTTTTTTAAAAACAAGAATTTTTAGAACAGCATATGCATGCCAGTTATCTTCTTCTCTTTTTCAGTACATTATAGGATTCAAATGGGACTTCTGAAAACTGTCCTACAAATAAGAAATGTTGAGTCAATTAAATCTAAAAGAATTCTGCCTGAGGTTACACGGATTTACAGTCTGCATTAAATTTCAGTTGAGTGGTTTGGCTCCACCCTGAAGCAGTTTGACTTGCAGCCAAAGTAAATGAGTTTGACAACTGAACAACTTTTAATGAATCTGACATTTTTACAGAAAAGTTGATGCCAACTTGTTTATCTGCAGTTTCTATTATGTCTCAAGTATCATTAGCAAAATGTTAGCGATATATGAACAGAGAACTACGGCATTTAACTGTGTGCTTGATTGTATGCATGTAATGGAGGGAGGAAAGCTGACAGATTCATTCAAATGGCAAATAACACATATTAAGATGACAATTTGTAAAACTATTAAAATATAATAATTATAAATATTCTTCTGAGGCATGATTGCCATTAAATCATTATAAGGCAAAATGTTGCCGCATTAACTCTTTAAAAGTAAAACCAGAAAAAAACAAATGTGAAAAAAGTAGTTATAAAATTCTGACTGCTAGCAGGAATGAATTGGTTAAAATCTTCATATTAACATAGAAACCTATTAAGGAGATGCATTTTACAGGATTTATTATTGAGGTATAAATGAAGCAATTCAAATTATATGCAAAAGATAATGAAATCATTTTTAAGGAAGTAAAATTTAAAGCAGCCCAGAAGGCTGTGTAAGTAATTATCAACTACTAGATAGAGATCATAATGAATAAGTAATTAGAACATTTTCTTTGCTGTTGCCTTGTCATTTTTCTGTATTATGTATACTGTGTATTTCTTTTCTATTTTTTATCAAGGATTTTAAGTCTCATTATTACTTTTGTATTACAGTTACATCACCGGAAAATTAAACGTGTGTTTTCTTTACTTTGAAACCATGGTAGATGTTTTTGGCACTACACATTTTAAAGGCAAATAAATTACTTTCCAAACATTAACAATAGTATAAGCACTACAAAGATAAAAGATTAAAGCCCTAACTAGGTCTGATGTAAAATATTTTCTTTCCAAGAGTGTCACAATTGCTCTTGTAATTTGAAGCACATTTTTCCTAATAATTAAAATCCTTTTTATGTAGGCTTCGTGTTTGTCTATTTTAGACTCAACTACAGCCCCAATTCCAACGTCCAATTGGGACATTGTGTAAAACATAAATAATAAGAGAATACAATGATTTGCAAATCCTTTTCAACCTATATTCAATTGAATACACTACAAAGACAAGATATCGAATGTTCAAACTGATAAACTTTATTGTTGTTTTGCAAATCTTCACTTATTTTGAATTTGATGCCTGCAACATGTTCCAAAAAAGCTGTGACAGGGGCATATTTAACACTGTGTTATATTACCTTTCCTTTTAACAACACTCAATAAGCGTTTGGGAACTTAGGACACTTATTGTTGAAGCTGTGTAGGTGGAATTCTTTTCCATTCTTGCTTGATGTACAACTTCAGTTGCTCAACAGTCCGGGGTCTCCGTTGTCGTATTTTGCGCTTCATAATGTGCCACACATTTTCAATGGGAGACAGGTTTGGGCTGCAGGCAGGCCAGTCTAGTACCCGCATTTTTTTTACTAAGAAAGCCACGCTGTTGTAATACATGCAGAATGTGGCTTCACATTGTCCTGCTGAAATTAGCAAGAATGTCCCTGAAAAAGACGTCGCTTGGATGGCAGCATATGTTGCTCCAAAACCTGTATGTACCTTTCAGCATTAATTGTGCCTTCACAGATGTGCAAGTTACCCATGCCATGGGCACTAACACACCCCCATACCATCACAGATGCTGGCTTTTGAACTTTGCGCTGATAACAATCTGGATGTTCCTTTTCCTCTTTGACACGACGTCCAATGATTTCCAAAAACAATTTGAAATGTGGACTCGTCACACCATAGCACACTTTTCCACTTTGCGTCAGTCCATCTCAGATGAGCTCGGGCCCAGAGAAGCCGGCGGTGTTTCTGGGTGTTGTTGATGTATTGCTTTTGCTTTGCATGGTAGAGTTTTAACTTGAACTTGTAGATGAAGCGACGAACTGTGTTAACTAACAATGGTTTTTTGAAGTATTCCTGAGCCCACGTGGTAATATCTTTTACAGAATAATGTCAGTTTTTAATGCAGTGCCGCCTGAGGGATCGAAGGTCACGGGCATAAAGTGTTGGTATTCGGCCTTGCCGCTTACGTGCAGAGATTTCTCCAGATTCTCTGAATCTTTTGATATTATGGACAGTAGATGATGAAATCCCTAGATTCCTTGCAATTGTACGTTGAGAACGTTGTTCTTAAACTGCTGGACTGTTTGCCCACGCAGTTGTTCACAAAATGATGAACCTCGCCCCATCCTTGCTTGTGAACGACTGAGCCTTTCGGGGATGCTCTTTTTATACCCAATCATGACAAACACCTGTTTCCAATTAACCTGTTCACCTGTGGAATGTTCAAAACAGGTGTTTTTTTGAACATTCCTCAACTTTCCCAGTCTTTTGCTGCTCCTTGTCCCAGCATTTTTGGAACGTGTTGCAGGCATCAAATTCAAAATGAGTGAAGATTTGCAAAACAAGAATAAAGTTTATCAGTTTGAACATTAGATATCTTGTCTTCGTAGTGTATTCAATTGAATATAGGTTGAAAAGGATTTACAAATCATTGTATTCTATTTTTATTTATGTTTTAAACAACGTCCCAACTTCATTGGAATTGGATTTGTAGTTTGTAAGATTCTTTTTTTTCACGTATTTAATTCATTATCATTCCACTGATGAGGGTCACACTAGCAACATGAAACTAAACAGTCTTTGCCACCTCACCTTATCCAAAAGAATTATCAAGAATTGTCAAATGTTTCCTGACCAAGAGATGACCACATGACTAAATCATCCCAAACGGTCTCACCTCTGTTTGGATGTCTTAAAGTAGCTGCCATGACAGGTACCAACCAACATTTGGGCACAGCTACTTACAGCTGTCTCCACTACTGAGGTTTTGAACAGGGCCAATGCATACTCGATGCCCCAATCCTGCTGGAGAAACTGTTTCATGAGTAAAAGTTGAAATCATCCAGCACTGAGTTATTTGTCATTCATTTTCAACATATCCTAACTAGCCATTAAAGTCTTCCAAGTCTATATGTTGGACACTCCATCCACATGAGTCAGCTTGCCACTATGTGGTAATTTGTAGACAATCAAGGCCTCTTATTACCATAACACACATCCTCAGTTTAGATGACACCACTGCAAAGTAGATCTTTGACATTTGACCAAAGGTACTCACATATCAGGTACATTTATTAGCATAATTATGTTCAAACATGGTGTTTGTTATGGACAATCAATGACTGCCATAAAAGTCCAACAGCAACTGATTTCTCATATTCATATCACACAGGTCATTTCTTTAAAACCTCTTCCGTATCTCTGAGCATTGATATTTCCCATTAGAATTACTGAGTCAAGACACGTTACCCTTTTATGAACCACACTGAATGTTTTGAAAAAGGCCAAATACTTTGGACAGTGAGCTGCCGCTCTGCTAGCACTATCTGAGGGATGGCAAAGTCCCATGTATTCCCTTCTAGGGCTGCAAGCTCTCTAAAAAACAATGTAGTCTTCTTCCCCGTGGCCTCGCTTTTAGTTAGGATTCCTGCCCCTTATCTTCCTATGGGAAGATTACATAGTTCCCCCAGAACTTCTCTACATATTCTTGCACTCTGTCTCTCATGTTCCCTCTCTCATACATTTGTACTGGTGCCAAATATCCTTCCTCAGCACACAGTCCACACATATTCCCACAAGGACTTCCCCCATTACCTGTCTGTCTTTGCCTCTCTCATTCTCCTGGAGGCTCTCTTCACGATTTGGCTCTACTCTTTGACTTCTTGGTGCTCACCCTTGTCTGGAGCAATGCTCATGCCACCTGGGAAACCCCTAACTATAATAGATAGAACTTTATATGTCCCCAGGGGGGGTTTTACAGAAGCCTATTTGATAGATAGATAGATAGATAGATAGATAGATAGATAGATAGATAGATAGATAGATAGATAGATAATCTTGTCACACACGTGTGTATGGGAGGCAGCTAAAGAGCTTGAGTAAGGGCAATTTCGAGTCATACCGGGATGTGGCAGAGTGCACTGACTCTTTTTCTCCCTTTCCTGTAGACCATTCACGGGAGATCAATTATACGGGTGGCTGCCCCAAACCTTTCTAAGACTCGGAGTCAAGTTTGTGACAATAGATAGATAGATAGATAGATAGATAGATAGATAGATAGATAGATAGATAGATAGATAGATAGATAGATAGATAGATAGATAGATAGATAGATAGATAGATACGCACTAAGGACTTAACACACACACAAGAATGACTAAATGGGAAGAAAATTAAAAAGAAGTTAAACATCTGAGTTGGCAGTCACAGACCCAGTGAGGCATTATCAGGCATATTTCTGTAGATATAAAGGAGCCCTAGCAGCATTTCTTGACACATTTCTTGAACTTGCGTACAACAGGGTATGAGCTACCGTGGAAATGTGTGTGGCTTTACACCAAGTATAGGTTTTATACATCGCGATTTGAACGTGGAAACGTTCTTATGCAACATTTCTGAGTGTATGCACCATACATGAGGCCCCTGGTGTGCAAATAAAAACCTAGCCTTTGTGAACAATTGGGTTGATTTTTGGGAAAGGGCTGGATTTCTGGTCTTCATCCTAACTGGAAGAGTGCTTTTATTTTATTCCAATATACTGTATGGCAGCAGAACTGCCTGGCTGACTGATCGGAGAACCATCAAACTGATCTTAAATCACAGGCTCTTATTTATCCCACCTGTTACTATCCTGTAGCTGTAACCAATAATCCCTGTTTTGGACATCTTATAAATTTAGTCTTAATGCAGACCTTAATTTTACTTGATAACCAAAGAATAAGGTGTATAATTAGACAAGGAGATAAAACCAGATCCTCAACCAGGGGCACCTGTAATGGTAACTAATTTATATTAAAACATAAAATATAATACCATTTCAGGAACATCTATGCAGTTTCAAATGCTGCTTATTAAACATTCATTCTCTTGTAAGTAAAGTTGCTTTGGTAAATTATATTATATTAAGCACAAAATCTGATTTGTGTCTTCCCACTGAAATTTGACTTAGTAAATCTGACACTGTTCCCCTAGCAGAGGCAAAAACACAGTCCTTCATAAATTTAGAGACACTGGTCGAGGAGATGACCTTGGAATAATTCATAGTGACAAAATGCAAGCTGCTTCTAAAATGCAGGCAAATTCACATCCTCTCATTTTAACTATTAAAACAGATTCCAGCAGAATTTTAGTGTTAGTCTACAGACCCATCCATCCATTCATTATCCAACCCGCTATATCCTAACTACAGGGTCATGGGGTCTGCTGGAGCCAATCCCAGCTAACACAGGCCGCAAGGCAGGAAACAAACCCCGGGCAGGGCGCCAGCCCACTGCAAGGTGACTTTTAGTAAATGATTTTCTTATTTGTTAAGTTCATTAGGACTTTGTCAGATTTTCATAATCATAACCACACAGATTTAATTATAACTCACAGAGTTGAAAATTCAAGATGTAAATATTACTCCATTTAAATGAAATTATTTCTGATCAGTACATAATTACATTTGATTTGGTTCTGCCCCTACCAATATTTTCACTGATTAAAACAGAGAGTAACATATCTAGATTGTAATTCTGCTTCAAAATTTATAGATACTTTGCGTAGATCAAGTGTAATCATATAAAACAATTTAGATTAGCTAATATCAAAATATAATATAACCTTAAGAGATGCTTTGGACACACTGGTTACCCTTAAAACAAAAGTGATCAAAGAACATAGAAACTCACCCTGGTTTAATGAGAGCCCTTAAATTAGAGTGTTGAAAACTGGAGCACAAATGGAGAATAACAAAGCTTCAGGTCTTTTGAACTGCATGGACAGACAGTATTTAAAAAATAAAAACACTCTCTTTATTGCCTGCTCAGACTACTACTCTAAAATAACAGATGACAATAATAATAATCTTTGTGTACTGTTTAGAACAGTGGCTAATCTAACAAATGGGAATTTAAAACAGCAGTACAAAATATCAACAGGCATTAGCAGTGAAGACTTTCTGAAAATCGAAAATATAAGATCCCACATATCAGCATCACAGTGCAAATCTCATATTAGTTTTGCAAACTGTGTCTTGTCTTGCATTCAGCACTTTAGAAATTTTAATCACTTATTATCAACATTTCTGATGCATTAAAAGTTTCAGTTATGAAACCTTTACTTAAAAAGTCAGACCTAAACCTACATATACTTTATAATTATAGACCCATTTTAAATTTACCCTTTCTCTCTTTGCAAAAGTAGTTGCAAATCAGCTTCTGTCTCACCTTACACATCACAAATTATTTGAAAAATTTCAATCAGACTTCCGCACTGGTCATAGAACAGAAACACCACTAACATATATATTGTAAATGACATTCTGATATCCTCTGATGAAGGAAATTCCACTGTAATTACCGAGTATGTTGTTGGGTTTAAGTGCTGTGTTTGACACCATTGGCCATTCTGTTTTACTACACTGACTGGAAACTGACATGAATGTGGTGAGAGATGACATGCAGGTGATGGGTGTAACACAACAAGATTCAGAGGACAGAAAGGTATAGAAGAAGGATATGATCCGCTGTGGCGACCCCTAACAGAAGTAGCCGAAACAAGAAGAAGACTGGAAACTAACATTGGAATTACAGGCAATGCCCTTGTCTTGTTTAGTTCTTATTTATCAAATCGATTCCTGTACATACAGAAATGTGCAGACAGTACTCCATTATTATACACAGTGGTGACTGTGTGCAGAGGGTGCAGACCTTTAAATATCTGGGAGTGCAGCTGGATGACAAATTGGACTGGACTGCCAATACTGATGCTCTATGTAAGAAAGGTCAGAGCAGACTATACTTTCTGAGAAGGTTGGCATCCTTCAACATCTGCAGTAAGATGCTGCAGATGTTCTACCAGACGGTTGTGGCGAGTGCCCTCTTCTACGCGGTGGTGTGCTGGGGTGGACACTTAAAGATGAAAGATGCCTCACGCCTGGACAAACTTGTTAAGAAGGCAGGCTCTATTGTAGGATTAAAGTTGGACAGTTTAACATCTGTGGCAGAGCGACGGGCACTAAGCAAACTCCTGTCAATCATGAAGAATCCACTGCATCCACTTAACAGTGTCATCTCCAGGCAGAGGAGTAGCTTCAGTGACAGACTTTTGTCACTGTGCTGCTCCACTGACAGACTGAGTAGATCGTTCCTCCCCCACACTATGCGACTCTTCAATTCCACCTGGGGGAGTAAATGCTAACATTAATTTTATTTTAATTTTTTTCATTTTTATTACTATTTAATTTAATATTGTTTCTTTGTATCAGTATACTGCTGCTGTATTATGTGAATTTCCCCTTGGGATTAATAAAGTATCTATCTATCTATCTATCTCTCTATCTATCTATCTATCTATCGATATGCTGTCCCACGGGGCACAGTACTTTGGTCCTTTACTTGTTTCACTTTCCATGCTTCCATTGGGATCTATCAATAGAAAACTGATAATTTGTTAATGTTAATTTTGACTGCTACACAAATGACATCCAGTTATACCTTTCTTTTAGAGTAAATAACGTTTTTCTGATGTTGTCCTTAATTAGATGTGTTAGTGAGTTAAAGGGGTGGATAGTTGAGAACTACTTTCTTTGAATACCGATAAAACAGACATGTTAATTATTGGAGGGAGTGATGCTGATTGCAGCAATATTTTGTTATTATTTAACTCATTTGAAATCACTATTTGTTTTACTGACTCAGCCTAGAATCTAAGCGTTATCTTTGACCCTAATATGTCACTTAAAGTGCACATTACAAAACTGTCCAAAACATGTTTTTTCAATCTTAAAAATATTGGGAAATTAAGATAATGAGAAACCGATTCATGCATTTATTACTAGTAGGACTGAATACTGCCATGTGGTGTTCACTGGATGTTCAAATTATGCATTATACAGCTTTCAATTACTCCAAAATGCTGCTGAAATAGTTATTACAAGAACAAGAAAATAGGAACACATAGCTCCAGTTCTTAAATTCTTACACTGGCTTCCAGTTAAGTTTATGGCAGATTTCAAAATCCTTCTTTTAACATATAAAGCCTTAAATGCCCAAGATCCAGCTTACTTATCTGAACTTAAACCTGAATGCACATTAACATCATAAGATGCCAGTCTGCTTATGATTCCAAGAATTAATAAATTAACAGTGGGAGGTTAAGCTTTTAGTTACAGAGCCCCGAAGCTGTGTAATGGTCTGCCTACTATTATAGGAGGTGCTCCTTCAGTCTCAGCTTTTAAATCCCAGCTAAAACCTCACAACTTCAGTTTAGCATATCCTGACTAGAGCTGCTGATAAGCTGTGCATACTGCATCTCTGTTTTTAGTTATTAGAAATAAAACATCAGCACCTTAATATGAATAATCTGTTACTAAGACTTGCCTTCTCTATTTCTCTTTTTGGTATCCTCATGTGGCATTTGTTGCCACTGCTCCACTGCCAAGATGCTTGCCTGTCTATAGAAAAGCCATCTCTGATAAAGGAGCACTGGAGTCACCAGGTAGAATGGTAGTGGAGAGACAGCTTGTTCGCCGAGGTCTCCAGGACTCTGAACAAATCTGTATCCTCACATGTGATAGTTCTGTATTTAGTGAGAGATATTCCTACATTTTGTTTTGTAGCTTGTACTATTACTTTTGTACATTGTATATTGTATTCATGACGTGATAGATTGGCCATCAAGCTCTGTGAAGAGGATTACTTGTGTTCTGTTTTGTGTATTGTATTTACCCCATTTTTTGACATCCATCTCTCTGAATTGCCTATCCCAAGATTTCTACTGGTTTTTTTTCCCTACAGTGCCATTTTTTAGGATTTTTTTCTTATCTTTTTAGGGAATAAAGGCTGGATGACTGTCAAAAAACAGGGCCTGTTAAAACCCATTTAAGCACTCCTTGCGTACAAAGAATAAATTGTTGTTGTGTTCAGACTAAACACCATGTTTGATATAAGCCAAACATTGTACATTATCAAAAACACACGGTCCCCGCAGTGAAGCATGGAGGTGTCAGTATCATGATGCGGGGTTGTTTCTCTGCAACTGGCCCTGGAAATCTTGTGAGGGTGGAGTGTGAAATACAAAATACAGAGAAATCCTGGAGGAATACCAGATGCAGTCTGCAGGAAACAAGGACCCTGGGAGAAGATTTGTTTCCCAGTAAGACACCCACCTCAAGTATAAAGCCACAAATGCAAAGGGATGACTTAAAAACAACCATGTTAATGTCCTGGAGTGGCTGAGTCTAGATCTCAATCCAAATGAGAAATTGTGACTGGACTTAAGAAGAGGTTGTTCATTCAGGATCTCTGTACAACCTGACAGAATTTGAGCAGTTTTGCTAAGAAGAATTTGGAAAAATTGCAGTGTCCAGATTTATAAAGCTAACAGAAAAAGACGTTTGTACACAGGCTGGAGGCTGTCATGGCTGCCAAAGGTGCATCTACTAACTACTGACTTGTAGGGAATGAATACTTATGTGATTCATTACTTTGTGTTTTATATTTGCAATTAATTTAGACCACTTTGCAGAGATGTGGTTTCAATTTGACATTAAGGACTTTTTTTATGCTCATCAATATCAAAAAAGCCAAAAGGATTCCATTGTAATTCGCTGTTGTATAGCAACTAAAGGGTAAATACATTTTACAGGCAATGTATAAGCACAGCAATATATTTACTTATTTAATTTCTTGTATAAATCCTTACCAACAACAGTAAACTTTTTGTTATACAGCCCACTAAGATTTCTCTCCCAGTTGCATATGCTAAAGTGTTTTGAATACCACCATCTGGTATGTTATAAGTCAAAATACTCGTACAAAAGAAAGAGGTAAAGATGGCACTACTTATGATTGATTACTTTGGTTTCTTTGCCCCCTATAATTCTCTGTGCAGTCCAAGAATCACCAGCTAAGCATGTATGGCTGTTTTTATGCACAGTCAGCACAAGATTAGAATGATCACTAGACCATTACTTTAATATGTGATAAATTCAAACCCTATTTCATATAAATGCATCACCTATACGGTATTCTTTCTTAAATGAGAATTTCTAAACAGGAAAAAAATCCATTTTTTGAAGGTAGACAAAAGATAAATTTTAATTTTATCATGTAACTGTGGCTGTTATTTGGCCTTTTATTTAATACCCCCTTAATCTTTGGATAAAACAAGTAATAAACCACGATAGGATTGAAAATTGTCAGTATCAATCCTAAAGCTGAAAATGCAAAAAGACTTGCATCTAAAGATGAAATAACAATTTGAACTCTTTATTTTAAAGGTTTGATTTATTTTTGAAAGTCTGCACTAGCAAAATAAGAGAAACATTGATCTCAATATTAACTGTGTCAACAAAATTGTTAGCCTTAGAATGGGTTTTTGTATAATTCTAGAAAAAAAGAGATAAGTCAACCTCTCTCGATGATGAAACAATGCATAGAGAAACATAAATCTAAATAAAATAATGCTGCCAAGTAGTGTGGTGTAGAGCAGGACGTTAGGGACCTTTATTCTTATGGTCCCATGAATTTTGTTACAGTATGATTCCATCTGTATTATGTATAATAATTAATTTTCTAATGATGCTCTGTTCATGTTCAAATTCAAACTATAAAGTATTTAAAAGTAAAAAAAATCCCTGCATAATTCATGAAGTGATTTCACATAAACTCAGCACAATCTTAAAAGAGAAGAAGGAGTAGGACCCACAGATAATTTTACAAAAATAAAAGGCAGCATCGCTGAGGGCTTTAGTGCAGACCTTTCAAACTGCAGAGATCCTCTTTCATTTTTGATCTCCTGCTTCTTTCTTCAGCATCTGTGTTCCAGACCCTGGTTCATGTCTGTTGTTAATACTGCAGTATAATTTACTCTATAAGGAGGATACGCAGTATTGCTTGCTTTAGATTCAAATAAAATGCTATGTGTTGATTTGCAACGGAGCAAGTCAATAGTTTTCTAAAATGGTGGTACACTCATTTAGATCAGATGGGATGTACAGGAGCAAAGGTATTTAATTTCCAGGTGTGGCATAATAAATTAATCCAGCTACAAAATTTTAAATGTTTAATTGAATTTATTTTAAAAGATTAACTAAATATAATTCAGTTAGTAGTACAGGAAGCAAAACAAACATTTTCTGCTGTGATGGTAGAGTCAGAGTTTGTTGAAAAGAGTATATTCCATCTTGCTTTGTATCAATGCTGTTAACTGGTGGTGGTAATCTAATGGTGTGTGGGAATATTTTCTTGGCACAATTAGGCTTCTTAATACAAGCTGAGTGCCATCTGAATGTCCCAGCATACCTAAGCATTGTTGCTGACCATGTGCGTTCATTTATGGTCACGGCAGGGGCTGATCTTCTATGAAACTAATGAAGTTTAAGCAACTGCCTACTGTATGAGAAGGGTTTTTTTTTTAAATAATAATACTAATGATATAGTGTAATTCAATACAAAATGACAGTTAAATAAAAAATTAAAAGGTTATTAAAGTATCATGTAGGCTAGTCATAAATGAAAAACCTTTCAAATTAATGATGTTTCATTCTAAATATATGTAATGTAAAATAATTCTAAATAACTTAAAACACTGTTAAAATTTATGACAAACATTACATTTTTTATTCAAATTACTAAGACCTATCATGAGCTGAAAAACAGAAAGGGATTTTTCAAAGCTATCCTTTATAAAAAAGAAATTTTGGTCTTCCATGACTGAAGACAGTATGGATAATTCTTTACGCATACTGTCTCTAGAAAATTACATTGTTCTCATATGACAAAACTGTACATGAATACGATTCTAGAAAAAACAGAAAAAAGAGGTTTTCTTATAAAATGTGCTTCATGTAGTTCTTGTTTGTTTTTTTAATGTTTAATTTCATTATTCTAAGATGTATCATGAATTTACATAACATTTCCCTAATGTTCATCCCCCCATAACTCAAAAACTATAAAGCATATGAAATGTTTATTCACATCAGTGACTTTGACTGTTGAGATAATCCAGTACAGCAATTTTAATCCAAATCTGAGATGTACTAGTTCAATTTTTTCTTAAAATTGTGGTGATCTTTTGTGAAACAACCCCATTGCAAATGATAACAGTGGTTACCCAGACCTCGTTGCTGGTTGCGAAGGGGCACCCGCAACAGTTTAAGCTAGAGAGCCCCAAAAATGTACATCTGCCACTAGGCCAGAGTCTACCCATTTTTTTATATGGATACCCTTAGCAGGATAATGTGCTATGTAACAAAGTATCCATCATCTCAAGCTGTTTCGACAGAAATGACAGGAACTTTAGTTTGCTCAAATGCTCTGCACAGTTTCTGGCTATTAGTCCAAATTAATACTTATGGTATGCACTTATGGTATGGTACTTATCGTTGCAGCTCTGAACTGGATTAGGAAGTTTTAAAACAAAATGAGGGGCCAGCCTATGTATACTGTAGCACCTCAACATATGCTGAGGTCAAACTTGCTTAAATATTATGGCCATGGTAAAATCTATCTATCTATCTATCTATCTATCTATCTATCTATCTATCTATCTATCTATCTATCTATCTATCTATCTATCTATCTATCTATCTATCCCTCGTACTCTGGTCTGATAACTAATATTTATATTTTTAACATGTATTATACATGGGTCTTGTACAGAGCAAGATAAAAATGATATTTGTTCCCATAAAAACACTGCCATTCCATATATTCATATTTACAGCATTATTATTATGTGACAGAATAAGGCACACTGATGAAAAAAATTATATCATTTTTCCCATCAACCACAAAAAGCTACAAAATTGTAGGCTTTCAGTAAACAACAAACCCTAAGGTACACAGGCAGCAAATTCCTGTTTAAATTATATATATTTACCGGCATATATGTTTACTCATTAATACTATGGAGGAAGTTTTTAAACTCTTGAAAAACATAATTGCAGTACATTTATTCTCACCTTCTCGGCCCTGTCATCTGAATCCTGTTAAAATTAAACACTGAAAACAACTTACTATACAGTACTTTATGGAAATTGTGATTTTTTTTTTTGCTGCTATATAGTACAGGGCATCTTGTTGACATTTAAACAATGCAGTACATTATGTCTGAGAAACTGCAGCCTGTCCCTTATCTAAGTCCATTAATCAATGTAAGAGCTGGATGTGTAAACAAAATACATATTTGTATATGACGGAGGACTTTGCTTCTGCTCTTTTTGTCCTGCCTTAAATGGGTATAAAAACTAGTGACAGGGAAGCATAGACATAAATAACTGTGAGCCATGTAAGTGCTCTGGAACCACTTTGCTTAGATTTGTAGAATTTTAGCACAACTTCACAAATGTAACATTTTCAAACATACATTTAATTATGTTCTGTCATTTATTTTACATTCAGGGCTAGTCCACAGGCTGTTTTGTAATACATTAACATAAAACTTTATAATGGCTCATCCATCACTTGCTGCTTTGTTATTAATACATTGGCATCACAGCTAAGGTCTCAAATAGATTTCCAGACATCCAATCCCGGTATGCAAAGAGTTCATTTGTGGTTTCAAAATCAATGTACTGTAGATCTATGTATTGCTTTAAGTGTAAGGAGGTTTATCAGTAAATCTCAGCTCTGAATATCAAATGTATAGTGTATGCATGTGCAATGACTTCAGTGATGACACGCAAAAAAAAATGTCGAAGGCTTTACAAATGCCGTTTAACTTAAATATCCTGACCTCCTGTAAGGCAGAATTTTTTTTAAATACCACTTCATTGCATACATTCCTAATTACATCTAGTAGTCCAAAGCAGGGCTGAACATTAGTGCAGTGCCTAGCACTGTTGTCTTATGGCTATGGGACTCCCATTGTGTTCATAGATTTTGCACATTCTTCCACAATTTGTGTGGGATTTATGCTGGCACTATGGTTTTCTTCCACATCTTAAATATCTGAACGTTTGGTCAGCTATGCCACAGAAGGCAGTGCTACTCTGTAGCCAGCAATATAATAAGTAGGTTTGGAAAGTGATTGTGGTGATGCAATGCATTCACATCAGGGTCAGGGCATGCCTGGGAAAAAACACATTTCTGCAGATGCTAAAAAGGTGAAATGATAACATCACTTCAAGAGAGCCTAGCCAATATAAATAAGCTAATTAAAAGGGCAAGCTCAGCTATAGGACTCACTCTGGAGCCCCTGGAGTTGGTAGTGGAGGAAAGAATTAAAAGAAAACTAAGAACCATTATGAGCAATGCTGCACATCCTTTCCCTGACAAACTAACACTGAGGACTTTCAGCCAATGAATATTCAGCAGCAATATGTCAACAAACGCTACTTTATACCAACAGCAATACATCTGCATAATGCCTCACTGGGACTGGGACTGCCAAGACAGAACTTTCTATTGTGGTGGACGGCCAGGTCTAATGCCCAGCCTGGACGCCCCTTTTCACGGTGGATCTGGGGGGACAGCCATGGGATGCATACTATGTTCCCCGGTGGCAGCCCTCCTGGGTTACATTGGGCTACAGGCCACTACCGGGAGGAGCTGCATGGCTTGGCTCGAATGCAGCCACACCCGGAAGTGCAGCCTAAATAGGTTAATTATGACCTGAACCACTTCTGAGTGGGCTATAAGAACAGCCTACAGCTACTACTCGAGGCGCCAGAGTCAAGAGGAGGAGGAGGATGACGAAAAAGCTGCCTGGGAGGAGTAGAGTAGAGTAGAGTAGAGTAGAGTAGAGTAAAAAAACAAACAAACAAAAATGAAAACACCAACACACTCTTCTCCTCTACTCTACTCTAGAACATTAGAACACTCTAGACGAGAACAGGCCATTCAGCCCAACAAAGCTCGCCAGTCCTATCCACTTATTTCTTCTGTGGTAGACAGTAAGACGTTAGGGACTTTCAAAACTCGACTTGATGTTTTCTTGGAAGAAATAAGTGGATAGGACTGGCGAGCTTTGTTGGGCTGAATGGCCTGTTCTTGTCTAGAGTGTTCTGTTGTTTTAGAGGAGAGGAGAGGAGAAGAGTGTGTTGGTGTTTTCATTTTTGTTTGGTGTGTTTTGGGACTGTGCGGTAGCTAAGGGACACGGGGAAGACGTGATCCCCCAGCAGAAGAAAAATAAAATCTTTATTTTCATTTTCAACTGTGCCTCCGGTGTTAGTCTGTGTTGGGTCGGCACCAACCAAGAGCTTCTGCAACACTACTAAAAGTGCAATATAGCAGCAATGTGTTTCATGTTGGTCTTAGTCATCTTGGGTGAATTTTGGATATAATCTTGATGTTATTGTTCACGCAGTCTGTTTCCACTATTATTAATTATGAACACCCAACACACACATCAGCAGGTGCAAGGTAAGACCAATAATATGGCAGCCATTTCTACCAAAATTGAGCTTCAAATTAACAAAGGAAAGAAGAAAATCATCAAGACCAACATGACCCACAGTAAGATTAATTAGCTGGCTGGTGAACCATTGGAAGTGTTGGAAGCGTTCACTTAACTGAGCAGTGCTGTCGACAAACAGGGGAGCATAGATGCTAACATTAGGTCCAAAATCAGCCATAAAGGCAAGTAAAGCATTACAGTAGCTGAAAAACAAGTAGCTCCAAGTTCTAAGTAGCTGGATGCTATAAACCAAGGTCAAAATATTTAAAACCAACAATAATGAAGTCTTATTTGAAGTTGATACCTGAAGGATGATCATTTTGACCAGTAAGAAAGTTCAGACCTTCATCAGCACCTCTACAAATAATCCAGGCCAAACACCATCAGAAATAATGATGCAGGCGAGTCCAATGTAAAAGCAACCCTCTCTTCCTCAGTCTGGTGAGTCTGGAGTTAGGAAAGTAGGGAGGTGATAGACACACATCAGCTCGAGAGGGAGAAGGAAGAGGCCTCAGTGGTAGTTTATACAGTGCTAAAACCCAAAAAATAAAGAAATTATTGCAACTGAGGTGTTGTTTTAGCTGTTTTTTCTGAAGTAACACCATGTATCCAATGGTAGCAGTAAGTTAAAATTAAAGAGTTTAAAACTAATTAAATATTTCACTGTATGTAATTTATTAAATCTTTAGAGTTTAAATTTAAAAAAGAATACAGTTTTCATTGGCAATATTAAATAGTGCCAACTAGAACTCATTGCTGAGGTGTTTGGGATTTACTGCTCGGTAAGACAATGGAAGTGCATGCAGGTGTTAGGATGTGCCTGAACAAGAAGTGATGATAACATTAATATATGTCAGTAAATTTGTTGAGCAAGAATTCTGTATGAACAGACTTCATAAAAGTTACTATATACTTTTGCACAGTGTGCATAATGACAGCAGCATTCAGTACTTTTATAACCATATTTTATTATTCATGTATTCTTTCTGCTTTTTTTTGTAAAGTAACCCATATTCATTTGCATGCACTGCAGTAACAAAAAAAGTGAGTATACATGACTGTTAGCTCTTCCTGTCACACATTATCAAAACGTTTATGGGTATACAATATTTACTCATGAGTTTTACTAAAATTAATTGGCTATGAAAGTTACTTTATTATACCGTTTTTCAGGCAGAACTTAATCAGGATTTCAAAGAATTTGTGTCATAAAATGATCCTCATGTTGCTTGTATATGAGACACAGTTACACATTTAATTTTGCCTTTACAATATGGGCTTACCTTTTCTACAGTTAATATATAGTTAATATTATTTCTAAAAAGACTAGTTTTTATTAACAAGGTAATGATCCAGCATTTTCGTTTGCAGGTATGCTCTGCTCAGCTGACATCCTAAGATTGAAACACAGACTAACAGCTGGTGCAACAAAAGGGTCAGACATCAAATTCATCTGCCTCGGCTTGGTCAGAATTTAATGTTGCTCATTACCATGAATGTCATACAATAAAACAGCAAAAACCTTTTAAATTTCTACCCCAATCTTTTTTTTCCAATAAAATTACTACTTTCAGCAAAAAGATAGTTTAAAAATATGATTTTGTGAAATAGGATATCTTGTCAACTTTCATTCCTCAGAGCAATATTAAAATTTTTTAGTATCTGCTCATACATGTTTCTGTATTCACTGGAAATACTGAGCTGCAATTGCAATTGTCAGCTGTGAAGAACATGTTGTAAAAATGAACCAGTAACCTTTGTAAGCAAAAAGGAATATTACATTTTTCTATTTTAACTGGTACTATTGCACCTTTAATGAAATTAATAATACATGCAACATTTTGTTTAATAAATACATCTACAGAAACTTATATAGAATCTTATAAATTGTCAGTATCATCTGTTTGACAGTGGTGAATAGTAAACTTTTAATGATCTAATAAAATACTTCTGAATGATAAATAGTTTGAGCTCAACCAGAAGCATTTTTATACTTTTTTAAAAAACACTTTAATGATACAAAAAACCTGGCTTGTATTTGACTGGCCAACACAATATCGATTGTCATATTTAACAAAAATGGCTTGGCCAAACAGAACTTGAAATATGAGACTTCATCAAGGATACCATTTTAATTGGCAATTTAAATAAAAAAAACAGAAATACAGACATATTGTGTTTATAAGAATTATTTATTCATTTTTTAAAATCAATTTAGTTTTTTTGTTGAGTGCCTTCTGACTCAATTGTATGGTAAAACACCCACATGTGATGTACCATTCAGCTTGTCTTTATACGTATTTACTTATACAATATACAAAGCTTTCTGGGGCCCTCTAGAACCAATAAACTGTCATTTATAGGACATTTTGAACCATTTTTTACACAGGAAATGACACCTTTATGGTAAAGAGTAATCCAATAAGTGTCTGCGTCAAAAATGTTCAGAATAACTATAACTTGTGCTTGCCACATCAACCGAGCCCATGGGTTCACCTCAGTAATGGGATTCGAGGATTCAATGTTAATCGTTTTCACGAGATACAAAATCCCCACAAAAACTGGGATCAGTAACACAGGAATGGGGAGTCTCATTTTTATTTCAAGATTGCTGATCATGAATATGATCATATTTTTGATATCTGATTCTTTACCGATAGGCCTAGCTCTGTAGAAGCCACTTCCTGAAGGCTAAAAATGACAAATTGTGAACATTAGCACGTAGGATATCATTTTATTTCAAAGTCAGTGATTACAAATATAATGTTATTAACATTTTTGTTCCTTTACTAAGGATCTAGTTCCCTCTATTAGAGTGTGAAAATGACATGTTTCAGTTACAATCGAGAATATTTAGACTTTAAACATTTATAATGAAGCACACATTTTAATATCTTAAATATCCGATACAACTATCCTTGTTTATTATTTACTTCTACTTCATTTCTTAAAAACACCAAAAATGAGAGCATGAGAGATATTATTTTACCGCAGAAATACAGTCCTTCAGTTACCTCTATGTGGGAGCCATCCAAGTGAATGTATGGAAGTTATGCACAGTGAGAAAAACATTTTAACCAGACCTAAAGCTGGAACTTAGAAGTTCTCATTTCATAGAAGAACTCTCAACTCTCTTTATATAAAATCCAACGTCCGTCTGTCTGTATGTTTGTCCGCTTTTCATGAAAGAACTACTTAACGGATTTAGATTGTTTTTTTTTTTATATAATTTGCTTGAACATTCTGGTTGATTTTGTGACTTCTCTCATTGTCCTAAGAATTATAGTTCACTTCTGGTACCAATTTATTTGCGTGAATCCAAGAAACATACAGCGGGCCGAGGGGAGGGGGGGCGTGGCCCTCCTCACTCACGTGCCAGCCTCGGGGCGTACCTTACCTCAGCTTAGCTAGCGAATGAGAGATCAGGTTTTTTTCTTTAATTTGCTTGAACATTCTGATTGGTTTTGTAATTTCTGTCATCACGCTAAGAATCATAGTACGCTTGCAGGAGCGATATATTTGCGCTAATCCAAGACAGAGGCTGTGGGCCGAGGGGAAGGGGAAGCGTGATGTCACTAGTGGGGAGCCTGGCTGGGCCCTCCTCAATGTCCTGTTTCACTACTCTGCCCGCGAGGGACAGCTAGTAAATAAATAAAAACAGAGTAATTATAAAGTCCTAGAAATAACTTTTAGGGATGTTGCTTCCTATTTTCTTAAATAAAAAGAAGTTTCCAAAGGCTGAAAGAATTTTTTTCCAGTTAAAGATCTCTTCTGATTATTTCTTCACCCATTAGTGGTCCATATTGAGTGTTGTTACCAAATCTAAATAAACTGGGAAAAAACAGAAATACAATGTTTCTTAGCCCTGGGCCTAGATCTGTGGACCAAGAACTAACTTAATAATTGTAAGGAATGATCAAGTTGTAGGAGTAACTTAATCATTGATTTTTTTTTAGCATACTGAATTTCAATGCAAGGTATCGAGTGTATTCATACAGTAAAGTGAGCAGAAAAGTATATAATGCAATGTATAAAGCTTAACTTATTGCATGTCAGTTAATTTGATAAAGGTGTACATTCAAGTCAAGAAATTGGACAGTTGAAAATTATCCTTGTCTATAACATCCTTCAAGGCTATGTAGTGGGTGGTTTGTCGATCTGCTCCACAGTTGCTTCGAGTCCATACCCTGGTACCCCATTTCATCTTAGAATCTGCACTTCACCCCTGGTTTCTCCTGATGCGATTTTAATTACAAAAGAAACGTTGAAGCCACCTACATTCTTATTCTGTTTGATCAAGTGCCGTTCTAGAGGAGCTTTTGCCACTTATTCATAGATGGAATTTGGCTGCAGTTCCTATCTATGTTCTGAATATTGGTGAGTTTCTTAAGAGTAGTCCTGGCTCCTGGGTTTTGGAAGTCTTAATATCTGTGTAAATTGGTAGATGCTTATTAACTATAATTTTGTTATATCCTCGTACCAATTTATTTTATCTTTTGAGATAGCAAGTAGCAATATTACTCAAGGTAGATTTTACTGTGCCAGTGATCATCCTCATTGGTTTAATTTATCTGAGTTTCAGTCTTCTTGACCTGTTTGTTGTTAGTCAGTTGAGAAGCATGATATTCAGCTGCAGAGAATACCAGGCCTAGGCTTTCCATGCGTAATACCATAGCGGAAACTCCCCATGAGGTAGCTGTAAGCTTCTGCATAGTATTGTTTCAGGCACTTAATTTCACTTCTGTTTGGATGAGGTGCTGTTGAAAGGTTAGTGACCTGTCAAGTACTACCCCCAGATATTTCAGGTTGTTGCTGTGGGGTAGGAACTTGCTGTTGAAGTTTTTTATTAGCTTCCTATTAGCTAGTTTGTTATTGAGATGGAAGCAACTTGCTTTGCACTAAATAATATCTCTGTTTATGCTTATTTAGGACCCCCTTTTTTACTATTACAGTAATAGGAAGCTTGAGCCAACACTTTGAAACTGAGAGTATCTAATGTAAAACAGGAACCAATCATGGATGATGATGTTTCATCACAGGGCATTCCCTTACTCACAATCAATTTAGAGCAAAATGCTATATCCTAAGAAAAACCAATACGGACTCAGGAAAGCAAGCAAACAGCACACACACATAGTGACCAGGCCATTATTTGACCCTCAGTTTCCTGGAGCTAAGAAGCTTCTGCACTAACCACTAAGCCACCACGCTTCCATTTATTATACACTAACTGAAAAAAATAATTAATGGTGTTTTCTCAAGCTGCATAGTCCCATTGACATTTTTTGATACTTTCTAATGCAATTTGAAAATTGCTGCATGCATAATTCAGGCATTCAACAATGAAGGAAGGGTGCTGTGTCAGCATGGATCTAGAAGATAAATTAAAAATATTGAACACACATTATAGAAAGTAAATAAATGTAGAAAAATTTTCTGTCTTCCTTTTCTTTTTAAATACTATATATGACAATGAAGATAAATCATATTTAATTCAGAGACATGTGAAAGACAAATGGCTATTTAAAAGAACAAGTATGTATATATTAATCAATTACTGCTAATCTCAGCTTTCAGATTGTAGCAGCAAAGGCACAAGATGGGGCAACATCTTAGTAACCAGAGTATCCCATCTGGCAGTTAACACTTTGTCGTGACACCGCAGAGCATATTCCTGGACCGAGACACAGATTCAAGGGCTTATTATTTTTACTGGCATTTCTTTTAATTCAAATTAAACAGGAACACAAACCATATAGAGTTGCTGATGCAGAAGCAGCAATGAAGACAGTTCAAGTCCCACAAAGTGCATCAAGCTAACATTGCAGCTTCCCCAGGTTCTCTGAATTTCTTATTTCCAGATCTCTCATATTGACCCAGTGAATTCTTTTCAAAGGAGCAGCTCACCTATCTAAGTTCACAAAGACCCTTTTTTGTTATAACTGATATACAAACTTTGTGAAAGGCAAAAAGATTTTTCTGTTAAAATACTGACTGCTGCTGAAAACAACAGCTGTTATGACAAGAAAGGAGCCTGACTAACAAATGTTTAACTCATGGTAAAAATTTATTGCTATGCAAACTGTAAATCACTAAGATGAGTCAAACAAACTGAAATATAACCCACAAATGTCAATAAACCTGAAGCACACAGCTTATAAAGCATTGCACCAACAATATCATAGAGTGCAACTTTTGGAACACACCTCTAACAGCCACGAATTGTGTCATAGTAATGAACCCACAAAACAGCGACACCCTTGAATACACAAAGCGGCACCTATAATAATTTGAAAAAGACAGTAAAAAGAAAATGGAAATGACCAGGAAAATAAGAAGTTTAAGAATGGACCAAAGGTCAAAACTGGCAGACAAGCAGACCTTTCATCAATGTCAAAACAAAAGAGTTGAAAAACAGACGCAGGTTATTGAGTAGCCTGGAAGGACTTAAATAATGATCTTTTCATGCAGTAAAAAAGGTCAAGATCAGATACCCCAGAATTGTCCAGAGTGACCTTTTTTATCATTGCTAAAATAACATCCAAAACAAGCACATGCTAAGGAATTCTGGGAAGGATCACCTGAATCAGCAGTTACCTAACATGGCGACACCCAAACAGGAAACAAAATTTCATTGCAATAAAACATGAACTATATCAGAATAGGTTTTACACTAATTTAAATTTCTTGAGTCTCAAAACCTTATAATCCAATTGATAGAAAATAACATAAAAATGTATAAATGTTGGTGAGCATAACTGCATTGAAGTAAAACATAAACATAACAATAACGATTATTAACTCTTTCAGGGCTGATGTCGACTTTTGTCAAAAGGAGGAGGAGTTGACGATGGGAATCAACTGTAAACTGTGACAAAACCAGCTGCTATGTATTAGTTGGACTCTCATTGCTAGAAGGAAAGTTAGCTTCATTGGTTTGACCGAGATTTCCTGCGCTCGTGTGAGTAGTAAGGCGCAAACAAGAGCAAAAATGGCACTGACATAATGGCGAGAGATCAAATTGAATGCATAAAGCAAAGTACTCTGTGGACAAAGTGTTGTCTATTATATCTGAACTTTGACTAAGTCTTGTTAGCCTCCAATTTTGATACAAGTGATCGAAAACAAATGTGAGGTTCCAGCTTCAGCTGACTGGTCCCCAGCTGATTGTGGTGCTGATCAGATTCTTGTAGCTGAAACGTCTACGGCAATGTTCCCCAAAAGGACTGCCACTTCACAATGATAAGAGGTAGAAACCAGATTACAGTGCATAGCGACCAGCAAACTGGCAGCCACAGCATTCAGCAACAGATGTTTAATGTTGATTTCTGTGTGAAACCATTGCTTTTCAGAAACTGTTTTTTGGAAAAAATATTCAGCCCTCAAAGAGTTAATATAATAGCTACTTTACCAGTTGAAGACAAAATATAGAAAAAATGTAAAATATCTTGTATATCTCATGCCTCATGTGTACCATCAGAGTTTATTCTACATCTTTCTCTGGTGTCCTCATGTGTCTCAAGTTGTCTACTCCATCAATTCTACCCTCGATCATATTTCTCTGACTCTGTCAATCTGTGGTGCACTTCTCGCATCCTGTCCACTTTTGGACTATTGTCAAATGTTGACAGGCTCCCATTAATCACTGTGAAAACACCATTCCTATTATAGCAAATACTTCTTGTGCTCGAAGTTAATTCACAGTATTCCTCCTACACCTTTCCTTGGTATGCTCTTGTGTGTCAACTTCTCTTACCCAGCACTCTCCATTCTATCTTGTTTGACAGAGCAACCAAAATGAAACTGATCAATCAGACCAAAGCCATACTGACCAATCAGATTGCTTAGATGGACCAAATACACATACACACACACACACGAACCCACACACATACACATTGACAAAGAAAATATTTTTTCATCAGAGTCATAAAATGCACAAAATTAATTTCCTATGAAATAAGACAGTTATTAAACAGTTGGGTGTTCACACTACTCTGAGGACTAAACAGAAATTTGTCCACGTTTCTCACAGATTATCAGTAGTGCACTTCCTCTCCTGGAGCCTTACCTGATACAGACATCTATTATATGATTTAAAAAGAACAAGGCAACAAGTTCAGTTTGTAATCAGTATCTTACACAAGATGGTGTTACAAGTGCCAGGTGTCCAGTCAACCTCACCATGCTGTCTTTTATAATTTACCCAAACCCTGACAGCAAACAGATGAAAGCCATTCAACCAAATGAAGCCCTCAAATGCACTCCAAACAAACCCTTAATTACAAATCAATAATTCATTTTAAACATAGAAAGCTGTAATGCACAAACAAGATGTTAGTTTATGATAGATTAGCACAGTTTATGCAGTTTTGGGGGTATTTTTTTTTTTTTATAAAAGTTAGCTCCTGTATAGTCAGTTTGGGTTCTGGTAACACCTCCCTTATATTTTAACAACTTTGATCTTAATGTGCTAGGAAAGCTAAATGAAAAAAGATGTGGTCTGCTTGGAAAGCTAATTCCATCACGTACATTTTTGTTCAGAGGAAATTTTTGTCTATCATTTTTGTCATTAAGAATTCAATTTTAAAATGTGGTTGATGGAGTAGCCCCTGCTTATAGTTTATTAAAGTACACATGCCTGCAGGTTTACTGGAGTTGCACCTTTGATTACAATTGTTTCAGTTTGTCTTAGTTTCCAGGAGTCCCTCACTATTTCAAATATGACTCATTATATGTTCCTGTTGTGAGGGAAAGCAGGAGAATGGAGAGAATGACAAGCCAGTACATGTACATACCCTAAACAGGCCGGGATGTTGTGCCAACAGACTTTTGCCTGGGGTTGAGATCTATCAGAGCAATAGTGCCCAAGGCCACTTGTGTGAGCAGCAGCATTCTGATTAAGGTCCCACAAAATCTGTTAGGAATTGTAACTTCTGTGGGAACACAGGTCACATGGAAATGCTTTCTGGTAGGTGGGAGTGCCAGCAAAAGTACTCTTTATAAGGACCTCGACCTCCTAAGTCAGACAAGTTGAATTCAGTAGTGGAGGGAGGATAACGCTTTCCTGGAGAGGAGAGGAGGTGGAAGAGGACGAGGAAGGTGCAATACCGATACTTGGTTGGATTCAACATTATTTGGTCAACTTTTTGTATTTTTTATGTTTCATTGTTGTTTTTGCTCTATTTGAACTCAGTTGTGTCCTTTTTCTTTAAATGTTCTAACATTCCATGTTGTTTGCGGATGGAACCCCAAGAGGCGGCACTACCCTGACATCCCTGCTACTGCTATAAAAGGCTGAGAGCTGGAGAGGTCCAGTAGAGGTTCATTAAGGTGTGTTCGAGTCTTATGCAAATACTCTTTTCTTAGCTAATTGCTGATTTATGGACTTTTTTGCTGTTGTATTTAGTTTCCTTTTTAAATTATTGTGTTTGGGACTTGTTTACCTTAGATTGTCTTTTAGGCTACTCTTTTTTGCAAAGTTGAGCATTTTTGTTACTCTTTTTGTTTTTGTTAAATAAATCTTTATTGATAAAGATTCATTGTTGCCTTTTGGATTAACCCAGAGTTTTCATGGTTTATTTTCTTTCTTAAGCATTCTTGATAATTCTTAGGACTCTTTAGTTATTTTTGAACAGATAACGACAAAGCCTGGAGGTCATAGTTGAGTACTCGTTGGGCAGACCAGAGAAGGTCTTGCCCTACTCTTATGGTGAGCTTTGGAGGTCTCAACACTTCCCACTATGTGTGAGACTCCAAATCAAGCCAGAAATAAGGTACAGTGTGACTGGAACTGAACTTGTGTTTAGCACAGTTGTATTTTGGGTTTAACGTGCTATTTGTCCCCTATAGGCCATACTTTAAATGCTGGATGAAACTCTCAGAAGCCTGTAGATGTCAGCACAACTTTAAAAGCAAAGTTACACATTTCTAGCTCTTATCTTTACTCAAGTAAAGCTTCCTATGCATGCATTAACATTTACCTTTCCTATTTATCATCACAGTTCCCCTAAGGCTCACTTTTGAATTACCATGAATTAAACTCACACACAGCCCTCACAGTCCACTGCCAGTCCCAGTCACTCTTTGCTGTCAAAGGCCTTTTCCCAGTAACTCAACACACATACACAAACTTTGCTCCTGTGTAGATGAAATACCAGCAAAGCAAAAGGGTAAAGAACAGGCATATCCAATTTTAGGAGGAATGTGATAATTAGAGCATTAGCTTTACAGATACTGTCAGTAACCTGCATTCCTGAACAAACAGAAAGCCTACATTTTGCTTGTCTGTAAATGAGAAAAGCAAATCTTACCATTGCACCACATAAAAATGAAATGCAGGGGAAACCCAGAGAGGAACCTTTAATCCTAAACTGAAGTTATGCAAAGCATAAAGGAAAAAGAATAGTAATGCTGAGTATCTAGTTTGTGACAGGAGGGCATACTTGATGTAGAACAGAAGTAATGTATGCACAAACCTCACTAGAGAATATTACTGCTTTGCAGTTTTCTATGTATTATTGCTCTTCTTCATATTATTTTACCTCTATATCTGCATACATCAGCTTCACAAACACTTAAAAAATGGATACATTTTTATACAACATCATACATATTTATTACCAAGTATTATGATTCTATCTAGGTTTCTCCAGAAAATGTAAAGCAGTCATCGAATGTGCCAGTTGCAGAGCAGTCATATATGTGCATAGGCAAATTCTACAAGACAAAACAATGTTTAATTTAAGAGCACTGAAAATAATTTTTGAAAATTGATAAAAGTGGAGCAATGAGTTCCCTAATAGATAGTGGAATTTAAAAAAAAAATCTACCAGGCTATAAAAACATATTTTCACATGAGCAAGTTTGTTGTGTCTCTTGCAGATACCAGTTTAAAAGAAACATGGATTGCTCAGCATCTTAAATACTCATTATGAATAATACGAGCCTCCTTAAGCCCTGCCTCTTGTGCCACCTCTTCTGGTCTGCCAACCAAAACTAATCACCACTCAATCAACTCAACACCAGTATTGCACCACGCAAGGAATAAGATGCTCTAGTATTGTTTTTACCACTGTTTTAATTTCAGCAACAAATAATCACTAAATGGGGTAGCCTGTGGCACCCTCAAGCTATCTGTGTACTTTAACAATACTTATAAAATTAAATAAAATTCTTAAACTGAAACTGGTGAATTTAAAAGTGTCCCCTGTAAAATAAAAAGTGTAATATTCTTACATACCTCTCCTATCTAAAGACAGATTCAGAGTATTTTAGTGAATTCAGAAAGTATTTTGATTTCTTCACTTTCTGCACAATTTATTGTATTACTAGACTGACCCGACTTTTAAGTTGACCTCTTCTTAAGGCAATTCAATATGTAGATCAATTTGATATTTTATACAAACTCATTCATTTGGTTATATTGCATTTGAGCGGTATTACTTTAATACTCGTACTTTCTGTTATTTTTGTGATGAAATGTAAACTTTTTTTTCTATATTGAGGTCGCCCTTTTGAACCCCCCTGATATTTACTACGCGGTGAGGCATTTATACTCCATCAAAATTAATTATTTCCAGAGACATAATTTTGTCTATTTTTCCAGCGCATCGCGCACAAAAGCAAGGGAACGATGGGACCACCAGAACTCTGCTCACATCATGTCGCTTCGTACCGCAAGCTGCAAGTAGTAAGTCTGTGATAAGCGAAATACCGCTACGCTTTCCACTCATGGGACGGAAGGATAATCCCGACCGCTTTTATATAGTAAGAAACAAGAAGAAGATATCGCACAGTCTGGAGCAGAAAATCTTCTTTTACCTGGAAAAACGAAACTAAAAATCCCACCATGCATTGCAAAATGGACGGGGCGTGTGTGAAACGCCGCGCCTGCGTACCACTCACGGGACGGAAGGACAATCCCGACCGCTTTTATATAGAAGGATGTATTATTATTTATTCCTCTTATGGGGCATAGACCAGAGACAGCATTCTCCCTGTGGACTCATCCATCCATCCATTATCCAACCCGCTATATCCTAACTACAGGATCATGGGGGTCTGCTGGAGCCAATCCCAGCCAACACAAGGCACAAGGCAGGAAACAAACCCCGGGCAGGGCGCCAGCCCACCGCAGCCTGTGGACCCAGTTATTGTCCATTCACTTCACCTGGCCCAAGTCCAGCCAGGCACCTACATCTTCCTCTGTGAACCTTCATCTGTGTACCAAGCTTGTTTTCGTCTGACACCATTTTCTTATCTGGGGGAATTCATATTTCAGTGCTTGTCTGGTGGTGTTAAAGTGTGTGGCCTATCCAATTCCATGTCCTTTTCTTGATTTCTTTTAGAATAATAATCTTGTTTGATCTTCACCATGGGCTGATGTTTGATAGAATTTCTGCTCATCAGAACTTGAGGATGTATAACAAGCATATGTTGATGAAAGCCTACAGATTTAATTTTGTTGTTCTTCATATTCTGAACTATAACAAGAGAACAGACCAGATATTGGTAGTGAAGATTTTCATCTTGTTGTAACTGGAAAGGGATGCAGAGTTCTGTATAGGCTGCAGGGTGTTGAACACATGACATGGCTTGTTAGTTTGGCTTTTGATTCCTCTGAAAACACTGCGTAGGTAGAGAAATCTTGTGTTTCTCTAATGCTCTCACTTATGAGCTGGATTCAAGCTTGCTGCTTAGCTTCCTTACTTGACATCTTATTCTCTTACTTTTAAATAAACTCTAATGACTGTTTGTAGGTGCATTTGCATATAATGCAGAAACCACCAATTGCAAAAGCCCATGTATGTCTGCCCGCATGAAACAACTCATGTTCCCCTGAACCAGTTTTGTTGAGATGTGGCGCACTTATTCTATAAAGAAATTTGTTTTGATAGTCCAGTTTTCAGTATGATATCTCAAACAGGTAAGTAATTTTAAAATTTTGTTATTTCCCAATGTAAAGCATTGGCGAGTTTGAGAACTCATCCATCTTAAAATGGAGAAACGTTCTGTGCGACTTCAACCGTGAATTAGTTTACTGTTTCAATTTAATCTTGAATATGGTTGCTTGAACTTGTATATTTTGTATATTTTCCTCTTAGATTCGTCTTAACAGCCTCAGATGCCTAATGCAAGTGAGACAAACTCCGGGCAGAGCACATGCATGCAAAGAGTTCATACAGAAGTGCCCTGCTCCTGCTGTTTTAGGTAAGTTAACTAGCAGAGTAAAAAAAGTCACTTCTCTGGAAATAAGTGAAAGGGGGAAGCAAATATGGAAACATATATAAGACTGAACTGCTTGAATAATATTATCTGTAGAAATACTACTGTAATAAACCAACATTAGCAACCTGCAGCTAAATAGTATTTGAAATAATTATTAGCATCGGAAGAGTGCAGCCCTCCTAATTAATATAAACATAGAATGGGTTTTATAATGGCCAGTGGTGCTGGGAGGTGCGAGTGACATTAGCTCCTGATTTCTAGTGCCCAGCTCCAGATATTTCAGTCCCAGATATACACAAACAGTTGTGGCCATCCCTTGAACTTATTTCCCATCATGCACCATTCATATTTCTGTTATACAATAAATTACTGTAGTTCCTTTCCAAATCTCTACCTATTTATACAATTTTAATAAACTATTGTGTTTCAACTAATATTATTAGCTAGATGAGGAACTTACAGTATTTACATTTCTTTTCTGCTGTCATTGGGTAACACTGGTAGTGATTTTAAGCTTGTATTGGTCATTTTGTATTAATGGATATTTTTCAGTTGCTAATTATGGGATACTACTCTATTGAGTACACATTCAAAAATGTTAGGTTTAAGAAAATTGAATAACAATTAGTCACAGACCATCCACCACTAATACATCAATCAATGTCATTTTCACATCATTTGAATTGCAATCTGCTGTTTATGAAGGCTATTGAGCCACCACAAGCTTATTTGTGCTCTGATTATAATTCCGTTGTAAAAAGCACATATTTAATGTTGTCTGCTAACACATAATTGCATTCTGTTATCGCTATTACTTTTGAACGACACATTGTTACAAAGTTATTCAATAATCACAAATGTAATAACTGATTCTGGGATGAAGTAAATAAAAAAAAAAACGAAATGCTCCAAATTTCACATCAGTTAACTTAAGTCACCAAACACAACTGAGTGCTACCCCATCTGTACATTTTGATTTGTCATTACTAAATCATTTTAATTGTCTTTTTCTTCTAGTTGTTCATGGAAGTACTTGATCTGTCTTGTAGTATATGCGTCATCACATATGATGGACACAGTTTTAGTGTCTTCTGTCCAAATAAATGTGTCATTGTTTGCCAATACAAGATTAATCCTTTTCCGTATAAACCACAGAAAATTTTTCATTTATACTAAAACTACCCAAAATATAAATATATAATACACTAGCATTCAGAGCTTTGGAATCAAAAGAAAGGTTCATGTTTTTGGTAGATATTGATACTTCTTTTATCAAGGCACAGATAAACTGACTTGAAATATACCCAATATATTAACATTACCAGTGTTGAAAATGCCTTGAAATGTCTGTTTTATAGTTTATTATTCTCATGTGAATGCAAAGCCCTATTTTCAGCAGCTCATCCTTTATTTATCATGTTTAAATGCTAATTGGTTATTAAAGAAACCTTTGTTATTATGTTCAATAAAGCAAATAACTTGTCTTTGCTTGGGTTGCAAGGCACTGGCATTCCTAACATTCAATTCTAGGTACAACAATGGCTACAATGAAACAGCTTTCTAAAGAATCACGTAAGTCTATTGTTGCTTTTAGAAATGAAGGTTGCTTCATGCACAAGATTGCCAATAAAGTGAGTCCACTATTGTTGTGAAAGAAGAGGACAAACTGAAATTAACTGTAATGAAACTACAGCACAAAACAAGACTAAAGAGGCCTTCAAATGCCACCAACCAGACCAGGACTTCATTGAGTCTGACCTAGAAATAAGGAAATTAACTTGAAAAATGTCAATACAATGTGCAATCAGTTCTTTCAAAATTCGCTAATCATTTTTAACAGTTGAACTATACACTGTTTACAAAAAACGGCAAACTAAAATAACTCAACACATATTGCTTAGTTAAGGTTTGAATGGTTCCCATAGATTTTTATTTTTGTACTTATGCCTTATAAAGTAGCTTTGGGAAAAAGCATCTGCTGATCCAATAAATGTTAATGGATTTAATAAGGTCAATATTATTTCACTAATAACAGGTAGATTTTTGTTCAAAAGCATTTTTCAGAAGCAATTGATTTTTTTTCGCAGTAAAAATTGGCTGGCTCTAATGCTACTAAACTTTAGTACTATATGCTAGCCTGCACACATGGTATTTTTATAGCTTACAGGATATTATCATAAAACTGTCTGAATACAAATAAAGTTAATGGACTTTTAAATCTTTTAAATTGAAATTTCATTACATTATTTAAAGTTGCCTGTGTATCCAGACGAGAAATATTTTTGTAGTGTGTGAAGCGAGGTAGTGCAATAGAACAGATCAGTAGTACGTGAACTAAAAACAGAACGTCTTTATTTTTTAGCTATATCAAAAGTATATAACATGCTATAAACTGCACTTCTTCTGTTTGCTCAAATAATTAAATTTACTTTTGATATTATATAAACTTTGCAGCACCTTTATTATTGATTTCGGCTACCTTTTACCAAAATTCTGCTGCTTATTACTCACTTTAGGCTCTGATTATCTTGTCTTGAACCAGTTTTTAATTTTTTTAACAGCATATAAGTTACACCATGTAAGTCAGACTTTAATTTATAATTTGTAAAAACATTCTTGATAAAATCAATCTTATATGAAGATGTTTTATTAATCCTTCTTCATCTTTTTGTTATTATAGGCAAGGTGAAATACACAAGAATAGTTAGCTGTCGTTTCTCCTCCTAACACATTTTAAAGTGTTCTGTTTTGTGTATGTGTTTTTTTTTCTAAAGTATTTTGCCAATATTATACTATTTTTTGATGTTGACTTAACCTGCTAAAGCCAGATAATATTCTTTTAGAAACTGGTAACTGCTGCAGCAATCCAAACGTATCTGTCTGCGACTAACTGATCATCTGACAGATTTTTGCTGATGAGCAGTGTGGTATGCAATCAGTGCAGTTCAACCTGTAAGACTGCTATCTTTTAACTTCTTATAGTTTATCCTAAACATATAATTATATAATAATTTGCAAGATGTATAAAATTGCAAAAGTACCCCATTACCATCTACAGTGCATTAGAGTCTTGGTATTCTCACAAGAGATGCATAAGGCTACCATCTGCTTCTCCTCAATGTGAGTAACACATCGCCAACCTCCAAATACTCTACTATTGGCAAAAACACACCCTGGTGTGGACTTAAACAGGTGGCATTGATACATTTTTTCAGTCACTATTATTTTAAATTTGCACCACTAAATCACATAACATTTTTAAACCAACTTAGATTGATATGGAGACACATGGTACCAAGGTAGGATTTGGCCCTAAACGGGTAGCCACAGTCCATCATTGGGCTCGTGCACACATACTCCCATACTTTCAATCAAGCAATAAACATAACCTACATGTCTGTGGGAAAACATTCTCTTAGTGACATTTTCAACATAAAAATTTTATGTGATTAGCAGAACTGTGCCAGCAACTTAATAACTTTCCCTTGCTAAGTAAGGCTATGTCACTTTGGTGTTCCTATACTGTTAAAACAGCAGAGCACTGAAGCTGTCTTGTTAAGCTCCATTATGTGAGCTGTAACATTAAATGTCTACCAGAACAAAATGTAATACTTTTAGAATATTCTTGTACTAAAATTAAAGTGTGGTTGCCATCTTTTGCTACACTCATCTATTGTTCTCATACACCTTTTTTCTAATTGTTAATATCTCACTGTTTCTTTTGCCCAAATATTTTGTTACTGCACAATTTAGGGAAACCCTGAAATAATGGTGTATTACAGACAACAAAAATTAATAATAAGGTTTGTGTCAAATTTTAAACATATCCGTTCTGCTGGGCATCTTGTTTGAAAAACAAAATCTGATTACTCTAATAGATAGGTATACTGCTTTGGCATATGTGCAACTAAAGTGGACATCACATTATGCGACTTTTAGTCTATAAGTTTAGTATACCAGATTTGCTGAGCGCAGTTACTGATCTCATCACTTGACTGTGTCAATTTAAATGACTTAAAATCATTGGCCATGTTACATTTTGTGATCACCTTCCAGCAGAGTTGTGCTTGCCCCATTTTTTGTGAGAGCCAATACCATGCTACCTGAGAGAGCCCATGCCGTACAAACAGATATGGCAAGTTCAAACACAATCACTGTCCGTTATTTTCCTTTTTGCATTCTGTCATGGTATGAACAACATAAATCCCTCGATAGGCAAGCTTCTCTTCTGTTTGCAAGGTCCAAAACACCCTCGTTTCTTATTCCTTGTTGTTGCATTATATGCATTGTACTTACAGATAAACATTTATTGGTTGTCATTCTGTTTGGGTGAGTCGCAGTCTAGTTAGAGTGAGAAATTGGGCATATCCCATTTTGCGACTGACTTCATGAGAGAGCACGAACCACTGGCGATAACTATCTCAGATTCCCTAAGATTATATAAATGAAGGCTACCACTGAAAATGACTGGAAATGCTGTCTAAAGGCCATGTCACATATATACACTGTGCATTCAAGTCCTGTAGGAATTTCGAAAGAATATAGATCTCTTATGAGCTGTCTGAAACAGTTTTGAAAAAAATGTTATTTTATATACCTCACATTTGAAATTACATAGTATATTAAAGACACCTAAAATAGAAATCCAGTAAATGGCCAAATGCAGCAATATACGGTAGTATGAAATTCAGATCTTCTCAAATTATTAGTATATGAACATTCTCTAACACAGCGTTTCTCAACTTTTATGTATTTGTGACCCGAGTTTTCATTACAGTTTTAATCACGCCCCCCTAATGTTTTTTGAAAGGAGCCCTCTAATACCAATTAATTATATATCATAGATGCATATTTTATTATACCTACTTAACTTTTATTGACATTTATCTAACTCTATATTTATTTTTCTAGTGTCAGAATGTAGTTTAAGTTAATTTGTTTTGGTTTCAATAGATGTATATTTCATATTTTCGATTCTTGTTTTCTTTTTTTCACATCTTCGCGCCCCCCTTTTTGTTACTTCACGCAGCCCTAGGGGGGCCCGCCCCACAGTTTGGGAACCACTGCTCTAACACATTTAGCTCATAAGAATGTCCTCATTGGAGGAGCATGGAGAATTTTCTTACATTCTCAGTCCAAATGAAGCAGGGATGCGCAGACTGAAGAGGAAGTCTCGTACTTCCATCACAATTGAACCTTTCAACATATTTAATTGTAATTTTACACATTGCTTCACTTATAAAAGCTGACCGGTTGAATTTTGGCCTTTCAAAAATATCAAAGTAGATCTGATTTGCTTTTTAGATTAGTGGCCTCAGCTTACTCTGCTTAGCTTCTACCAGATCACGTGTTTGCTAAAAGGAAGCAGACTACTTTTGAGAAATCCAGACTTCACTTCATACTTTATCATTTAGATCACAAATTGAATAATTTAAAGAAAGCCTATTGAGGTCTCAAGTTAAAAACATTAGAACATATACAGTATATATACATGAAAATTAGTGTGAATGATTGTTAGAAGCCAAAACAAAAGATCTCAATAAACAAGACGTTCAATAGTATAATTTACCCTGTAATTCTAATATTAACTGTGACAACGACAACCTGCAGTCACTGAACCCTTCAAGACTGTATTCCTGAAAGAGAGGGTTACAGGTGGATTGTACCTCAAGGTATCCCTGAAATATATTATATATAGTATGCACTGTTTTTTCATATTCCAATTTATGTTTGCAGCTTTCTAGCAGTCAATATATTTTACAGATCAGATTGCAATCACCATCAAAAAATAGTCCTTTCAAAGTAAAATAAAAATTTCAGTAAAGTTCAGATAAGGCAACACTCAAACCATGACTGATTGACTGCTTATTCATTTCAACAAAGTAATACAAAAATACATTAAATACAACTATAAATGTATTCTGTCTCTCAAAAATAAACAAAATTCAATCAGCTTTGAAATGATCTTTTGAGGTCAGCAAGAAAAGTATATTTATACAGGAAAATAAAATGTTTATCACTGTATAGGTATAAAAAAGCAAAATGCTCCTTTACACAACAGCTTCACATTTTGTACTTTTGTGCCCTCCAACATCTTTAGTAAAACTGATTTAAGAACACATCAGTTATCTGCTGTAAATGTTATTATCTGGTGCAGACAGAAATGGAAGTCAAAAAACATAGAAGGCTTTGAAATAAAGACATTTATTCTATCTACAAAGAAATTTCACTTTTAAATTTTTTTATATGTTTAACTACAATATATTAAAGCATTTTAAGAGAGGCCTGCACAGTTTTGCTTTTCAAACTGCAAGATTTAATGATAATTATAGTACACTTATAGTTAAAAATGTGAACAATGGCAAAATGAAGACTTGACAGAGGACTTGAAAGTCCTAAAAATAAACTGTTTAAAATGTTGTTAAGAAAACTGAGCTACTCTTGGAGAAATAAAGTTGCAGAAATGTATTTTAAAAAGGTAGGAGGGATAATACTTTATCACTGAGATGGAAATTAAAATTC